>NC_081828.1:154469386-154779158 GCF_030867095.1 Alligator mississippiensis | reverse complement strand
GCTCACTTGACATCGTTTCACATTTTGACTATTGCAACCTGCTACTCATTGCAGCAGACTTATCTGCTCAAAATTCCAACTCTAAAATTTACCTTCCAAATAAACTTTCCTTTTTGAGCTCTTCTTCTGGCATTCTCTTCCCCTTTTAACTTACGACAAGCTTTTTTATCTTTAAGACATTTGACAACTTAACCTTACCTTGTCTAGCTGCTAGTATCTTACTTCAGTGTAGGCAGTCATTTTCTCTTTGCCAACATTCCCAGCTGTTATCATCCACCAATCACTTTCTCCCTCAGGCCTTTGAGCTTTTCCTACACTGCCTCTACATATAAGGAAAAAATACTCCCTGATATAAGACATATAATACATGCACATAATCTGTGTGGCCACTACCTTCAAATACCTACATTAAGGCCACCATTACCATGATGCCTTTAAAACCTTTAAATGGTCATGGCTAGTCAGATTGTGAAGTCTGTCTTGCCCTTTCTTTCTTTCTTTCTTTCTTTCTTTCTTTCTTTCTTTCTTTCTTTCTTTCTTTCAAGATGGCTGCCAACAGGTGAAGCCCTTCTGAGCTCCTGCAGCTCAGGTGCCTTTTGTGCGTTCTACCCACCCTGTACCTGGGGACCCCCTTCCCCCCCGCTTTCTGAGCATTTTTCCCTTGGGCTCTGGCAGCCTCAGTTGTCTCTGCCCCTCCCCCACCCCCGCCTGAGTTCTCCCAGTGATTCCTGCTGCCTCCCCCCCCAGGGCCCCTTACCTTGGTCCCTGCCATCTCCCCCTGCCTTGGGGCTTGCCCTGAGCTCCTGCAGGGTTGCTCTGCCCCCCCTCAGGCCGATTTTGGGGCGTTTTGAGCCCCCTCCCAGTCCCAGTCCCTAGCGTCAGCCTGAGGCTTTCCCCCCCACCCCCCTTCCCGGGAGAGAGTTAACCCTCTCCTGCCGGGATGCCTGCCAGCAGCCAAGGCACTTGGCATGGGGATGTCTCTGCGAACCTTCCCCTCAGCCATGGCATGTGGGTGCATGCCCCTCTCCACGTCATGGTGGAGGACTGCGCCGGAGCTCTGGTGGACCTGCTGGGATGCCGGAGCGTCCAGTATGCCTCCCGGGTCAATTCGGTGTCCATTATCTATTTGAGCTCTCCCAACCTGGTGAGGGAGGTGTGTGCGGCGGGGCTGGAAGTCTCGGGGATCCACCACTTGGTCACGCCCCTGGAGACCCTGGCAGTGCGGGTGGTGGCCTCCAACGTGCCCCCGCACCTGTCAGACTGGGACCTCACCAACGCGGTCTAGCGCTACGTTGTCCTCACCAGCCCCTGGTGCAGGCTGACCATAGGGAGTAGGAACCCCAAGCTGAGGCAGATCCTGTCCTTCTGGAGGCAGGCGTTCATGCTTCTCAAGGGGGACACTCAGAAACTGCCTCCCTCCTTGACTTTTGCCTCGCAAGGGAGGTCCTACATGGTGTATTTCTCCCTGGGTGGGAATTCCTGCCGCCGCTGCGGCGGCAGCTCCCACCTAACTGCCCAGTGCCTGTTTGGGCAGTCAGCCGAGGCACCGGCTGCTGCGCCTGCCCAGGAGGATGGCGCATCCACCTCGGGTGCGGGACCCTCATCAAAGGGTGGGGTTGGGAGACCTGCCAAGCCCCCCTCCGCCCCTGCTCCATCGGAGGGGCTCGACCCCTCTGGCAGTGGCATGCCACCCGGGGGGGGCCTGGGACATCCTCCCAGGTTTCTCCCACCCCTGTCGTAGCGGATGCCCCTTCCGGTGGAGGGGCTGGGGAGTCCTCCCAGTCCCTTCCTGTCCCAGTTCTCCCCGGGATGGCTAGAGTCTTGGGCGCTGGGGCCCCATCAGGTGGAGCACCCGAGACCCCCCCTCCACCCCTGCCCCAACCGAGGTGGTGGACCTGGAGGTGGTGACACCCAAGCAGCCTGGCCCGCCCCCTATGGGGGAGGTGCCAGCTACTCCCCAAAAAGCAAAGAACAAGAACAAGAAAAAAGGAGCGTCTAAAGGAGCTCCTGCCTCTTCGGGGCCTGTCTTGGACAGCACCGGGGAAAAGGCACCCAGGGAACCTGAGCCTGCTCTGCCTGCCCCCCCAGAAACCCTGCCGCCTCCGGCCATGACTGAGGGTGTCCCGGAGATGTCTGGCAACCCCTCGCCCCCATCCCAGCCAGTGGGGCCTGTGAGCAGCAAGGCAGGGGGAGAGTGCCTGCCTCCCAAGCAGCAGCGGGCAGGAGAGATGGCGGAGGGTCTTGCCACCCCACCGCCCGCTCCCCTGCCTGCTGGGGCCAATGAGGAGGAGGAGATGGAGTTCCTGCCCTCTGAGCACTGCAAGCGGCCCCAGGAGCGGGACGACATCTGCCCCCCAAAGCGGATGGGGCTCAATCTCCCCGAGACGGTCCTCGACCCAGATAGAGAGGGGGGCCTGCTAGGGAGCCTGGCCATTGAGGGCACTTTCACCGGTCTCACCAGGAAGTCCCCTCCCAGGGTACAGCCCCGCCGGTTCTCGGTCGGCAGTATCCACCTCCTTCTGGAGAAACCCCCCTGGGTGCCCCCAGCTATGGAGGTCTCCTCAACCTCTTGGACCAGACCAAGGGCCAGAGGAACGTGGCCAAGAGTACCCCGTGCAGTTTGTCCGTGCTGCTAGCGATGCGGCGAGGCTTATGCGCCGGGACCCGGGCACGCGTCAGCATGCCTTCCGGCTCAAGAAGCTGGTGACCTGGGTGAGGGAGGTGTGGGCCCGAGGCGGGCCCGCAGAATAGGGCAGGGCAACGCTAGGCCTTTCCCCTGTCTCCGTGGTTTTTCTGCCTGGCATCTGTCACCTTCTTTCCCACCGGTACCCTGCCTACCCTTCCTCCCTCTTCTCCTGTTCATGGCGGTTACCACAATTGTCTCGCTCAACACCAATGGCTGCAGAGACCCGGTGAAGTGGACAGCCGTCCTGGAGGGCCTGCAGCAGAAGCGCCTGGCGATCGCCTTCCTCCAGGAGACGCACAGCGACGCATACGTTCAAGCCAACTGGCACGCTGCCTGGAGAGGCCGCTTGTTCCTGAGCCACGGCACCAACCTCAGCGCAGGAGTGGTGACCCTCCTCTCGCCGCAGCTGCGGTACGACTCGGCGGTGGCACGAGAGGTCATCCCCAGCTGGCTGCTGACCGTCCACATCACCCTGGCACACCAGAGCCTGCTTCTTGTCAACGTCTACACGGCCACCAACGGGGGAGAGAGGGTCACCTTCCTAGAGACCCTGGGCAACCTCTTGCGTGACGCCAGCAAGAAGGATGACCTGCTCCCCATGGGCGGGGATTTCAACTGTACCGTTGACGCGCTGCTAGACCGGACGGGGCCCGAACCGCACCTGCCTTCGGCCCGCAAGCTGTGGACTGTGCTGGAGGCGGCGGACCTCGTCGACACCTGGCGGGTCCTACACGCTGACTCGCGACAGTACACGTGGGCAAAGATGAGCGCCAGCGGGCTCACCATGGCCCGCCTCGACCACCTCTACATCGGCCAGCACCACCTGTCGTTGCTGCGCGGCAGCCGCATCGTTCCATCGGGCCTCTTGGACCACGCCTTGGTCTGCTGTGAGCTGAGCCTGCCTGGCAGAGCACGCACGCGGGCCCCTCACTGGTGCCTCAACGTCAGCCTGCTGCAGGACACCTGCTTCAGGGACTGCTTCGCCCACCTCTGGAGGAGCTGGGAGGCAGCGCGAGCAGACTACCCCTCCTGGCGCCTGTGGTGGGACGTGGGGAAGGTCCAGATCCGGGTGTTCTGCCAGCAGTACAGCCAGCTGGCGGCGAGCGAGCTCCGCTGCCGCACCCAGGAGCTGGAGGAGGACGTGGCGGAGCTCGAGGCAGCCCTGCTCCACGCGGGCAATGACGCAGCACTCCTTGAGAGCCTCCGCTCCCCCAAGAAATGCCTGCGAGAGCTGGCGGAGGGTGTGGCCTGCGGCGTGCGGGTCTGTGCCCGCTGCCAGGAGCTGGCAGAGGCCGACGCCCCGACCGGCTTCTTTTTTGGCCTGGAGAGGCGGCGGGCCGTGGCGAAGACGCTGGACCACCTCAAGACCCCGGAGGGCCGGCTGCTCACAGACCCAGGCCAAGTGTGGGAGCATGCCGTCGCCTTCTACTGGGACTTGTTTGCTGCTGAGCCCGTCTGTCCGCGGGCCGCCCAGGAGCTGCATCAGGACCTGCCACGCCTGGGCGCTTCGCAGGCCAAGGCCCTGGAGCGCGAACTCTCCCTGGCAGAGCTAGAGGCCGCGGTGGGGGGGCTCGCCTCGGGCAGGGTCCCTGGCCTGGACGGCCTGCCCGTGGAATTTTACAGAGCCTTCTGGCCCTTCCTCGGGCCCAGCCTCCTCCACATCTTCCGCGAGGGCCTCACCGACAGGACCCTGCCGACCAGCTGCCACCGGGCCGTGCTCACCCTGCTGCCCAAGAAGGGGGACCTCAGCTGCCTGAAGAACTGGTGGCCCGTCTCCCTCCTGTGCGTCAACTACAAGATCCTGGCCAAGGCGCTGGTGAACCATCTCCGCACCGTCATGGCCTCCGTCATCGGGCCCGAGCAGAGCTACTGCGTGCCGGGCAGGACCATCCAGGACAACTTGTTCCTGCTGCGTGACCTGCTCACGGCCGCGGAGCTTTTTGGCCTGGACGTCAGCATGCTCTCCCTGGACCAGGAGAAGGCCTTCAACCACATCGACCACCGGTACCTGTTCGGCACCCTCGAGGCCTTTGGCTTCGGGCCGCTCTTCACCGTGGCGCTCCGGGTCCTGTACCATGATGCCTCCGGCCTGCTCAAGGTAAACGGTGCGCCGTGCTCCCCGTTCTCCGTGGCATACGCCAGGGCTGCCCCCTGTCGGGCATGCTGTACGCCCTGGCCATCAAACCGCTGCTGCACGCTCTGCGACGTCGCCTGACCGGCCTTGCCCTGCCACCAGCGCCGGGCCCCGCCACTGGCCCCCCACTCTGGCTGACGGCGTACGCAGATGATGTGACCGTCTTCCTGGGCAGCCAGGAGGACGTGTGGGTCCTGGTGGACTGCCAACGCGCCTACGAGCTCACCACCTTGGCCCGCATCAACTGGGGCAAGAGCGACGCCTTCCTGCTGGAGACGTGGGCCAGCACGCTGCCTCCGGACCTGCCGGGAGGCCTCACCTGGCGCCAGGAAGGCCTCAAAGCCCTAGGCATGTTCCTGGGCCGCCGGCCTTTGCAGCCTGCAACTGGGAGGACCTGGCAGAGGAAGTGGAGGCCCGCCTGCAGCGCTGGCGCTGGCGCCTGCCCGCCCTCTCTTACCGCGGCCGGGTCTTTGTCGCCAACAACCTGGCGGCGGCCACCCTGTGGCACCGCTGCGCGGTGCTGGACCCTCCGCTGGAGCTCCTGGAGAGAGTGCAGCGGCTCCTGGTCGACTTCCTGTGGGATGGATGCCACTGGCTCCCCCGAGCTGCCCTCTACCTGCCCACCGGGGAAGGGGGCCAAGGCCTGATTGACCTGGCCAGCCGGGTGGCCGCCTACCGGCTGCAGGCCCTCCAGTGGCTCCTGTACACCGAAGGCCACCTCCCGTGGCGGCAGCTGGCGTGCCGGTTCCTGCAGCGAGTGGGGGGCCTCGGCTTTGACTGGGAGCTGTTTCTGCTGGACCTCACTTTCCTGAATGGGGCGGTCCTTCCCCCGTTCTACCGCAGTATGGTGCGGGCCTGGCGGGTGGCCTTCCATCTCTGCCCCCAGGCCAGGCACCTTCGGTTCCTGCACCTGCTTCGGGAGCCCCTGGTCTACAACCCGGCCCTGCAGCATGTCGCGCTGAGCCTGGCCTCCGCCAGCCTCGTGGCAGCCCTCATCGAGGCGCGCACCACCCGCCTGGAGCACCTCCTGGACCCTGCTCGGTCGGCTTGGCTGTACCCCGAAGCCCTGGCTGCCCGGCTGGCGCTGCGCTTTGTCCGCACCGCGGGCTGGCTTCTGCGGACCGTTGGGGGCGCCCTCCTGACGGAAGCAGCAACTGCCCTGGAAGTCCATCTCCAGGCTCGCCGGACCCTCCCTGCCGTGGCCGCCGCGCACGACGCCTTCCCACTGCTGCCTGTCATCCCAGCAGTACCCGGTGAGCTGGCCGAGCAGCCCAACACGCTGCTTAGGCTCCCGGTGCCCCCCAGCAGCAATACGGGCTGCCCTTTTGGCACCCTGCCCTGCAAGGGCCTCTACATGTGGGTGGTCCACACCCGGCACGCCCAGATGCTGGCCGGCCGCCCTGACACTGTGTGGTGGCAGCGCCTGGTGTGGCCCGGGACCCCAGCATGGCACACGCTGTATAAGGTGCCCACCGCCAAGAAGACCAGCGACCTGCAGTGGCGGCTCGTGCATGGCATCCTGGCCACCAGCACCTTTGTTTGCCACCTGGACCCGGCAGCCTCGGCGGCCTGCCCCTTCTGCCCGGGGGTGCCGGACGAGGACATTTTCCATGCGTTCCTCGACTGCCCCCGGCTGCAGCCGCTCTTTGCCACCTGCTTCGGGCGCTTGGCCAGGACTTCTCTGAGGACGTCTATGTCCACTCCTTCCCCTACCGGGCAGCGGAGAGGGCCGTGGTCAGCCTGGCCAACTTCCTGCTGGGCCAGGCCAAGATGGCCACCCTGAAGAGCTGGTGAAACTGGCTCGCCGGGACCGGGATGGTCGACGCCCTCCAGCTCTTCCGCCTGCTGGTGCGGGCCCGCCTCTCGCTCGAGTTTGAGCACGCGGTCCTGCGGCGGACAGTGCCCACCTTCAAGGAACGCTGGGCCCTCGAGGGGGCGCTCTGCTGAGTCGAGGCAGGGCGCCTGCTCCTCGCCCTGTAACACCCCCGGCTGCTCAAGCTGCGGCGATGCGTCCAGCGGGCTGAGGCCTTGGACTTTGCTTCACGCAGGTCGAGCCCTGAGGCCCCCCGTGGGTGTCCCCACTGGCAGAAATGTAAATATGTAAATAGACCTTTGGCTCGCTATGGTTTTTTTAGTCTAGAGTGTACGGGCAGGCCTTGCAGGCCGTGAGCCCAGGACCATGTCCGTGAGGCCCAGGTGTTCGGGCCAACCTGTACATACTCTTTACTGGCCCCGATTTGTCACCCTCCCTGGAATAAACGCCTCTTAAAAGTCAAAGTCTTTCTTTCTTTCTTTCTTTCTTTCTTTCTTTCTTTTCCCCCCCCCGTTCCTTATTCTTAACAACTCCCTTCCTCTTACTAAGTCCCTCATTCCTGTCATTCCCCACCATATCTCTTTTAAATATCACTCTTTTAAAAAATAATAATAAAAGGGAAGCAAAAAACCCCAGAAAAATATTATTAAATAAGCCATGCTAATTCTTCTTCATATTCATTTTTTTATATATCTCCATCGTCTACCCTTCATCTGTTTTGTGTCTTTTAGATTGTATGTACTCTGTGGCAAGAATTGTCTCTTATCTATGTTTACACAGTGCCCAGCTCAGTGAGGTCCCAGTCCTGATTGAGACCTTTGGGCATTACCACAATATAAATGTCTACTACTGATAATAATAATCTACCCTCATCATGCAGATGTCTGAATTGTCAGCAAAATACAAACAAGGATCTTTACTATATTGGAAAACATCCACTATCTTTAGGTGCCAGTTTTCTTTTCCCCAGAATTTGATTCAGCTCTGTGCTTAACTTGGCTAAACAAAGCTTGAGTTTCTTAGAGAGTTCTGCACTTTAGTGATACTGGAACCATAACATTGTTAAATCTAGGGTATTGCATGTTCAGGTTGGGCTTATGGAATTATGCAGGGGATTCGAAAAGAGTGTCTGGTGCATTCTTTTTTATCCTGTGAAGCATAAACAAATATGCTGAAATTGGATAGAGTCACACTTTTTTAAAGCTCTAGGTTTTAGAGGCTATTTCTAAAGTACTAAGCAGTAACTAGGCAAGTGGGCTACTATAATAAAATCAATGTGTTTCAGTAATAGTACTGTAGGTCAAGTGATTGCAGTCCTCTGCAGAACTGAATTAGTCCCTACATCAGTACTCCTCTCTTAGGTACAATTTCTGGTGCAAAACTGTTTCCCTTCCTCCTGTATCTGGCAATTTTATCTTTGTAGTTCCTGCTGCACTTTTCAAATGCTGAAGCACAGTGGTAGCACTCTAGATACTCTAGATTGTTTAGGAGGTTTCAGTCTGAAGTCAACAAAGCATGCTTGTGGTTACTGGCCAACACAGAAAAATGGTCCAGATGGGATTTTCAGCATAGCAAGCAGCTTATTTTGTATCAGACAGACAGATGTGTCTTGATCCATATACTGGGGACACTTCATTCACCATTTAAAGCAGTGATTCTCAACCAGGATGGGGTGGGGGCAGGGAGGGTTGCCACAAGATCTTTTGAAGGGTAATGCAGGAAGCATGAGGAGATGAATGAAGTATGATGAGATAAGCAGATAAAAGCAGGCTTTCCCTGCCTGTCTGCTCCTATGCCTCCACTGCCTATCCCCTCTCCAAAAAGGTAAATGGTGTAATACATTCGTTTTTGAAATGGGATGATGCTCAATTCAAAAGTTTTGGAATTTAATGAGGATTGCTTTAAGTCTACAAAGGTTGAGAACCACTGATCTCTAAAAGTCTTGTTTAATCAGTATTTCTGAATCCTGATCTTGGTCATATTAAAACCAATGGGGGGTTTCCACTGGCTTTAGTTGAAGCAGGATGAGCCCCTTTCAGGTAATAATCCATCTCTGGTTGGTTCTCTATAGCTAGAATTTTCAGAATCATTAGGGGCATGCATGTTACCATGAAGTCAAGTAGAGCTGTGACCATCTTTGAAAATGAAGCTGAATTTTGTTCTCAGTGGCCACATTTACATGTGCACTTAACTGCAAAGTAGACTAATTAGCTTAGGAGTAAAGTGTCACCGTCTACACATGTGATGCTATTAGGCCACAATAAATTAATTAACATTATCATAAGATATCTTACAGCTGGGTAATTAACTGTGATTTAAATGCAATAAATTCCACCCAGTCCCCAGCTAGCGGAGGGCTAGACTCCTGCCAGCTGCCTAGCCACACAGCTGCACACTTTAAGCACCCTTGTGCCCCAGCCAGCCTCTCTGCTGCCCTCTGCCTCCACCTGGAGCCCAGGGCTGACCCACCATGCTCCTAGCCTTGGTGTAAACTGCTCTACCCCAGCTCAAATTGCTGCTGTCGTGGGTGAACATGTAGATACTGTGCCCAGAAGTAGTTTACTCTGGCTCAAACTACTCCAGAGTTTATTGCTTTGAATTCATTGCACCTGTATATGCACCCAGTGTAGAGCAGTTCCGTGGTTCTAGGCTTTTTGTCCAGCAAACTTATTTACTAGTATACTAAGGGCCTAAAATCTTTGAGCCAGCAGTGCTGACTGACAAGCCATCAGGTTCATCATCATCTTCAGCATTTTATCAGAAACAGGAAGGGAAGAGGGGAATGGAGCACAAAGGGCACTTGCATCATAAAAAGGAGCATAATTTTTGTTTCATTGATTTATTTGATTCTGGAAGCTATAAAGTGGCAACCAGAAAGATCATGGTGCCAATACCAGACAAATTCAGTATTTCAGGCAATTTCAATCTTGAGGGTTCTCCGTAGTTCTCAGTGAGTTGTGTATGTGTTTTAATCCTGACTTGTTTTCAATGTGGAAGAAATAGCAGTATCTGGCCAAAGTCAAGCTTTCCTAAAATAGAAATGAGTCTGATGTGTCTTCATTATGTAGAACTTTTATTAGTGAGAAGAAGAGTGGAGGCTTTTGGGGGGTCAGCCCTAAAGCAACAAATCTGTATGATGGCACTGTAGAGCTGGGAGAGCTCTCACTCAGGAAGGAGTTAGCAGGAGCTTTAGCAGGGAAAGCAACCTGAAAATACTGGGGAGGGGGGGTTAAATTTAAAAAAGTCACAACATGTAAAGCATATGTAGACCCACAAAGCCAAACAACATAAAAGGTGAGACTGGGGACAGCGAGGTAGCTTATTTGCCATTTTAATAAATACAAATAATTCCCTTTTGCTTTAGTCCCATATTCCCAGGCTCATTAAATCAATTTCAGAAACATTTTTGGCTCTGGAACATATAAGCAAAATTCAAACTGTGTAGTCCCCTGAGGATCACTTGCACAAATTGCATAGGTCAGGCCAAAATAAGTTTCTGTCAAACAGCCTAACACCTAAGGTTATTACAAAACTGGTGAATTGTACAAAAGGCCTGTATATTGGACTGTCACAGAGTGTCTGAGTAGTAGGGGTGTGAGCTGTTGTCATGGTACTTGTTTTAGTTTGGTCGCACTGAAAATCAACCAACATGTTATTGAATAAGAGTTTTCTGTGACTCTGTAGTGTTCACATACAGCTGCCGAACTTAGGGATAGGAAAGGCCTTTAAGGATTTTTGCAGTCCATCCTTCTGCTAGTTCTGGATTGCCCTCTAGAGTACATAGATTCAGTTCTCTGTCCAGTAAGATAGCTTCCCTCACTTCCTACAGGTTAAGAAATCCAAATAAAGATCAAGTTTCTCAGCTTCTCTTTCCTCATCTTTCTCAAAGAGCTCCTCCATCCCCTCAACCCTGCCCCTGCCCATGCAGCACACAATCCAGCCAGTTCTTGCTCTCTGCCTGTACCTGGGGGGGGCCAGGAGCTGAGCAGTGCTGGGACCAGGGGGGAGATGCCGGGGTCTGGGAAAGGAAACACAAGGGGGAAGCGATGCTAAGGACTGGTGCTGCTTCTCTGTGCATCTCCCACAGCTGCTTCCCTCTCCCCATGGCTCCTCCCTATTCCTGGCACTGCTCACCCCCATAATTGGGCATGGGTCATCACCTCAAGCCGGTGCTGCTGAGCCAGGCTGCAATCTCATGCTCTGCATGGCTTGGAGCTGTTTCCCACTGCTGGACAGCTGCCCCCAGCTTCTTGGAGCCCAGGCCTGACCCCCCTGCCCCAGCTAGGTTGGGGCTGGAACCCTGCGGATCCTGGGGTTCCCCCTGGCTGCTGCAGGGGGGGCAGATCAGGGCAGGGGGACAGGAGCAGCCCTGGACTGAACTGCTCCCATTGAGAGCAAATTTGCTCCCAGCAGAAGCACATGAGTGGATGTGTGCCTGGGAGTGCTTAAATGAACCTGAATTTTCTTCACAGAAAATTGAACCTGAATTTTAAATGAACATTAATTGCATGTGTAGATGCCCAGTGAGGCAGGGGAAGCTGCATTAGGCACTGGAGAAAATTCATACATTAAAGAAGACAGGCACTACTCATCTTTCTGCTCTCTCACAAGTAGTACAAATACAGCCTATGGGTACCTACAAGCTTTACAGTTAGATTGACCTAAACTTGGTTAAGTCAATCTAAATGCCCAGGCATGAAGGGGTGTTCACAAGCTTTAAAATACACTGAAAAGCATGTGCCCAATCTAAAGTTAGTTCATCTCAGGAGATGAACTAAGTTTAGATCAACCTTGGTTTACCCAATCTAAAAATGGGTTAACCTGGTCTAGTAAATGCCTATACACATTCACAGCACACCTCTACGCATAAGAAAACCCAGCCACTTTCCCCAGCCCGGGGTTGTGCTATTCCTACCCTCCCCAACTCTACCTCGGTTATTTTTAGTGCCCCCTCTACCTCTGGACCGGGCAACCCCCACTCCTGCCCCCATGGACCCATTTTCCCCCTTCACACAGACCAACCAGCTCCCCCTGCATTCATCTGCACTTGCCATTCCTAGTTTAGGTTTGGCTGGCTTAAAGTAAGCAAATACTTATTCGTACCCTATGGGAGATCTGGTGGCTGGCTGTGAACCCTTTATTAAAGCAGAGTATGCATCTGCTAGGTTTGAATAACATCTTTGATATTTATATGCTTCAAATATCTGTAGACTCTTCTTACCCCATAAAGGTTGCTTACTAAACTATCAATCAGTCCTATCAACTAATTATTGACATCCTTTTCTGATTGTTCTTTCCAGTAGTATTATCAGTATTTATTTGTCAGTGACTTAAATGTGATACTGCATGTGCCTAGTGGTTTGTGAATCTCTCTCTGCCATCCATAATTGCACTGGTCTTATTTATTGTCCACTGGATGGCTGTTTTTCCTGGGTTTTGAAAATTAACACTACATTTTCTTTTCAGAAAACTTCAAGCAACTCAAAACTTTGCTGTGACCTCTTAGACATAGCTGAGAAGCTTAATTAATTTTCCTAAAACTCATAATAATATATGATTTGCACTGTTTGATTTTTTTTCTATTTGTTGTCTACGTATTTTTAAGTGATTATTTTGAATGTCCAGATATTTTTTTTCTTAAAGTGCATTATTAAAGAGTAACCCAAACTATTTTTGAATCCATTTGTTTCTTGAGCCTTCTCATCTGTTAATGGGTCTGTTTTCTCTCTAGGCTTTTTTCCCCCCAGATCTAGTTGTAAAAACCCTTCTAAATCCCTTTAACCCCTTTTGCCAGCATTAAGTCATTCTACCATTTTTACATTCCTTAAAAGTCATTTAATCTGCCTCTCTGTAACTTATTAGGTTTCCTTCTAACTTTTGCCATTTTGCTTGCTGTGAGTGGCAGAATGGCATGTAAATTAGGACTATAGCTTTAGAAGTTTTTTGTTTGTGTGTATGACAGTTAAAAATGTTCAGTATAAAATAACTTGCAGCTGACAAGATTTCTACATTTATTTAGCATGTTAGTTGGCTGTGATGATCTACTTAACTATCACAAAATATTGTCTGAGTGTAAAACTTACAACAATGCATTGAGCATAGAACCTTAGTAAGATGCTTCTCAGGAAATAAACCCGTATTTAATACAAAGCGCAAAAAAAAAAAAAAAAAGAAACCAGATTGCCTTTTTTATTGTTACTTTAATACTTTCTCGTATACAGATTTTTGGTCAGTGGCACACATTGTTTCCTCGCTCTACGTAGTTGTCCTTAGTTGTCTGTGATAATACAGTACACTGATTTAGTCTCCATAGGCAGTGACAGCATTTTCTCTTTTTCTCCTAGGCCTGTCCCAGGTTCTCTGTCTTCACTACTGCACCTACATAACAGACAAAGACAGCCTATGCCTGCCTCTATGCCTGGAACCCTGCCCAATCCCACCATGCCTGGATCTTCTGCAGTACTAATGCCAGTAAGTTATACAAGTTTTAATACTATATGAGGTATTATCAGAGGAAAAGAATCTATTGAATTCTAAAAGGTGAAAATGTATTGACTCAAAAGAGTGAATTCAGATTTTTATCTAATTTTGAGCTTAAATAAACTGATTCAAATGAAGAGCTACTTTACCGAGTTTAAAGTAAAATTGGTGTAACTCCATTAACCTCAGTTTATGTGAGACTAGATCCAAACCCTTTTTGTGCTTAGGGTGTCTGGCCCTGATAGTAATCTAACTTACTTCATTTACATCAAGAGTATTTCCACTGGGCACAATGGAGTTGTATAAGTATTAAGTCAGAATCAGTTGCTTAATGGAAAAATGCATGCGTTATTGCAGTGTGATCTTTCACGCTGGGATGTGGTCAGTCAATGTGAAGAATTGCAATTCACTCTTTTTCACTAAATTATTCATTTTCACTAAATTAAAACCCAGACCTGAAGGATTGTTGCTCACCATCAGTTTCCATTGACTTACTGGAAGATGGGAACAGTTACCATCTTCTAGGAGGTATGCAGTACTTTGTTAGATGCTGCTTTTCACAGTACTGCATTTACTTGCATATTCTCAATGAAAGAGATTATTATATTCATTAGAATATAAGACAAGGTTTTCGCTGCCAATGAGCATAAGGAAAAAAGCCCCTTGTTAATGTTTATATTATCCCTAAAATGAAGTATGTCTCTCCACCTCTTGGAAAGAAAGGGTGCTATTTGATCTGCTTCTAAGGCTGGCATGAGTGTTTCCCTGGGGACAAACAGCAGTGGCACAATATGTGCCCCTGCTGCTTGTCCCTGGGGAACGCCCATACACATGTGCTCTGGCATGTGGCATGTTGCCCCAGGTGGGCTGGAGCGGCTGGTCTACTGGCATCAATAAAACCCCCATTTTGCAAATTAGCACCGTGGGGAACACCTGCATGTGTGGCATGTGTGACGTGCTGCAGCGCAGACAGGTCTGTGGTGCTGCATACTGTACATGCATGATTGTCTGGAAGCGCCCTAGTGGTAGAAGAAGAGAACAATGGGCTTGATTTACCCAGATTGGGCCTCTGTCCATAATGGGTGTCTTCCTAAACTGAAAGTTAGCCAGCCACATACCAAGAAGTGGTCTCTGCTACACACCTTTCCTTGTCTGATTCCCAAATAGAATGAATATCCATTTTTAGTACCAATCTGACCCTGAATCAGGGATTTCAAATGGTACCCTCTTCATCCACAGGTGTGAATCTGGATCATCAGATAAATAATAAAGCACCTATGGCATATCTCTTCAGAAAAAACATTATCATGAAACACTTTTAATCAGTAATTTTTTTTATCATTTCTAGTTATCTTCTAAATTTGTTAAGGTGACATTAGGAAAGGAAAGTTCGTAAAAGGAAACTTCTAAAGGGTTGCTAGGGCTTGTTGTTTTATTTTGCCGCAATAATCATGCATGAAAGCTTCACCAAAGAGACCTAGAGCATATAGGAAATGCTCCTAACTTGAGCAGTCTCAGTAAGAAAAAAAATAAAAAAATCCCAAACTAATTTTCCATGAACTCTAGATCATGCATTTGTATTTATGTTTGAAACAAGCTCAGTTCAGCTACAGTGACAGCAGAAGCCACAATTTTATACAGCAGTGCTTTTAGAACCACTTAACTCAGAGTGTTGTTATATTAAAGGGGGAAAAATCATTACAAAAAGCTAAAACCTGGGTGGCTGATATGTTTGTTTTGTAGAAAGTCTTTTTTAACTGACTCAGATTTTGCAGGATGGATTCTGACAATACACACACAAGCAATTCACGAAACAGTTTGTTTTAGTGAAGACTCAAAGAAATAAAGCTGTGTCCATTTAAAGAGAAACTGAACATATGTTCATGATAATATCTTTAGGCTTTTTTGTGTTAATTCCTTTCTTTCTTCTTCTCTTTGAAGATGGAGCGACAGATGTCAATGAACTCCAATATAATGGGGATGCAAGGTCCAAACCTCAATAATCCATGTGCTTCACCCCAAGTCCCTCCAATGCATTCAGAAGCCAAAATGGTAAGGAGCTAATTGTGAAATCTGTTTTTCTGCTTTTTTTTTTTTTTTACCAAGCAGTAGCCAGGCATTGCTTACCTCATTCTTAATCATGCATCATGTGATTTTACCCTGCTGCTGTAAATTGGGACTCAGATACATATGTCAATTAAGCTCATGCACTTTCAGATGTCACCAATCTCCATTGACTCTGGGGGAAATCAAATTGAATTTTAAAAAAGTAGGCCATCTGATCCTTACAAAGTTTAATGGGAATTTTGGTGCAGATTAGTGGAACGTCAGCAATGGTCTGGCTTGTTCTGTAATGATAGCTGCAAATGGTAACTTGGGTTAAAAAAAGTTGTAGGTAAACAATTGCTGGAATAAAAGGTGCCTGGGAGGAGTGTGCACAGGATCTGATTTTTTCCAGATGGCACATGCCATGTGGAGCTGATGTCAGAGAACAGTGTTGGAAGCACAGACTGAACTATGCTTGGAAAACCAGGACTATTTTTTTGAGTGCAGCATAGTTAGTGCAGTTGACAAAATGTCATAGTTTTAACAAAAATACATTTCAATTGTAAAGGAAAGAGGAACATTTATGAAGTTATTTGTGAGATCAAACTTCTCTATACTAGGCAGAGGATCTGTGTGCACAAACAATAGCTCACATCAAAAGTGAATATATAAATCCCCACACCTTGCACACATTCATAGAAACATACAGATCTAATATGGTGATGTTCATCAGTGTATTTTTGCATTATAACTGAAATGTGATTGAGTTGTGTGATGGTAACTGTAAATGCACAGTCACAGGCTTTTAGGTTAAATTTGTGTGTTTTCTTTTCAAAATACCTTAATACTGATTCTTCCTTCACCGTAGTGTAAACCAGGATTGATCTCAGTGAAGTCAATGGAATTATACCAGTGCATTCCTTAAAAGTCATTTAATCTGACTTTCTGTAATTTATTAGATTTCCTTGTAAGTAAGAGGAAACTGTAACTGATTAGGTTTCTGTTTAAAGTAAGAGGAAAATCTGCCCTACAAAATGCAATGTGTGTTATGCCATCACATGCTTGTATTTTCTTGCTTATACAGCTGATACAGGGCCTATTTTTAAAACTGTCATCCATCCCAAGGGAAAGGAAAATGTTTGCTTGTCAACAGGCACAACATATGCTACAAACACTGTCTGTACATTATAAAGCCAGAAAATACATTAGGTTATGCTTTTTCCATAGACCTGATAGGTCACACCTTTCCCTCACTACTAGTTTGGATTAGGCTGTTAACCTACGCTTTGTTAACACTCTGTTTAAAACCACACTCTGTAAGCATACAGCCAGTTGGCGAGGAGAGCAGATGTAGCCAAAAACGTTGGCTACATCAGCCAAGCAAAATCTGTGGTCAAGAGGTCTCTCTCTCTCTGCTGTGCCACACAGCAACAGTGACATGCCAAATGGCAACAGCATCTGCAGCAGAGCTTGTTAATGCTTTTTGGAATGGGCAAATGTTTTTATAAGCCAAGTAATGCCAAGCCAAACCAAATACTTCTTGGCTGAATAAATCCAAATTTGGCATCCACTTGGGGGGACTAATGGTTCTGCAGTGTTCAGCTCTCCCAAACTCCCCCACCCTGTCGTTTTTTTACTGGAACTATTAGGTTACTTAAAAAGAAAAATAAATTATGGGTATACGTGGTGTAAATTCTGCCCTTTAATATCTACACTTGAAAGCAAATTAGTTATTAATATGGATAAGGTTTTTTTGTCCTTGACTCTGATATATAAAGGTATTGCTCTTTCAGACTAAGGTTGATATTGGTTTCAAGGGCTAGGAACAGATGTTATATTTATACCCGGATAAGTTGTGTCTCTGTTTATCCCAGAAAAATATCCCAGCATTGGTAAATCCACACATCACCCTTCTAATCAGGGTTTATTGAGCAACTGAATGCCATGCTGCTTTTGTGCCTTTGATTCAGTGATGCTATCCTGGGATAACTGTACAGATGTACTTTGCTATATCCTGGGATAAACTTTGTAACCGTTACTATCTTTTGTCTGGGAAACATTTTTAGGATTTATGCCAGGATAACGGACATGGTTTTAAGGATTAAATCAATTTTATCCTGGAATCTGTTTGCAGCTAGGATGTGGTACAAACCCCCCTCCCCACTGAACAAACTATTCTTGATGCCTCCTCTCCTTGCTTCTGTAGGGGCTTTATGAAGAGAAGCTGCACATATATTAGCCTAGAATAGAGGCACCATTTATAGTTCCCAGGCCTTCCTTTTTTAAAAAATGTGTTTTTTGTAAATATTGTACATATTGCTTTATAGTAGATTTGTATTAAAAGCTGTATATAATTAATCCATGATTAAGTGTCCATATAGCATAACAACCACTTTCATTAACCCAAAAAGGAAGAAGACTGAGGAAGTATACAGAAAGAAAATATTCCTTGAAACTAAGTTAATTGATTTAAAATCTGCATCGTCTTTTTTTATTGTTACACTGTCTGTTAGTAAACATCACAATTTTCCCCTTATGCAACGTCTTAATTGTATGAAGTGTTGAGCACCTCCAGCAAGTTGAAATCGGTGGAAGATGAGGGCATGAAACTGATTCCTTCGTTAGGAATGAGTTTCAGATGTTTGCAAAACCTATTAATGCTATTATCAGTGATACCCATCTCTGCATATGTGTTGTTTAGCTGGCTGTGCACTGTGAGGTATATACATATCAGGCACTACACAAAAGTCAAACACGCAGCTTTTGGTAACCGGAGAAGTCCTAGAGACTTTTGGCCTGATCCATTTGCCTCTGAAGTCAATGGCAGGAGGATTACTATTCTTTCTGAACTGACAGGAATGTTTACTTCTTTCAACAGTGCCATGTAAATCCCACTGTAGGCATCTCTTTAGAGCAAGCCAAATCCTTGCTTGACTTCATGCCCATGGCTTCAGTGGATACTGCAAAAAGGATTTGGCCCTTACTATAGTTATAATTATCCAATGACCTTCCTTGCTCCTGTAAAATAAATGTTAATAAATAATTTATCTGTGCATATCACATACATAGGCTTTTCAGCAGAAAAGGCAAAACTTCCTAAAAACTTCATCCTAGTGACCAGTTCAAAATCATTGTTTGAAAGCATGGGGAACAAATGCATATTTTTTAAATAGTTTTATCTTTCTGCAGTTTGTAGAAGCAAAACTTTCTGACCAAAGTTATTAGCTTTTAAAAAAAAATCTGTAGGTTAAACTATACTGATTGAAATATTAATCTACTGTAGCTAATATGTTAGAATTGATTTAATGTAGTACAACAATTTGCAATTTATGTTATGGTATGTCTTTCATTCAGCGTATCACATAATGCTCTAAAACTGCCATAGCTAATGAATAAATGAATCTCTAAATCTAACAAGAAAGCAATATTGATTTAGAGTCCTGAGACTGAAGCCTTCATGCTCTCCCCCAAAAACAAACAAAATCAGCAAGCACTGATTAATACAACTAGATAATTAGAAGAAAAATATAACTAAAGACGAGTAAAATAATGTGTCAAGCATATTAGCATATTGTTGTATATGATAACATTTGATGGGCTTTGAATGCTTGACCCTGCATTTGTAATCACATTGTTATCTGTTCGCATATCGCGCTACAGCTAGGTGGACTTGCTACTTTAGAGACATTCATGTTCAAACATTTTCTTAGCTCCAGTCTGATATGTTGTTAACCATCAGTGCCAAAAATGAAGAGTATTTGCTGTACCAGAATCAGATATACAAGAGTTCACAATTCTAACCTAATTTAAAGAGCTGCTATCACAATAATTTTTTTAGTGAAATTAATTGCATATATATATTGTGAAAACTTGGACCACCAGCTTTCAAATGGTTGAAAGCACTAATCTTTTTGCAGTAGTCATGGCTATAATATTAGAAATCATGCTAGAATTGAAGTAAAGATCAAGAATAAGTTGATCATCAGAACAGCCTAACTGGAAAGTGCAAGTTCATCTAAACTTGATAAATTATTTATTACAACATATTTGAAATTATTTCATTATTATATTATTTACATTGGTAAACTTTTCTCTAGGTTTACAACATATAATTAAAATGTAGCCTTTGTGTTTCTGCAGTGCTTCCTCCTAGCAACAGTTCACTACCCTTTTTTCATCAAGCTGTGCATACATGGAGTTATGTGCTAGGGTTTGTGCTCTTGGAGCAGTAGTAAGCCAAATAGTAATGACAGGAAAAAACTGTGTGGCAGTTTCTATCCACAGAAGGAGTAAGTCCATAAGGAAGGGGAAAATTATTAATGGTAAGCTGGCTTTCTAAATATCCTCTTGAGCCTTCCACAGTCAAATACAGTCCCCACTTTTAGCTTCGTTAGTTACAGTGGCCCAAAGTGCAGACTTCTGGAAAAAGCTTGATTTTTTTTTTTCTGCTGTTCTTAACTCATTTGAGGCATTGTAGCTACTGCTGAAAGGTGAAAAAAATATTGTAGACAAAATTCAATAGTCTTGCCTTTTAGATAGTACCATATTTCTTACAGTGCAATGAGGTGGTAATATTACTGGTAAAGCTAAGGACATTTTGAATTGTTTAGTGTAACAAAACCATGTACCCATCATGCCTACAAGTACTATGGTACTATTATGGTGGCATGCTAGTACTACCATAGTAGTACTATGGTACTATTATGGTACTAAACTCAGTAGAACCTAATTCTTCTTAAACCCAGAGTGGCTCCAAAAATGGAATGGAGAAGACAGCTTGTTTAGTTGTAGAAAACTGAATACGTGCTGAGCATGTGATCTCACTTATACAGTTTTCCCTCACTTTATGCTATACATGTGTTCCTGGAAAATTGCACATAACTCAAATTTGCATAAAGAGAACCCATTTTACAATGTAACAAATAAGGATATGTTCCAAGAACTCGACTGTACTGACCCCCAGACCCATTTCTACCACTTTTACAAGACAATTTTGGTACTCACCAAGAGCAGACAGTACATACAAGCACAGCTGCAGCTCCAGAAGCACGGGCACAAGCTGCCCTGAGAAGCAGTCATGGGTGCTGCTGCCAAACAGCTTCATGGCTCACAGCTCCTGGGGCACTGGGCCGGGCTGCAGGGGCCGTTGCTGCAGCCCAGACCAGGCACCACCACCCTGCTCAGCCCCCACAAGATAATTTTTTCTTCCTCCACCTATAGTGTCACTCCCGCAATGCACCACACAAAGCAACTGACTGCAGGCTTCCACCACACTGATCACATAAGAGTGCCTTTACTTTGCATATAACAAGGCCCTGGATCTCTTCAGCCTCCGCAAGAGAAGACTGAGAGGCAATCTTGTGTCTGCCTACAAATTCATCATGGGGGGCACAAGGAATAGGAGATGCTCTGTTTATCAGGGCACCCCTTGGAGTAACTAGGAACAATGACCACAAACTGACGGAGAGTGGATTTAGGTTAGACATCAGGAAGAACTTATTTATGGTAAGGGTTGCCATATGAAAGGCTTCCAAGGGAGGTGGTGCCCTCCCCTATCTTGGGGGTCTTTAAGAGGAGATGGACATGCACCTGGCGGGGGTCATCTGACCCCAGCACTCTTTCCTGCCCTGGGCAGGGGGTCAGACTCAATGATCAGCTGAGGTCCCTTTTGTCCCAAACATCTATGAATTTTTCGTATAAAAAGGGTCATCGCATAAGAGCAAATTCACACGTACAGAACTTGCATAAAGCAAGGGAAACCTGTACCAAGTGTGTACAAATTGCCTTTCTTGTAGCTGCCATGAGTTGTAATGATTCCTAGCATTTTTTTTACTTTGTGTCACTTTATCCCCAGTGATCTTATCAGTATTATTTCACTAAAAGAACTTGGATTGTTATTAGGCTGCTTCCATTCATTCAGTTGGGTATTGTAATTGCCTCTCTCTGCCCCAATACCAACTAACTTCCTGCTTTCTTTTCTGTCTTTCCACTACTGTTTGTTTTCTCATAGGATTTACTGTCTTCATAGATATGTTTCTCTTTCTCCATTTTCCTCCAGTGTCAACTCTGGTTTTGCAACCATAGCAATAAGTGAAATAAAATCCCAGTATTTGCTCTCTTGAATTATCAGCAAACCAAACACAAGAGCTGCTGGATCTTATTTTTTTGTTTGTTTGTTTGTTTGTTTTGGTTTGGGGGGGGGTTTGTTCTAAAGTTTGAAAGACTTGGATTGAATAGAGCTGTACTCATAGTGTCAGTAGTCTAGTTTTGAACTCTTCTGTTCATGTAAACTTGCTTGTGAGAACCAGTGAAAATAAAAGCAGCTCCTTATGGCAGCAAAGCCAGGAAAAATGGAAATTATAAAAAAAAGCTGTGCTATGGGGAAGTAACACAACATTCCTCAAATAGATATAATTGAGGGTTTTGCTTGGAATTTGTACAGCTTTCACTTTCCAACATAATGGAAGTTGTTTTGCATTTTGGGCTGTCTGGCATTTGCTTGAGATGTACAGTATGTCTAATCACAACATAAATCCTCTTAGAGGTGGGGGAGTACATTTAATGCATCAGCAGCTACAGGTTTTACCCACGGAGGAAACTTATCAGGCTTATCAAGCACATTCTCTCCACAAAAAGCTATTCAAAAAATGTTTTTCTGCACAATATACAGTTCGCAGGCATTTTCAAGGCACAGTGAAGGTATTAGCCACTAATTGTTTTTATAATCTTGATAATATTCATCTTCAGTAAATACTATTACAGTTTTACAGTTGAAAAAATCGAGGAAGAGAAGTGACTTCCTAAAGGTCAAACCACTTGTCAGTGACAGAGCTGAGATGAGAACACATGAGTTTTTGACTTCTACCTCAAGGTTATTTCTGTTAAATCATCCCACTCCTCTTAGAGCTTAATTTACTTACAGTTGCTATAACTAACCATACAAAAGTCATGGATAGATCATACAAAATCTAGGAAACCATTTACACCGACGGTGGCCAACTATGGCATGCATGCCACAAGTGGCACTGGCAGGCTCTGTGTGTGGCACGCAGCAGGTCAGGGAAGGGGCAGGAGGCACAGGGCAGGAAACAGAAAGCAGAGCAGCAGATGGATTTCCTTCCCTTGCCCAGTCGTGTTTGGAGAAAGTGCGGGTGTGACACTCCTGCCAAGAGGTTGGTCCCCACTGTTTTAGACATCTAGTTCCAGAGTAAGTTTATCTTCAGGTTTCTATTCAAAGCCAAAAGAAGGTTAAGGTGTGACTTAAATTAAAGGCAGTGAAATAACATGAACTACTTTCATGAGATTTTAGTACAAAATGACAGGATTTACAGAGTTTAACTGATTTTTATAATGTCTCTGTCATTCCAAATGATGGAAGTCTTGTAAGACTGGGTTTCCTTGTGCTGCATATTCCTTTCCTTTTGTTTGATATCACTTTTTTTTCAAATAGTTTTAACCAAAACCAAACCAGGACTGGAAAGCAATTCTGCAGAATGAATTGCAAAATTAAGCTGTTATGTTTGAAGAGACATTCATGTATTTGTATCTCTCATCTATTTGATTCTTTAAAATACGGACAGTAATATTTTTTAGCAGTTATAGGGGGATACACTGTCTTCAAGATATTAATTAGTAAAACGTTTCTTATTTACATTTAGCTAGTTATCCAGGAGGTAATTTTAAATGGCTTATAGAGCCTGGGACCCCTGCCCAGGAAACACTTGCTTATCTAACTTTATTTTGCTATACTTGCTGTTTTTACTAGCAAATTATTGGCCTATTAAATGTTTATCTGAGCTGATAGCGTATGAAAGTCCATGAATAACCTTTTCAGCTGTGCACTGCAGACAGACTATAATGATACAGTTTAGTTAGTTATATCCTTTGTATTATGTATCCTAGTTTTACAACAGCTTATTTCATAGGGGTTATGAACTTCAGTATGGGTTAACATAACTTCAATATGGGTTAAAGCACAGCTCAGAAGATTCCAGTCAACAGCTTCTCTCATCTTTATCAGGGATGTTTTATTAACATGCTGGGAAATAAAATCTTTATAGGTTACATGTCTTCTAATTACTTCAAGTGATAAGCTGATGGCTTGTATTCCTAGCTGGTAGCTAAAATGTGTCTTAGTCAGTCCAAGCGGCAAGATGCCTCTTTAATTCTGATTACGAACAGTAAAGGATATGTCTAGTGTACTAAGAAGTACTTACTGAATGGCCCTATGACCTTTAGGAATAATGGTTAACAAAGTCAGATTCTGTTTTTCCTCAGGCATGTACATTTCTTTCATATATATATATATATATATATATATATATATATATGTATGTACGCACATGCGCGTGCATGCACACACACACACACACACACACACACATATCTATATATACATACATATAAATGTGTGTTTATTTTTTTTATATATATATATATATATATATATATATATATATATAAAAAAATATACGTGTGTATGTACATATACATGTATATTTATATGTATACATTTATATATTATATAATATTAATATATAATCATTATATTATAATATATTATATATAAATTATATAATATATATTTATTAGGCCTGTATGAGGTGGCTAGCATTCACTTCAGATTCAGTCAGTTTGGGGGACAATGATTCGATTCGGTGATTTGAATCACTGTCCTGATTCGATTTGGCCGAATCTCTGAATCAGCCAGGCCAGGCCCATCCCCTGCCCCTCTCCCAGCCCAGCAATGGCTGCCCCACCCACCCTAGCTCCAAGCACTTGGGGGGGAAAAAAAAAGCCCCGACTCAGCAGGTGCTGCTAGGCAGGGGTTGATCCCCACTGCCCCATGCTGCATGAGGGGCTCTGCACAAGCCCCCAAACTCCCCCTCGCTCCCCCAGTGAGCTGGGGTGGGCAGGGGCACCCATGGTGGGGTTGGGGGAGTGGGCAGGGGTCAGGGGGGCTGGCAGGAGTCCCCCCATGGTCCCCTCCCCCCTTCCCCAGCCGCCCTTCCCCCACCCCTAGCACTTACCAACTCAGAGTGGCTGCAGCTCCCTGCTGCAGCCACCAGGGACTGCCCAACTCATGAAAGCTCTCCAAATCTTTGCCAAAGATTTGGAGAGCTTGGAATTGATGCAGACCTTTATATTGGTCCCCTGATTCGATTCAGATTCAGAGATTCAGCCACCAAATTAGGCCAAATCTCCTCCGAATTGAATCGCCACCTGAAGTTTCGCACAGCCCTAATATTTATATGTATACATTTATATACATGTACATATAAGTGTGTGTGTGTGTGTATTGGATGCACATGTAGCACCCTTGCCATTTATTCTACAATTAACACATCAATTTTTTTTGCATGCCCAGTTTGAAAAATGAAAACAGATTCTGATTTCTCAGTTTCAGTAAGTGTCTACTCAGTTTCAGTAGTATTCCTGAAGCAACAATGCAGTGGTGCAGGTTGTCATTTGTTATTTAAAGTGTTTCCAGTGGATTGAAAAGTACAATTCATGGAATCACTTCTACTGCCCATCAATTGTATGAAAGTTCATCTTTAACACAACAATTTGGGGCCAAGCTTAGATGAAGGAAAACGTAATAAGTGTAAAAATAAAGAATGAAAGTATATCCCACTGATATGGTTACAAGATGAGTATTTAGAAACTATCCTAGATGTTTCCCAATGTAACTGTAATTGCTTTCAATAGCATACATGAAACTAATATGCATGCATATAGGGAATATATGCTGATGCCTCATTCTGTGCGCATCTATTGTCTCACGAGACAGACATATGCCTACATATATACCCAAGAGAGTACACAAACACCAGAAGAGTCTCCTTATGCCTGAAGAAGGGTGTTTGTGCACAAAAGCTTGTAAAGAATAATTTTTACAGCTATTCAGTTGGTCTAATAAAAGATAGCACATTTACCCTTGTCTGCCTGTCTTTTAGGCCAACATGGCTACAACCAACACCCTGATACATATCTTTTTTATATTCAACTAGTTACCAAGGAGGTAATTTTAAATGTCTTAGATAGCCTGCGTTCCCTGCCCTGGAAACACTTGCATATCTATCTTTATTGTCTCGCCATATACATATTACCTATATATATTTATATATATGGTGAAACAATAAAGATAGATATGCAAGTGTTTCCAGGGCAGGGGACTGAGGCTGAAAATATACATTGGCATCTGTCTGTTTTGCGATCATGATCACAAGCTCCCCCAAATAGAAATAGCACAGCTAGATTCCTCAATCCCAAAATTGCACTTCCTGTCATTTACATGTGTCGTGTCAGGAGGTGCAATTGTTGGGACTGGTGATGGGATCCTAGTGTGCCTTTAAATGAACGTGTGCCAGGAGCCTTAGACTTTTACATTTCTCCAGTTTTAATAATCTGAGGTAGTATTATGGATATAGATCAGGAATATTTTAAAAATTAGGGGTGCACCAATAAAGAATTTCTTGACCAATGTCGATAGCCGATGATTAACCAACCATATCAACCAATGCCAATCCAATAACTGGTATTTAATAATAGTGCAAGGCATTTTAAACTACTGACATAAAAAACCTTTTTCTGTTTGTTTTGTATTTATAACACATACACACACATGCCTCCTGGCCCTCCAATGAGGAGGGTGGTGACTGCCTTATTCCCATGCACGTCTCCCATCACCCATGGCTCTTACCCACAGCCTCACTGCCCACGCAGCCATTGCTGCCATCCTGGGTGGGCAGGGAGGACCCTCGTGCAGGGTCTTGGCTGATGCCTTTTAACCCCACACTGTCCATTTAGGAGATCAGAGAATATTTTTCCTCCCCACCATCTTTTTATTGGTTGTAATAAATGTTAGGCGTGTCCAACATTGATTTCCCCCCCCTATTTTTGATGTTGTAATTTTACTTAGATTTCAGTACGTGGTTCCTTTGTCTTGTCATACATCAACATTTTACCATCTTCTCTTGTATGACTTATGACTGTATATGACTACCATTTTTAAGCGTTATTTTATATGTGCATTTATTATATAATCTTTAAAAGATAAATTATTTTATGTAACACCAAGGAAAATCTCCTAAAATGTGTATAATTCATCTATTATATTGAACAATCATGGAGAATTTGCTTCCTTTGTTTCAGGTCAGTAAGAGGTGTATGTACCTGCTTCTAATGACTCAGAGCCAAGACTTGCCAGGTTTTTCTTTAAACCTGTGGATAATTCAGGCTGTTAAATTTAAGCCATATTATATTGGAATGTTTAAATTAGACTAAAAGCCGCCTCTGAGCATATATGTAAACATAAAGTATATTTTTAGTTCTCCATCTGGAAATACATATAAAGCCCAGTGCTGCTTTTCAAGTTTGCAAGAAATATTGTTATATTTTTATTATGGTATTTCAGTTCACACTCATGCTAATATGAAAAGTTTAGTAATGGCATATCCTCAGTACTGCCCTCAGGTGCCAAGGTTATACACAGGGCCCAATGGGATCTAACAAATGTTTAAATATGTATTAAAGTCTAAAGCCTAAAATAGACTTTACTAGACCTGTACAAATTATTTTAAATTATATAAATATTTTTAATATGTCTGGCTTCTGACAGAACACCACTATATACAGAAATATGACATTAGCTACTCTGTGCCAACTTCTCACATTTTTTTTCCAAAATACCTAGCATCATTACTGGTTCAGATGACAGCCTGCTTTATGTACTGTTTGTGGTTCAGCATAAATGTTTGCTGAGAGGTTAAACCTAGGTTCTCCCACTATTAATGGAGATGCACACATCATTTAGGAAGATTAAGAATGATCTTTGTTCTTGGCACCAAGATGATAGAAAGAGCAGAGATGCTGGTTATTTCTTGATTTGCTCCAGGTTTGATGCGTGTTTATAGTTGTTTTCGGGTGTAGTACTGATAGGAGAATGAGAGCACATTTGGGTTCCTGCAACAAATATGTTTATCTCGTTTCATAACTAAAATGAACATTCTTTCTTAGGAATCCCAGAAACTCCCACAAAAGCCTTAGCTTAATGGGTGGAGGTGTATAAAAACTATGAGTTCTCAATCCATAATTGAAACAGAGGATATAGTTCTGAGATTTAAAAAATTGATAATTTAAAGAATTGTATTTGTTAAATAAAGTCTGTCAGTGTCTACCTTCTTATTTTTCTTCTTTTCCAGCCATATTCATTGCTTGTGTTTTTACAACAGATTCTAAATCTGTATAAACACATCTTAACTTTGCCTGTCTAGCTTCTTTTATATCAATCTATTTATCTGTGCATTAATTTATCTTTTGTTAAGAAAGTATTTAAATCTCCTGAAATACTTTAAAATATGGAGGATCAATAAATAACTGAAAAGCCTTGCATATTACCCAAAACTCATTTATTAACATCTATCAGTGATGACTTCTATTGATCTCAACAATGGGAAATTTGTTCTGCTGTACCAATTTACAGTGAATTGTCTATCTTATAAATGGTGTTAGTGGTGGATTCGTTTGACAAGAAGCTTGATCTGCTTGCATTAGGTAGTTGAATAAAAGATTCCCAAAGGAATTTAGGGATTATGCAAATAACTTGTAGATATATACATCAGCAGAGAGAATTCATACAGGAAAATTTCTGCTTCCATGCTGAAATTTGGAATATTGGGACTCCCAATAACACCAGGTATATTGTTCCATTTTAAAATTAAAAATATAAAAACAAAATGTTTCTTTATGATATTGGGAAGGTCAGGACATCATTGCATTAATCTCAGGAAATTTAAGGCTAATCTAATGTCCTTCACAAAGCCCAAGTCAAATCCTTTTTATAGAGTAACTCTATGGATATTCAGAGGAAAGGAAACACAGATATGGAACACCTGTGAAGCCTGGCCTTGGTCATTTACTTCAGCCTATACATTTGCTCCAGCATCTCTACTGGAATGTATCTTCTTCCAACTCTAGCACACTCTCTTATAGCCTTGAGTCTGTACTGTTCTCACTTCCATGACATTTCCTTAGCTTACCTACTCCTGTAGTGAGAGCCACACAAAGCATGATTCTGCACATGAATCATTTTCTAGAACATGACTGGTCACAAGGTCAGTCAGATCTTTTAATCCCCATGAATGTGAAGGGATCAAATAGGTACAAGTGACAGGGATTTGACCCCAAATCTATTGATACAACCCAAACCTCTATTATCTCAAGCCCTGTTGTTAGAATTTTTATCACAGATTAAATATTTCCCTGGGCATGTTTTAAAGTTATTGTATCTTTGTATTACAGTTCTAAAAATATGATATAGAATTTTATAGCTTCTCTATATATATTCATGGAGAATATTTCATAGAAAATATTGTTCCCGGAGGGCAGGGAACAACTATAAGCAGACCTGGACAGGTTGGACATGTGGGCGGAAAACAACAGAATGCAATTCAACAAGGAGAAATGCAAAGTCCTGCACCTAGGGAGGAAAAATATCCAGCATACCTACTGCCTAGGGAATGACCTGCTTGGTGGAACGGAAGCGGAAAGGGATCTTGGAGTCCTAGCGGACTCCAAGATGAACATGAGTCGGCAGTGTGACGAAGCCATCAGAAAAGCTAATGGCACTTTATCGTGCATCAGCAGATGCATAACAAACAGATCCAAGGAGGTGATACTTCCCCTCTATCGAGCGCTGGTCAGACCGCAGTTGGAATACTGCATGCAGTTTTGGGCGCCACACTTCAAGAGGGGTGTGGATAACCTGGAGAGGGTCCAGAGAAGGGCCACTCGTATGGTTAAGGGCTTGCAGACCAAGCCCTATGAGGAGAGACTAGGGCACCTGGACCTCTTCAGCCTCCGCAACAGAAGGTTGAGAGGCGGCCTTGTGGCTGCCTATAAGTTCATCACGGGGGCACAGAAGGGAATTGGTGAGGTTTTATTCACCAAGGCACCCCCGGGGGTTACAAGAAATAATGGCCACAAGGTAGCAGAGAGCAGATTTAGACTGGACATTAGGAAGAACTTCTTCACAGTTAGAGTGGCCAAGGTCTGGAATGGGCTCCCAAGGGAGGTGGTGCTCTCCCCTACCCTGGGGGTCTTCAAGAGGAGGTTGGATAAGCATCTGGCTGGGGTCATCTAGACCCAGCACTCTTTCCTGCCTATGCAGGGGGTCGGACTCGATGATCTATTGAGGTCCCTTCTGACCCTAGCATCTATCTATCTATCTATCTATCTATCTATCTATCTATCTATCTATCTATCTATCTATCTATCTATCTATCTAAGAAGGCCCAATCATCACTCTTTTTGCACCATAGTTTTCTTTCACAGCACTTTGGCAATGGAAAAGGATGTACCTTTTTACAATATTAGCTTCCAAACTTAACTTCCACTATTGGAAGTTTCACATTGTACATTGGATTTTCTGAGTCAGATCTTCATTCACCTTCAGGCCTCTTTTTCACTCATTTCCATGAACAAATGTAAAGAAACTTACACACTGTGTTTCCATTTTCTACTTCCTTTCCTTAAAGAAAAACTCTCCTGTTAAACTCAAAAAATGTGACAATAGCATGGGCTTGGTGAATACCCCACTGTCCACTTTAATCCCACATGCCATTTGATGTGTCTCTCATAATAAATTATGTACCTAAAGAAGGAATAGCAATAGTTGAGACTCTTGAGACAGGAAGAATCACATTACCAGAAGGACCAAAAAGGCTGATTAAAATTAAATTGTAGCAGACAACAGTTGTGTTACAAAGAAGGGCTCTATTACAACCAAGTCACTTTCTTAGCTAACCTCTGACTTATTTATTTCTCCTGCACACTACAGTCTGCATACTCTTTCTAGTTGTAATAAGCATTAATTGATTCGCTGGATCTATGAAGAGCTTGAGCACTAGTAAGTACTATCCCGTTGGGTACACAGCTAAATAGTTTATGAGGTAATTAGTATTTTAATGCCTTTTCTAATGAGGCTTTTCAGTAATGAAATCTCATGAGAATGTTATTGGTTCATATATATTTCTTCAGACATAACAGAAGGTAAGCTAATGCTATTAAGAGATTTTAAAGCTAGTTTATAAAACAGTTTTAGCAACTGATTTCCAAACACTTGCCTGATTCATTTTCCTTCGCTCCTTTTTTTTTAGAAGTGTTATCTTTATTTTTTTCCTCATTGCTTCATAATTTATTGTACCCTCCCTGACTTTCTTATAATATACTACACTATCAAATAATTGAGATAATTTCTGAGGCAGCTACCCGATCTCCTTGGCTTTACAGTAAGTAAATAATACCATAGTGTCTAAGTGTGTTGTTTCAGATGTGTTCTCATCTTAGAAAAAAGCCCAACCCTGTGCTGGGCTGCACAGTTACTTGGATTTATGAGACTGTCAAGCTTGAGCGAATGACCAACCTCCACCAAGCCTTTTAAAGTCAAACTGAGTGTTGTATCTTGAAGGCTAGAAAATGTCAGATACTGCAGTCATGTACATATTCTCAGTGAGCCTCTTCTTTCAAATTATGGGGATTTCCATTGTTGCATCCTTGATTATAATAGCATGCCTAGCATTCTGCCTTTGAACTCCCTAAAATTAGTGTACATAGAATAGCTTTGGAGAGGTTCTAAGTCAAGTTTTTTCTGTATGAACTAATGATTTTGTATGTGACTATGAGGATAACACCTGCTTTTTACTCTATGGCTGGATCCAGACATGCAGGCACTTGCAGTTTGTGGCACCACAAACCCCTGAGCTCCCTGGGCTGCCTGCTCCCCCATCTCAAGGCACACTGCACTCTAGCCAGCAGCTCAGCTGTTGGCTGGGGCACACTGTGGCTCAAGATGGGGGTTCTATGTGCCTTAATGCAGGAGCTCCACACCAGATCCCTCGTGCTAAGGCATGCGGAGACAAAGCTGCTTGCTCCCCCACCTTGAGGCACCCTGCACCCCAGCCAGCTGGGAAATGGCTGACTGGGGTGCAGGGTGCCTCAACATGGGGGCTCTGCAGCGTGCACAGATAGGCAGCCCTGGTTTGGCTGCTCCCCTGTCTCCATGCGCTGATCCCCAGTTGGCTGGGGCACAGAGTGCCTCAGCATAGGGGCTGTCTGCTGGCTAGCCCTGTTCTGGTGGCTAGCCCTTGCCCCAGACAGTCCCCCTGCAGCACATGAATGATCAAAAGGGTGCACTGCAGGGGGATGCACTCATGCAAAAAGTATGAGCAAGGGGGTGCACTGCAGCACAAAGTAGCAGCACAAATCTGTGCTGCTACTGTTTGTGCTCCTGAAAACACAGGCCCCTGCTCTTGTGGACATAGCCTGCAGGATAAAAGCACAATCACAGGTCCATAATTTAAACAAGAAGTTATGTTGCACCCCATAAATACACCCCAGATGCAAGGAATGAGGTGTGATATTAGCTATAAAAATTGACTTTTAAATACCATCTTTTACCCAAAGATCACAAAGCACAAGATAGCCATTATTAACTGGTTTACAGATTATTTATAGGGATCATTTCTAATTCTGAAATGCAGCCTCCTCTTGGGTGGGAAGGCAGGGGTAATTTCACTCCTATAAAGCAATAGGGCTGTGCAAAGCTTCGGTCACTGATTCTGTTTGGTGGAGATTCGGCCCAATTTGGCATCTGAATCTCTGAATCCAGATCAAATCAGAGAGATTCAACGATTCGGACATAGACACAGCTTTATATGTTTTTTCTACATATGTCAAAGTACCAGGTGACTCATGAACACTGAGATGGTGGGGCGGATGGAGCGTCCCATGGGAGCACGGGGGGGGGGTCCCCAGCACGCTCAGTGGTGGACCTGGAAGTGGACCAGAAGCACTTCCGGGTCCACCGTGGAGTGCATAGGGCACCCGCCCTGCCCCCCAGATCAGTGACTGGTGCCTCCTGAGTCTGGGTGGGCACCTGGGGTCCCCCCACAGCTGATCACTGAGCTGGGAGGGGGTGGGGGCGGATCTGCCACGGAGCACAAGGGGGGCCCCCCTGTGGTCCTGTGGGATGCTCCATTAGCCCTACCATCTCCACGTTTATGAGCCATGCCTGGTACCCTGAGGTATGTAGAAAAAACATTTAAAGCTGTATCTATTAGGGCTGCGCAAAGCTTCAGTCCCTGATTCGATTCAATGGAGTTTTGGCCCAATTTGTTGGCTGAATCTCCTAATCCAAATCAAATCAGAGGACCCTTGAATCTCTCTGAATTGAATCGGAACCCTCTGAATCGATTCAGAAAGATTCAGAGATTCAGACATAGACACAGCTTTAAATGTTTTTTCTACATACCTCTAGGTAGCAGGAGGCTTGTGAATGCTGCAATGCTGGGGTACATGGAGTGTCCCACAGGAGCATGGGGGCTCCCTAGCGCACTCGGCAGCAGACCCAGAAGTGGACCAGAAGCATTTCTGGTCCACATCTGTGTCTGCCGTGGAGTGCGGTTCAGTGACTGGTGCCTCCTGGGTCTGGGGAGGGCACCCAGGGTTCCCCCATGGCCAATCATCAAGCCAGGGAGCACAGAGCGGGTCCCCCACGTGCTCCCCGGCAGACCCGAAAGTGGACCAGAAGTACTTGCAATCCACTTTTGGGTTGGCCACCAAGCATGTGGAGGGCCTCCCTGCACTCCTGTGGGATGCTCCATGTGCCCCAGCATCACAGCATTCACAAGCTGCATTGGTACCTTGAAGTACCAACTTGAAGTAGAAAAAACTTTTAAAGTTGTGTCTGTGTCCGAATCGCTGATTCTCTGAATCAGCATCGAATCTTCAGGTTCGGATTCGGCCGAATCGAATCAGGGACAGTGATCCACATCAATTAATTGAATCACTGTCCCTGATTCGGACCGAATCTGAATCAAATAGGGCCCACTTCACACACCCCTAGCGTCTATGGCCAAATTGCTGTTTCTCTGAATCAGAATTGAATCGGGACAGTGATCCATATCAATGAAGCAAATCACTGTCCCCCAAATCGAGCTGAATCCGAATCCGAATCGAATATGGCCTACTTTGCACACCCCTATAAAGCAACCCAGCCCAAAGTGAAGAGTACAGCTTTGAAAGTCTGTGTTTTCAGCTTGAAAACAATGTATCCTTAAAATGTATCCTCAGCCTAACGAAGGGTGTTTGTGCCCAAAAGCTTGCTAGGAAGAATTTTTCCAACTATTTGAGCTGGTCTAATAAAAGATATCAGATTTACCCAAAGAACATTGTCTGCTTATGTCCTTAGACCAATACAGCTACAACCTACACCTCTGTATCCATAAAAGACTTTTGTTAAGCCTGATTATAAAATATCTCTATGATAGCTTATCTCATACTAGACAGCAAGGCAGTGTGGCACCTTATAGGCCAATTTGTTCAAAAACGCATGAGCTTTCATAGGATACAGCCTACTTCATCAGATGCTATGAATGGATTTGCAGAGAGCAGGGGTCCTAAGAAGAAAGGAATAAGGTCATCTGAATACAAAGGATAGGGAAAGGGGGAGGAAAGGAGAGGGCACTTCTGTAAATTCATTCATAGCATCTGATGAAGTAGTCTGTAGTCTAAAAAAGCTCATGCTTCTCTGAATGAGTTAGTCTATGAGGCGCCCTTCTGCCCTGTCTTCTGCCCACCTTCAGACTAACACAGCTAACTGTGTCTCTCTAATACTAGAACTAGAACTGTAAGGAAAGCACACAGAGTTTTCATTTTGTAAAATAAACTGAAATAAATAAACTGAAGTCCCTGGCATAACTCTACTGGTGTCAATGAAGTTTTACCAAGGATGGATTTGGCCACAAGAGGCCAGCATGGTAAATTAGTACTCTTTCAACTGTGCATTTTTTTCCTCTCTCTCTTTCTCATTTTTTGACTATCTCAACTATCTATCTATTGACTATCTCAGGTCTTTGTCAATAGTGTCTACAAGGCACCATTCACTGTGGTATACTAAAAACTTAGTACTTCTTAACAGCAGTAATGTATTATGATGATCACTTCTATTGTCAATGCCATGCTTGGTATGAAAAGACAGGCTTTCAGTTGCATGCGCTCTAAAATTATCCAACAGTTAAACTTCTTCTGTTTCTAACACTTAAAAGAAATAGTGCAGCTTCGCTAAATATATTTGTCACTTCACAATATAGAAAAGAATTAGTAACACTCGCATAGAATCATAGAAAATTAGGGATAAAAGTGACCTCAGGAAGTCATCTAGTCCAACCCCCTGCTCAAAACAGGATCAGCCCCAACTATATAATCCCAGCCAAGGCTTTGTCTAATCTGGTTTTAACAAATTCCAGGGATGGAGATTCCACAACTTTTCTGAATAACCTGTTCCAGTGCTTCACTACACTCCTCATGAGTAAGTTTTTCTTAATATCTAACCTATCTAACTTCTAGTTAAGTTAATATCTAACTTCCCTTGCTGCAGCTTGAGACCATTGCTCCTTGTTTTGTCATCTGCTATCACTAAAAACAATCTAGCTCCATCCTCTTTGAAACCACCAAGTAGTTGAAGGCTACTATTAAATCCCCTCTCAGTCTTCTCTTTTTCAGACAAAAAGAGCAGGATTTTGCACTTTTTCTTATTGAACCTCAGGGCCACATCCTCATAAGCATGGATGTTTGTTTTCCCAGGGATAAAAAGCTGTGGCATACCTTGTGCTGCTGCTAGTTGTCCCCAGGGAATATCTGTGCCACGCACCCTCTGGCATATGGTAGGTTACCCTGGGTGGGGTAGAGGAAGCTGGGGTCAGCACTGGGCCCACCCCAGCAGCTTATCTGGGATCCCGGGGGCCTCCTGGGGCTGCAGCAGCAGCAATCCTGCCACTTGAAGCCTGGCTGGCAGTGGGAACATGGCTCTGGCTGGCCACGTTTTGGGCAGTGTGTGCTGTATCTGCATGCACCTCCTTGCTTTTTAATTGTGACCCCAGGATCACCTCCCCACTTTTTAATTGTGACCCCAGTTTTTTTGACCCCAGGATTGCCACATACTGCATGGCCATACTCGTCTGGACACACAGCCCATGAGATTTCTTTTGCTCCAATCCTTTAATATGTTGAGGTCTCTCTGAATCCTAGCTCTACCCTCCAGGATACCTACTACTCCCCCTAACTCGGCATGATCTGCCGACTTGCTAAGGGTGCACTCCAGCCCATCTTCCAGGTCAGTAATGAAGATATTGAACAAAACCAACCCTAGGGGCACGCCACTTGATACCAGCAGCCAGCTAGACATTGAGCCATTGATTACTACTCTTTGTGCCCGACAATCCAGCCATTTTTCTATCCACATTATAATCCATCCATCCAACCTGTATTTCCTTAGCTTGCTTGTGAGAATGTTGTGGGAAACCTCATCAAAAGCCTTGCTAAAATCAAAATATATTACATCCAGCCTTTTCTGCATCAGCTGTCACTAGGTTACCTCCCCCATTCAGTAAGGGAGCCACACTTACCCTGATCTGCCTCTTGTTGCTGATGTACTTGTAGAAACCCTAGCTGCAACTCCAGCTGCACTTTGGCCTTCCTGATTTCATCCCTGCATGCCCAAGCAATACTCTTATACTCCTCCCTAGTCATTTGTCCAAGTTTCCATTTCTTGTAAGCTACTTTTTGTGTGTTAGCTCACTGAAGAGTTCCCTGCTAAGCCAAGCTGGTCTTCTGCCATACTTGGCATAATTTTCCTGTGCATTGTTATGGTTCATTCCTGTGCCTTCAATAAGGTTTCTTTAAAGTATAGCCAACTCTCCAGGGCTCCTTTCTCTCTCAGGCTGGCCTCCCAGGGGATTCCACCCATCAGTTCCCTGAATCAGTTGAAGTTTGCTTTTTTGAAGTCCAGGGTGCTTACTCTCCTGTTCTCATTTCTTCCTCCCTCAGGATCCTGAACTCAATCATCTTGTGGTTATTGTTGCCCAAGTTGTCATCCACTTCCACCTTCCCCCCAATTCTTCCCTGTTTGTGAGCAGTGGGTCAAGAAGGGCACAGCTCCTAGTTGGCCTCTTCCAACACCTGCATCAGGAAGCTGTCCCCAGCCCTCTCCAAAAACTTCCTAGATTGCCTGTGCGTTACTGTATTGCCCTCCCAGCAGATGTCAGGCTGATTGAAGCCTATCTTGAAAACCAGGGCCTGTGATTTGGAAACTACCACTAGCTGTTTGAAGAAAACCTCATCTACTTTGTCCTCCTGATCTGGCCATCTCTAACAGACATCCACCACAACATCACCCTTGTTGTTCTCCCCTCTGACCCTAACCTAGAGACTTTCAACAAACCTATCTCCAGTTTCATGCTGGAGCTCTGAGCAATCATACAGCTCTTTTATATAAAGCGCAACTCATCCCTTCCCTCCCTGTCCTTCCTGAGTAGTTTGTACCCATCCATGACAGTGCTCCAGTCATGCGAGCTATCCCACCAAGTCTCTGTTATTCCAATCATGTCATAGCTCCATGACTTCAAGGACTTCCAGTTCTTCCCGTTAGTTTCCCAGGCTCTTTGCATTCATGTACCAACACCTGAGGTAACTAGCCAATTGCCTTGCTTTCTCAGGAAGAATGAGAAGGCCTTCCTTGTTGCCCCCTCCTGCTTGTGCTTTTTCCAGGTCACCCGCTTCCCCACTTACCTCAGGGCTTTGGTCTCCATCCCCTGGCAAACCTAGTTTAAAGCCCTTCTCATCAGGTTAGTGAGCCTGTCTGTGAAGATGCTCTTCCCACTCTGCATCAGGTGGATCCTCTCTCTTCCTAGCAGTCCTTCTTGGAACAACTTCCCATGGTCAAAGAAGTCAAAGCCCTGCCTGAGACACCATATGCACAGCCATGCATTGAACTGCAGGATGTATCCACTGCTTCCCATGTCCTTCCCCTTGACCAGAAGAATCAAGGAGAATGTCACCTGAGCCTGTATCCCCTTCACTCTTGCACCCAGAGTCACCACTGGGAGTATCATTGATGCCCACATGGATGAGCAGTAAACCTGGCCATCATCTTTCAGCACTGATCACTTCTGGCCATCGACACCATCCCCTGTGCCCCAGAAAGCCCAATAGCAGTGAAGAGGTTCAAGATTCCTCTTTCAACTATTAACAACACCTGCAGATTCCCAGGCTCAGATTTCTCCCTTGAACTGTTTGTGGGGAGGCACCTGCTGCTGCATAGATATTCAGTCACAGCAAGGACAGTCAGCTGCCTTCTACTCTGCTATCCCGCTTCAAGGTCAGGCATCCATGGCAGGGGAGGCCAGGGTCTGAACAAGGAGCTGTGGAACATTCCCTGAGGTCCGTAGTTTTGTAGTCTCACCACCCCTGACCTTTCTTGTCAGAAAACAACTCAAGACTAGAGTATTTTTGTGGAAATTCCATGATGGAAACATTGCAGAAGTTCCTGTTTTATAATCAGCTTCTTTCCTCACATAGGAAATGACTGGGCCCTTGATCTATATGAAACCTTTGCTTTGACTGAAGTTAGCAGCTCTGAGTATCTTTGGTAGCCTTTGAATTTTGCTGGAGTCATCTGTGAGGTTTACTGGAGCAGATTATGAATTTATCGAAGCTCACTTATGAGCCTTACCACATTTTGCTTTGAACTTTGCTGAAATTACTTTAAAATTTGGAATATACTGGCACTATTTTATTTTTATTTTTTTAGAGTCAGCAATTTTGTTTGAATTATTACCTCTTGCTCTTGAGCTTTTTAGCTACATCTGAAATCATCTGCAACACTAGTACAGTGTGGACTGCATAGTGAGGTTAATTCGGAGTTCATTGAAGTCAGTGTTTTCTTTGATCTCAACTTTGGATCAGGCCCTGTATCCCTTTTGCTTTTTTTTTTTTTTTTTTTTTTTAAGGGTTGATGTCTTGTAGATGGCTGCCAGAAAACCAGTAGGAAGTTGAGCACTGAAGGAGCTTACCTCTAATTTCTTACAGCTAGAAGGAAGAAAGGGTGCTATCAGAATTAGTTCATCTCTTCTCCATCTAATAATGAACATTTCCTTCCCCTCCCCCATCAGTTACATATCATTCAAAAGGTTTTTGCAATGCATTTTTCTGGATGAGAGAATACTACTGGCATATAATTCAGATAAAATAAGTGTGTATCCCATTTGGCATATAAATAAAATGAAAATCAGAGATGCCTAGCACATTGTGTAGAGTAACATATAATCCTTACTTTACAAGTGTCGCCCTTTAAAATTTGTTGATGGTTTTGCTACTATTCAAAGAAAAGATTCTTGGCCTTGTTTTGTAGATGAATCTGAATCCACTGGGATCACAGTGTGAGGGCAGTCCTGAGTACAATGTTCTCATTAATCTCTGCTCTGTTAACCAGAATGCTGGAGCTGTATGCCAGAAGCTAATGAATGGATTCTGACTCCACCGTGTTAGGCTATTACTAATACAATGTCTAGTCACAAATTATAGTTTATCTGATGGCTTCAGATAGCTGTTTTAGGAAAACATTTGCTTAACATTAATAATTAGCTAGTTATAATAACAAGCTTTATAGATCATTTTGGTGCAGTGAGACAAAATAACTATAACACCCTACTATGCAAAAATACTCAATGCCTCTATAATCCATAAAGAGTAAAAAGCTATGACATTTACATTGTCTCTAAAAGCAATACCAAATCACAGATTATCCCCAAAATCTGAATAATATAAATATTCATTGTAAACAGTGAATAATATTCAGAAGTGTGAATTTTGGTTTGTTCTTTCTTTTTTGGAGAGCTAATGTATTAAAGTCTTAGCAAAGAAATATTTTTGTATTAATGTAGGAATATACAATCCTGGACTAAGTGGAAATTTTGTTATTAAAATACACGGTGCTTTAAAAAAGTAGAAAAATTGCTATGGGCACAGAATCATTCAGACACTCACCAGGCAGCCTATGCTGCTGAGAGGCTTTCATTCTTTAGCAGTGAACTCATACCTGGAGTAGGTATGAGGTCTGTGTTCTGGGGAGGAAGTAACCGTAACTCAGAGAGCTTCTAGGAACAGGATGGTTAAATGAAACCCAACAGCAAGTAACTTGTGTTAATGAAGGATGTCACTGAAAACTGGTACAAATGCTAGTACTGTACCTATGCTCTGGAATTGTTTTAAGAGCTTGTCATCCCAGAGATGCTTAGTTATACCATAACCAGGGGTTAATACAACCTGGCACTCACATTCTGCCTCTATCCTGGCTAAGAGCACCTTTTCTTTCCAGCTCTAAAAGGGGTGGAGAATAGAGTTTCAGCAGAGGCACTATTACCTATAACCAGGTAGTGGTTTTAAAATGTCCTCAAATCTGGCACTAGAATAAGACCACCAAACATGTGATCCAGTTTTGCAGGTTCTACTATGATGGCAGTAGCTATGTCAAAGCACTGACTGGGGAGGCCAGAGTGATGGTTGTCATCTTCCATCTTACCTTAGAGCTGAAGTTTTCTGGAATTCAAATATTCAACAAATATTTTAATAAAAATGATTCTCATTGGGATCAAAATGCTTGATCATTTGTCAAAAAATGTTGAGATCTTCAGCCATGCTTTAAATTATTTTGGAGAAACCAATACAGAACAGAAAGTATAAAGCACTTTTAAAATGTTGGGGTTTCTGGGGTAGTATGATTTAATCACAGATATATTGTCTGTTAAGGAGCTATAATTCTGCCTTTGCAGAAGGATGGATTCAAAGATTTTATGTAGAGAGGCATATACCTGTAATGCAGAGACATATACATGTTATATAGGTGGCTATACAGAAATAACAGGCCGTGTTTATTTCAGAGCATGTAGCCCATTTTAAACCCGTGTTTATTCCACAATAGAAATCATTCACTACCCCAACTATTAATTAAAAGTATCAGCATTATGAAAATTTTCCTGACCCCCTTAAATCAATGGAAATTTCTGTAGACACAGATGAGTTAAAGCCCTGTAAATAACTTACCATAAACACCACAAGTTCTACAACCTTAGCACTGCAGGTGACTATTAATTAACAAAGAATTCATTAATTGTATTATTTCCATCAATGCTAATTAAAATGATACTCACAATTATTAAAATAGCTTAAATTAGTTAAGACCATCCTTAACGTTATTTTGTGTTTATTGAGTTGCTAGGGGTACCTAATACATCAATATGTGTAGAAGTGTTTAATGAAATAGCCAGATTTTTAGAAAGATAAATAGTTTTACATGTCTCAGAAGTAGATTCCAATTGGCTGAGGAATTGGCCAGAGACTTAAAAATGACCTAATTCTTGGCATCTGATATAGATAACTTTTTTTAACTTGCACTTTATAAAAAGTACACTATACTTCTTCTATGATCAAAACTTGTCTCTAGGAATAATTAAATTCCTTTTAATAGGGAATCTTTTTTTCTTTCTTTCTTTCTTTTTTTTTTTTTAAAGAAAAATGACTTACCAGCCAGTTTTGTGGTGAGGCTGGATAATACTATGGGTTCATACTGAAATATTCTTTTTCATTTAAATTTAGTTGTTATATATGAGATATTGAGAAGGTTTTCTAAAATAAGTTTAGCTATTTAATAGGTAAATAGTAAGTGTTACATATTAATTCTTCCATAAAATCCATGCTAGTGTAATAGACATATAATAATTGTCTTCTTAAATCTAATGACTCACTTCAACTTTCAGCAATTATGTTTTACTTTGATTTTAATGGAAGATTAAAACCATGTGTGTTCAGGTTCAGATAGATGCATCTGCTATAGGGTTGTTAAACCTGAAGAAAACATGTTTTTAATAATCCATTAGTATTTAATAAGCTTGCAATAACTGTCTTATTAAATCTAAATTAAGTCCTTATTTGAAGCATGTAATTGAAAGTGCCACTAGGTAATATCTAATATCAGAGATGAATTCACTTAGAACAACAATGCCAAATTTTTCTTTTCTGCAGTTTTCAGGGTCATCCCAAACATTTGCTTAATCATCCCAGTGGAATCTTGCAACAGTCATTTTTACTACAACTGCAGTATTTGAAATACTTTTAAGGTCAGAGTTGTCATCTTTGGAGAATTCACCCAGATATAAAAGATAGTCTCTGTGTAGAAGATGAGGAATTTTTAAACCTTTACCAGATGCTAGAATGAGCATAGGAGATGACGAATGCTCCCTGCTTAGCCAGTGCAGAAAGGACAGTGATGTGCAGGGCATAAGCTGCAGTCAGGTGTCTCTAGGGGAATGAGAGGGTGACAAATGGACAAGGAAGAGCTGTTCATATGGACTTGCACACAAGTGATTCCAGTGCTCAGGCACAATTTGACTGTTATTTAGTATGAGAAATTTGTAATGTTTATCACTACTTAAAAAGACCAGTGATACTACATTCAACTTTAATTAATTAATTATTAACATTTTTCCTTCAGTGAAGACAGCTGAAGGCTTCTATGTTAATTACTGAACTAAATTGCTTGTAAAATTCTAAACATCATTGGTTTGAGATTAATTCAGACCCCCATAAAGTTGTGTTTAATTAACTAGCTAAAAATTTATAGCAAATTCTCATCTCCGCTGTGCCTTGTGAAGTTCAAGTCTGATATTCTGCTCTCTCAACCCATGCATCTCTCTCCTTGACAGCAACTAAGAGATCAGTGTATTCCAGAGGAGCAGGGTTTGAGAGTTGTGGTTCACCAAGTGTAACTGTGAAGATATTTTTTCCCCGGATGTACATATGACATAATTCCTCACTGGTGACCTGCTCCTGGTTTGGATATTTGTTCTTCATTGGCATCAAAGGGAGGAATAGATCTGCTTTAAAAGTAGATCCTGCACTCTGAACCCAGAGAAAACTCTGAGGAACCTGAAGAAGTTCAGCACACTGGAATTTAGTTATGAAGGTGGTGGTTCTGGATACTGATAGGACAGAGAAAAAGAGGGAAATTGTTATAAGACCCTGGTTCAGGGGAAGAACAGAAATTTGAAGCATGGTTGAAGGAAAGCTAGGAAGCAGAGATGACCATCAAAGCTTTTAGCTGACTCCACCTTTTGCTGCAGGCAGAACCTGTCCCGATAGGCAAACTAGCTCTCGGCTTCAGTGAGCTCCCCCTCTAGAATCCTCTTGTCTAAATGCCTTTTTCATTAAATAATTGCACACAAAACAGGAAAGATATGGCAGGGGGTTGGAGAAAGTCTATGAGGGGAAGGGAAAGAACGTGTGGACAATCTGAATTGTGTGCACAAATAGAAGCGTGAGGGAAGTGTGGTAGATGTACATATCTCCCTGAAAAGTTCCACAAGAGGAGGGCATAAAAAGACACATCAGGGCTCTGCAGGGAACAATCAGGGCATAATACCTACAGTGGTGGTAAGTCACCTGAGGGCTGATCCAATACCCATTAAAGGCAGAGGAAATATTTTTGTTAACTATAACAGGCATATGATTAGGCCACATGTGAATAGCTGTCATTACTGATATATACTTAGGAATAAAATGGGAATTTTCATTACAAACTTTGTTAACTTACTCTAGACACCAGTACAAAACCACTGACAGAAACACGCACAATGTAATATATGAAAGCCACGCAAACCTTGTATTAATCTCTTATGGGATACTGACAGGCTTTGTGTGGTTAAAAAAGATGTAGCTTAGGCTCGGAAGGGAAATGGAATGGACAGAGTACAAATCAATTTAACTGCTTATTTTCTTGATTTTGATGTGGTGGGGTAAGCATAATAGGAATTTAAACTGTAAGATTAAGTTTAAATATTAGATAGTGCTTATTGCTATGCATGTATAAAAGCTACGGAGGGCCACAGTAGCTGCTTTGAGAAATAACATATATTTTTAGACATACTAAACTAGCCCTTAAGGGGGTGTAAATCAGTATAGTTCCTTTGACTCTGCTGAGGTTCTGGTGCATGGTTTATATTTTTAAGATGAGTTGTGTCTATTTCCACTGTCATACTTTCTGACAAAAGAGAAATCTAGGGAATCTAAAGATTATGGTATTAAAACATAACAGAATGGTCATCGGTGAAAGCATTAAGTATATTTCATGATATCATTCTTTTCAGTGACGATCTATAAAATTAGGTTTATAAAAAATATCCTCCAGATTACAAAAAGCAGAAGTATTTAGCTTTCATTTTTAATCAAACAAGCTAAATATTCATGTTTATGTGCTTAAATGAAACTTTTGTATGCAGTCTTCCACCCCATCTGCATGAATAGTACCATTGTAACAGGATGAGGTCACTGCAGAAGGGAAAGTGAGGTAAGAACACAGCTGAATCTACAGGCTTCTCTGCTGCATGGTGCACCAGCTTGTTCTTAAAGCAATAGAGTTCTTTTTCTTGACCCAGAGTCACTGTGGGCACAGCATGCATAGCTGAATGCCTCTTACATGGCTCTAGATATATTTCCAGCTATAATCTATGGTCTGGTGCAGAGCATATGGTTTCCTCAAGTGTTACAAACCATACTTCAGAGGCCTCTTTAGACATCTAATATACGTGAAAATCCATATGGTTTATTTTAAAGCCTGTATGTAAAACAAACAAACAAACAGTTATTGGGCTTTCATTATGCTCTGAGTTTCATTAAATAAATCCCAGCCATTTCTCTGTAATAATCAGCACTGCTCAAGATTTACACCAGTGTAAATGAGAGTAAAATCTGGCTCATTGCAGGGGTTTTATTTTTCCCTTGCCCTTTTGAAAAGAAATGACTCAACTTTATAAAGACTGGTGGTTTCCTATTGGCGTCACCTTTGTACCTAGTGGGAACTTTTACAAATATACAGTGTGGCATATCCCAGCGTGGGCCTGAGATTTAAGCAATGGAAGTGTGACACAGAAAAGCTACATTTGGAAGAGGAGCATGAGATTTGTTAAATCCATGTGCCCGTTTGCATTTTACCTCCTCTTCACATTAACTTGAAAGGATGTATAAATGTGTTACCAAGGGTACACTGGCAAATAATCTCTCCTCTCCCACCATCATAATTAGAGCTCTGAGAACTTGGAAAAAACCTGCATGGTGAGCAAGATCTTCTTTCCCTTTTTTCCACAAGTCTCTCCAAGCTTATGAACCTTCAGAGACTTTAAACCACTGCTCTTTTAAAGTAGAGTCTGCTCTTACCTCACCAGCCAGCAGAAAGCGAAAGGGACAGGACTAATCTCATATCGCTGAGTTGTTTCTGCTTTGGGATCCCATGAGCCGCAAATTATTGCATTTAAAATTTAGTGGTAAATAAAATGATTCTGCTTTCCCCTATCCCTCTTCTGCACTCTGTCCAACTGCAGAAGACTTGCTCTGCCTTGATCCAGACTTGACAGAAATAGCCTCTTTCATGTCAGACCCCTTGCCTTGCCCCTTCCTTGGCAGCTGCTGCACCCTTGAGCTGGTTTTGACATAGGCCCTTTGCAGCGCCTAACCAGTCCAGAGCGCTCAACAGTAAATTTATGTAGCAGGAGTGTTGTGATCGAGCCAATGTCAGGTTTTCTTCACCTGTTTTCTTTTCTCACTTCACAGGCAGTGACTTGAGCCACTTACAAATGTTTTTAAAGTAAAATTGTAACAGTTTCAGAATGCCTTTGTGGTTCATTAGGTGCCCTCCTGTTTGGGAAGACCAGGTAGGGAATGGAGAGGCAGACACAGAGAGCACTCTCTCTAGGTTGAACCATTTAAATACTCATTTTTTCCTCTTTGTTCCATTTAGGCTGGTCTATGAGTTGCTAGAAATGTCAGTTTTGCCTGCCTGAACCTAATTTTCCTCTCTCACATGTAGTTTTAAATATATTCATAAAGAGCCAGATAATCTGTTTGTGGGTAGCGTTGCACACAGTGAGCTACAGGCCACCTCACCATTGATCTAGTCATGCTGATTTAACATCTGTACTTGTCCTTACCACTTCCACCCCAGATATGAGTTCTGGCTTGTAGGTATAAACAGGGGAGGTGGAGAAAGGGAACCTGTTTGTATGGGTGGTAGAGAAGACACAAGGAAGTGAGTGAATGAGAGAGAGTGAGCAAAGAGAAGACAGGAAGTTGAGAGCAGAGGGAGGAGAAAAAGCCAGGGAAAGTACAAAGAAGGAAAATGAAGATGAGGAAGAAAAGATGAAAATGTGAATAACATCAGAAATCTGCAAGAAAGGATAAAGAGCATAGAAAGAGAAATGGAGAGAAGGTAGGGTTTGAAACTAATAAAAAGGACCTGCAAAGAAAGTATGTAGATCTGAGGAAAAAACAGTTAAAGGGGGACACAAAGGAGTAAATATTCTATTTTGTGCCATTGCTTCTGTTAGCAGAGAAGATTGTGGAGCAGAAGAAAGTGGGAGGTTACTTGACTGAGTAAAATGCCTTCCTTGTCTGTCTGTCTCTGGGAGCCAACAATCCTGCCTCCCCCTCTAGTGTACATCACTATCTCTCGCCAAAACCATCATCTGTTGCCTCCAGTGTTGATGTATTTTGAAGCCTTGTCATTTAATGTCTTAATTATATTTTCTTTTTTTCTTTCTTATTTCGTTCTTAGATAGGGCAGGAGCAGGAGAAGGAGAGTAGGAAGATTTGATAGTTTGAAAGTAGAACAGAAACAAACCTTTCATGTCCAGGTCAGTAGTTCAAACCAAGGCCAAATAAGTTCTGACACAAAATGATACCTATCTGAGAGCCCGCACATAGTAAATTAGTTGGTGGTTTCATTCAAGTTCCTAGTGGACAGATGTCCAAATTACTTTTGACCCTAATTGGCATCCCTGATGGCAGTCTTGGAAGAGAAGCCAAAGGACTGAATGTGCATAAAGCCTCATAGGTGGCCCCCTCCAAATCTGGGTTAAAGGAGGTTTGCAGGGGAGGAATGGAAGGATCAGATGAGTGTTGTCTGTGCCATTCCAGCTCAGTAGATAAACAGAAAAGTTCAGTCTCACAGCCTGTTCTGCCAGCACTGATTTTACTTTTATGATTTTTTTTTCCCCTGCAAATTTTTATTTTAATGAAATGATGAAAGATATGAAGCTAAATTCACTAAGTGCCATGTTAGGTAAGTGCAGTTAGCGGAAAACAAACTAGGTCTGGAGATTGGCTGAAGTTCATAGTCATAGAATCATACAGAAGTCGAGCTGGAAGGGATGTCCAGAAGTCATCTAATCTAGCCCCTGCCTGAGGTAGGATCATCCCGATCCAAACCATCCTATACAATCCATAATCTAGGATTGTATGCAATTAATTCATCATCTAAACTGTGGAATGAGAACGTACTGAAACAAAGCAGTCTGTCTTGGCAGGCCTCCCTTGTAGTTTAAAGCTGTCTTCACCTGGCAGATACCCCAAAATGGGCTTATTGGCTTTGGAATACAAAGCCTACGCAAGGACACTGACTACGTCTTAGTCAGTGAATCTGACCCAAGTTGTATGTTTGGATGGAACTCAAAAAAGGATGATGTCCTAGTTTTAGCAGCCCACTAGCATGGACTAGGCTGGTTGGGACTTCCACAGAAGTAACTTCTTAAGAATGATGTTGCCTATGAATTCTGCTTATGCCTCTGTGAGCAGAGACAAATTTTATTTAAAAACAAAACAAAACTGGCATCCCCATGCGTCTGACTGCTTCCACTTTTGCTTATGACTGCGTGCACACATGCCTGCTTGAAAGGATTTCTTACTCTTGAATGGGGCACAGTCAGTCTCACAATGTCAGGATAGAGGAATGCTATCTGATGGACCTTCAATCAAGCTAGAGAGAATTTGATATGCACCACTGCCTAAAGGCATTTGTATCACTCTGCTTGGCAGCTTCACTATTAAGGTCAGCTGGGACATGGAGTAAAAAGTGTTTATGAAGGGAGAAGTACATACATATCAGCAGTAACCAAAGTGGGGCGGGGGGAAGATCATGCTAGTGATGGTGGAATGTGCTCCCCAACCTGATCTGGAATATTTACTAATCTGGAGTGCCATGTTTTGTTATTTAATTTTTGTTAATGGTTCACTACAACAATATTCAGTGCTCTAAATTTTCTAAAACAGCACTTTTTGGTGCTCAAAGATGCATGTTAAATGAGCTGACCAACCCATGTGTTATTAGGCCCTTTTTAGATGTCTCATGGTAGGCCCCCAAAATCATTAGTCACTTTTGAAAATCAAAGCCAGCTTTTCTATTCACAAGTCAAATCCAAAATGGTCACAGCTCCACTGACTCCTGTAAACTTGTGTCAACTTCCATCAGTTTAGGTTTTGCACCATAATAATTACAATAATCAAACAAAAGCAAAAATGCTATTTTACTGTTGAGAAAGTTGTACACCCCTTGCATTACTGAGTAGGGCTGCTGTTACTGATTGTTTTAATTAATATGGAGGTACTGCCATAGCAAAATATTGTAAAACTTGTTTCTCATCATAGGTCAGGTCACTGTTGCTTGTTGTACATTTTCATCTGTAAGTGCCATACGCCTGCCTTTAAAAAAAAAAAAAAAAATCAAACCCTTCTTGCCAAATCCCTGGCTGCATAGTTACATAGTAAAGATTGATTAAACATGTTTATGTGTAATTTAAAAAATGGTTCTTTCAGGAAGTGTATGGTTTTTTAAAGACAAGTTTAAAAACCTGAGATTTTACATGGGTTTATTTATTCTAGGGAAAAGGGCCTGGAGTTGTAAGCAAAATCCCATGATATATGGGGTTCACCATGAGAATTGTCAGAGCTGTTTTATATATTTTTACTCTATCAATATGGTCTTTCACAGCTCCTAATTAGTTTTGTTAGTTGACTTACAGAAAAGCATATTTTAAGTGAGAAGTAAGTAATTCCACAGCAGTAATGGTATTAATGAAAAGCACGCAGTCAGGAGGCAATTGTAATAACAAACTGGTTCAACCAAAAAGCAATCCTCATTTGCATCAGCATGATTAATTATGCTGCTTTTCCGTCACAGTGCACTAAAATAGAAATAGTCATGACTTTCTAAAGCTTTCAGTGTACATTTCTAGCATATATTAGGGGTATTTGAAAAATTGCATATAGACACTATGTACATATGTATAAAAATAAACTATAATTCAAGGGAAAATACAATGTAAAGTAGTTTTACTCAACTTTTGGTTTTGTTTTGTTTCATTTTTTTTTATCGCATAAGAAGCAAAAGTGAATATAAATTGGCTTAAATTGTTTATATCTCATTTCAAGGACTGTTAGATTAAAAGATTTAACCAAAATTTTCAAAGCAATGAACAGTTTAATGCTGTAAATGTTTAGGAACTTATGGTCTTCAGAGTATGCATACAGAGAACATTAAACTTTAATAATGTGTGCATGATTGATTTATAAATGTGATTGATTTATACATTTATAAATCAGTGATTGATTTATAAATGAATTTATAAATTCATGCTACTTAGATTATTTTCCTTAAAGGAAGAATCTGGCTTTTTCATTTTCTTTGCTGTTTATTGTGAGTATCAGATACAATGCTGACAAATTTTTTAGTAGATCAGTTTTTGGTCCATCAAATACAATGGTTTGAAAGCTTATAGCAGATCAGTTTTTGATCCAGATACACTTTTGCTGAAATGTAGGATAGGGATTGTTTGCTTGTACATACAGTTCTAAAACTGTAAGTCATTACTACTTGTCTGTACAAGTGCAGCAGAATATGACTTGATATGATTTTAAATACCATGCATCCTTTCAGTTTTCATGACATGCCCAGGTTTCCATAGGCCTGTGGTATGACATGGGTGTTTATTATGTGGAAAAAAAGGAAATCCTGCCAATCCACATCACTAATGCAAGTTTGTTAAATGACATCAGCAGCAAAGTAGGATTTAGTTCCTAACCACATGCAAATAGGCCCCAGACTGCTGGTTATGCCATGATGTCAGCTCTGATTATTTGATGGGCTTCAGTAGGTAAATGCCTTAAATCCCCTCCCCCTGCCCCCAACCCTCCCAGAGCTTCTGGTTTGTTTTTGATTTTAGTAATGTAAAATGTGTTTTGAACAATGAAAATTCCTCCTCCTTCATAGCTCATTTCAGAAGTGATTTCCCATATAAGCTGTTTCAGGCTTTGTTATAGTATTATATTACTTACAAAGTAGCTAATGATTAAATTGTTTCCCTTTTTGCCAGAGATTCAACATACATCCAGTTTATTTTGAAATGAATCAGCATTTGGTAATGAAGGATCCTGTATCATTTTGGCATCATAACATTAAAAGTGACCAATTGAAGACAAATACAAGCTGTTTGTTTATTATAATAGAAAATCAGATCATTGTGGTACCTAATTCAGAGGTTAAGTTTTATAGTGTAAATGCCTGCCAAGAAGGGAAAAGATTTCTTGATGCATCATTCAGGGCAATGAGACATGGGACCTTTGCTACTAGGTCATTAGTTCAAATCTAGCTCAAGTAATTAATGGCCAACAGGTGTTACCAGTTGATTGCTATTCATTGTCTTTTTCAAAACAACTTTAGGAATCTTTTTCGGTTCCCATTTTACAGGGGTCTACATTACCAGGTTAAGAACCTTATTAGCAACTACTGCAGAAAGGTCAAGAAAGGAACGGAATGGACATTTTATATCTCAGCTAAAGAAGGAGCTCCTTCAGTGACTAAAAAGTCCTTTGGATTCAGCCTTTAATCACCTATGCCTAGCAGTATTTCTTCTGTCAGTGGAAGGGTATGCTGGGGAAGCTTCTACCTGTTTCTATTTATGCTATGCTTTGTTTCTCTGAACCAAAGGACTTTGGTCTCCAAGTCCATTAATTCTGCATTTACATCAGGGCGACAGTGTGGACTGTTTCTTTAAGGCTAGGGACAGAATTTACACATATACCGGTTTAAGTGATCAGAAACTGGTTTAAACCTGTAACAGAACATAAGTTCAGTGCACATAAACCAGTTTCAAAATGGTCAAAATTGGTTTAAGATAAACCTGGTTGAATGTAGCATCAGACTTAACTGATTTGGGTCAAACCAGTTTATGGAACTTTTGTCCCAGACACCTTACTGGTTCAAGTTCCCCACCCCCTCACCATTCACTTTTCAAGCAGGGATCGCCCCCTACCTCCCTCCCTTCTCCCACAGCATGGACACCAGTGGCACGGACCTCAGCTGGCATCTGGTCACGGTCATACCACCCCTATGTTAGCTAACACTGAGAGGTGTCTATGATGTGTGTGTCTCTCCAATGTCACTGAAACTAGAGGCAGACAGACTGGTGTCCACTTAGGGCTTTTTGGAATGAATCAGCAGGTCAGCTGGTAATGTCCTACCATTCTTCCATACAAATGCCTTGGAGAAAGCTGTTTTTTGTTTTCTTGCTTGGCTGATAATCTTTGTGTTCTGGTAAGTTCCCTGCTGGCATGCTTGCTTCAAAGGCCGCAATCTGACAGTGTTCAAGAGGGGGCATAGATAGGTGTGAGAAATGACCTGGTTTGCAATGCACAGGACCTGTAAATGCCATCAGTTGGCTTCAGACAGTATGAAGAAGGAGAGAGAGGCAGACTGAAAAGCTCAGTATCATCAACAGATGCGTCGACTTCTCACAAGCAGTCCTCCCTCCCTTTGCTTCAGAGTGCTAGCCGGGGGGCCAGGGTCTGGCAACACTCCCACCCCTTGGGCAGCGAGTCAGGGGGTGGGGGAGGGGAGAAAGTCTGTTGAGGACTGCTTCCCCCTCCCCCTCCAAGCACACCCCAGCTGGGGACTGTGAAAGCCAGGGTGGGGGTTTAAACCCCTCCCTAATCATAGTGTCCTGCCAGGGCCTGTCCAAGCTCCCCCCTCCCCCAGCTGAGGGAAGGAAGGGCTTGCTCTAGTGCCCTCTCCCCTGCTTCTAGCCTGAGCCACTGCAGGCATGTGCTTGCACTTCCTGAATCAAAAGTGAATGTCTATCCACTTGCAAATTGGTTCAATACCTTGGTTAAACTAACCTGCAAAGATTGAATCAATTCAGGTTCAGGCTTTTTGAATGTCTGTCCCTAGCCCAAAAGGCATCACCTGAGTAATTTTAATATTGCATTTTGTGACTGATCAATCAAACAAAGGAATTTTAGAAAAAGCTGGTTTGGGTTTTAAATGTATATAGTAGTTCTCCAACATAAGTACAGACTTTGAAATCAAAGTCCTGGTACTAAGGCTGGTGATTATTTTAAGTGACCTAGGTATTTTAGGCATGTGTCTAAGTCTAAGCACTCCTGAATCAGGCAGATGCAATTAATTAATGTCTACATTGCCAAAGATTAGTATCTTTATGACATTTATTTGGAAAAATAGGATGAAGAGCATTAATTCTAATTACAAATTATTCTTCTTAAGGTCCCAAAGGAAGAAGCAGGAATGTAACCACAATAAATTGTTTTTATCTATTTGGTCTAATCAAGTCATATAGCTCACATATTGAGGAACTAGGGCAAATTCTGAAACATTCCCTTTGCAAGTGACTTTTAACTATACACGAGATGTGTTTTTTACTTTGTTTCTTAGAAATATCTCTATATGGGCAAAAGGATTGAGTTACAATGCACAATAGAACAACTTTTTAAGTCAAGCCTTCAAAAGCAGGTTGAGATAGTCCATTAACTATTAGAATTATTTTCTTATATACTGGAATTGTTACTAAAACCACAAATCTTGATCATCCCCTCTGTTTCCATGAACATTAGAACTCTTAGGAGGACACATACCTGAAGCTATGGGGTCTCCCTCCTCTTCTCTGAGAAATCTATGACAATTATTTAATGACAGTGCTTTATTGTAAATTGAGAGTAGTGATGGAAGTGTGTGTGTGCCTGTGTGTGGTGCGGAGGACCATCCTCTTCCTGTAACTTTGTTAATTTTTGTTTGCATATTAAAGTTGCTTTTGCCTCATGTGTTAGCTCTCCGTAGGTGTTGTAAGGAGCTGCAGTTATGGTAGAGATTGTTCCAATAGCAACCTATGATAGGGAACAGAAGTACTTGGAATAGTTGCATGAAGGGGAATCTACTTGGTGGTTCCTTCCATCCAAATCTGGGCTAGCCACACATCTGGGCATTCATAATCCCTACTTCTTTGGGGCTTCCCTAGTACTTTGTTTCTGGGGAAAAGACATAATGAAAAAGTCTGCATGGGGTTTTTCATTTAATTCCTTTGGGTGTAAACTGAGCAGGACTTGGCCTTACTTTTTAATTAGTAGATAGCTTAAATCAGGGGTGGCCAACCTGTTGCACACATGCCTCAGGTGGCATAGACAAACCTCTGTGTGTGGTATGAGCTTGATGGGGGAGGGTGCAGAAACTAGAACAGCATATTGGGCAGGGAGCACAGGGCATGGAGCAGAATGCAGTGTGACAAATCAGATAGGGGCAGGGAATTGGAGTGGCACTCAGGGAGGGCACATGGTTTAATTTGTGGCACACCTACCAAAAAGATTATCCCCTATTGCCTTAAATCATATTGTGAAAATTTAATGCTGTCACAACCCAGTGATTTTGGTGCCTCGGCACGATGGAATTTTCCCGCCACATGAGAGCCTCTTGCAAAGTAAAGGTTTTCTGTTGCAGCAGAAAAACCCCGGTGCAAGAGAGTTCCCGCCATTCGAATGCAAATTTGTGTCCCACTATTGGCCAGTTCTAAATTATTGCTACGTGGCGGCTAGTAATTGGCTTGCTAGCCGTTTAAAAATTAGCGTGACTTCCGCCCAAGTCAGAGAACTTTGAGCACGCTGCAGAGTGCCTCTGAAGAGATCTGACTTGTGGCTGAGCTGATCGATAGACTGATCACCTATCGATTCTTCTCCCCGTCGCCGAGCGCATTCCCAGATGTATCCTTTTCCCTGCCAGCCTGATTTGTAGACAGACGTGCTGGCCTGAGCCCTGCCAGCTGGAACAACTAACGTAGTTGTTCAGACGACCGGACCATTTTCGTCGCAACCGCAAGCGACGTAAGTAAAGTTTTACAACCATAAAGCTTTCTCGGCCTCTCTATTCACCAGCCCGCCCGACAAACGATCAATTATTAAATCACCTCGAGTCAGCTTTGGCCGTCCGAGACATGGCGACGAGGATGGGATTTAAGGGCACGGTGATAGAGAAGAACCTAATCAGGTGCTGCCCCTGGCGCACCGGGACTCGCCACGTAGAGAATGCCAATGATCTATGGGCGCATATCGCTTACAACCAGGCAGTAGAAGGGGATGAAAGAAATATTGATGGTTACTTCTCTTTAAAGAGAGAAGAAGCTGTAGTGAAGGAATGGAGAACTAAGCTATCCCTTGGGGAGTTTGGATGTATAATGGGGAGCAACCGGGTCTATTATTGACCCCCGGAGGAAACCTCGACCATATCCTTAGCCGGGGTGAAAGCGCGGAAGGCAGAGAAGCTGGCCCCCGCTCGGGAGTTCGCTCAATGCATTCGATACTTAAGGGAAGGAGGGGAACCAACCCCCACGGACTGGTTCAACTGTCCGGATTTGGTGCCTGAGTCGCGGGGCCATAAGCTCCTCGTTCAGCTCCGGGAGGATTTGGAAACTAAGGGCCATCATGTGCCGAGATGGGGTCTAACTAAATGGAAGAAGGGAAAAATGATGAATGTGCTGTTCCAAACAGTAGCGGGTCTACTAAGGGAATACGCAAATTTAGAGGCACAGATGCATACGGCGGGTAAGGAGTCACTGGAGCGGACAGCAAAAGGCTCCGGAGCGGCGCTTATCAATAGCACCGGCGACATGATACCACTAGCAGAAAATGGTGCCGAAAGAAGTGCGAGTCATCCGGGGAACCCAGAAAAGAGGGGCGGAGCTTCAGAAGACCCGGCGGGGATCCGCCTAGCGCCTCCACCCCCTGAGGTGACGTCGTTCCCAGCGGCCCTGCCTCCTTACCAAGGGGAGGGGGCAGTGGGAGGAGAGATGTACCCAACGCTCCCAGACGAAGAAATTAACTCTTTCTTTACTGCAGCTCACCCGATAGCTGTGACGAAGCATGTTGCAGATGAAGATGGTGCTACATGTACCACTGTTATCTCACGCACACGCACCCGACCAGAAATTCAAGAGCTTTGCAAGGAATCTAAGATAAGACCAGAAGAAACCTTGGTAATGTGGTTAGGACGGTTAATAGTGGAATTTGGATCTGACATCTTAGACAAAGAAGAAGTGAGTGCCTTGACCCGACAAGTGGCGTGGAGCGGAGGACATGCTACCGACTTGAACGTGGTTACAGACAGTGCCCACTGGCCCATCCCGCTCCCGGCGCTCGTAGTGGGACAGGTAACCCACAAATTTCACACCTGGCACGAAGGTCGTCCACAGAAGGCTACTGCGGAGCAACTCCTCTTGGCTATAGTTGGGGTGTCATATCTCTCATGGAGCCTGAGAACAAATCCAATGGGACTAACCGCCGTGCAACGAAAAGAGAGATGGGCTCATCGCCACCTATCGGACCCTGGGGCAATCCCAACGCCCTTGGAAGCTATAGATGCCTGCGTGGAGGTATATGGAGGAGCAAATGCCATTACACTCTGACTCTTTTTGAACCCAATGGCAGGTCAACCGGTGGGAAATCTCTTAGGCCATCTCCCATGTCTACAAGCACTTATGAGGCAAGGTGAAGAAGCTTCTGATGATATAAGGGACCAACCTTCAGCATACCCAGCCGGAACACTGAGACCCAGATGTCAAGAATTTATCCCTCGACGAGAGCAAGGGTGGTCACCTCCAGGAACCCCGAAGGAAAGGACCCTGAAAGAAAGAACGATGTTTGGTTTTCTTCTCTCCCGCACCGGACTTACAAAATCTCAGTTGCGAGTTTTGGGAGAACGAACCCAGTCTCGTCTAGCCGAAGCATTAGGATTTAAATTCGAGGACCCATCAAAAAACAAGTAATGGCCGTCGGTTCTGCCGGCGGCCTTCTCCAGTTCAAACCTGACCCTACTGATTCTCGACCATACGCCAAACTCACTGTTTGCAACCCTACCGATCCAGATGACCAACAACAAGTATTCTTCCTTCTCGATACGGGAGCTCAAACCAATGTGATTACCTCAACGATACCTCACCAAAAGACCACCAAAATGATCAAGGTACAAGGGCTTAACGCTATTGCCGTCACAACGAAGGTCAAATTTTGGGTCCCAGGCCACCGATACCCCCTAGAGGCTGTCCTAGGAGGCATCAACATTTTAGGGATCCCGGGGATAAAAGCGCTTGACCTTAAAGAACAAGTGCTACAGGCATTACCCGTTATTATCCCAGACAGGATTGGCATCGACCAACGCTTCGTAACAACTCCACCTGGCGATATCGACCGATCCCAGCTAAGGGTCCTCTAAAACAGTCCCTTACTGACCTCCTGCAGCGACTCGAATGACGAGGCTGTATTAAGACCAGGGTCCAGAGAAGGGCAACTCGTATGGTCAAGGGCCTGCAGACCAAGCCCTACGAGGAGAGACTAGAGAAACTGGACCTTTTCAGCCTCCGCAAGAGAAGGTTGAGAGGCGACCTTGTGGCTGCCTATAAGTTCATCACGGGGGCACAGAAGAGAATTGGTGAGGATTTATTCACCAAGGCGCCCCCGGGGGTTACAAGAAACAATGGCCACAAACTAGCAGAGAGCAGATTTAGATTGGACATTAGGAAGAACTTCTTCACAGTTTGAGTGGCCAAGGTCTGGAACGGGCTCCCAAGGGAGGTGGTGCTCTCCCCTACCCTGGGGGTCTTCAAGAAGAGGTTAGATGAGTATCTAGCTGGGGTCATCTAGACCCAGCACTCTTTCCTGCTTATGCAGGGGGTCGGACTCGATGATCTACTGAGGTCCCTTCCGACCCTAACATCTATGAATCTATGAATCTATGACCGTAACAGCCAGCACCTACCTGTCATCAGGATGGGGGGTAGCAAAACCTGGAAAGCCTAATGAAGCCCGGTTGGTTGTGGACTACAGAGAAGTCAACAAAAGGTGTCAAGTACTCCAACAACCTAATCCATCTACTCTGCCACAATGTATGTTTGAGATGGCACAGTTCCAACAAAGTAAGTGGACCGGAGTCACATTGGATCTTAAAAATATGTTCTTTTCCATCCCGATAACTGACCTGGAAGGAATATTAAACATGTGTATTGATGGCATCATGTACAGGTGGACAGTCTGTCCACAAGGATATCGTAACACTCCATCACTAGCCACTGGTGCCATGAATAACACCCTAAAGAACTTTCAAGCTTCATACTATCTTCCCCCGGAGGAGGAACTAAAGATTTGGAGCTATGTCGATGACATTGCCATCATGGGTCGTGATAGTTCCGTAGTTACTAGTATAGTTAATCAACTAGTCACTTACCTTCAGAGTGAGGGATGGACAATCAATGAAGAAAAGTCATGCCTACATCCTGTAGATGACATTACGTTCCTTGGTACTCGGTACATTGGTTCCATCCGCCACGGAATTTCGCATGAGGGTCCTGACATTCAATCCATTAAAAACGTTCTTCCCTACTACTAAGAGGCACTTTCAACAGTTGTTGGGTTATTTGAATTGGTATCGGCATTATATTGGACCTAGTGATTTGGCAATCCTCACCAAATTGCAGCGACAGATCCGTAACAAATCCCGAAGGTCCACGCCTTGGACAAAAGGAGATCAGCAAAACCTGCTTTGCCTGCTAGCTATGGTTAAAGATACGCAACTCCATGCCATCGATCTGGGTGAGTCACTAACCGTAACCCTCGGGTTTACCACCAACCATGTGTGGGCTGTCGCACATAACCCTCACGATGAGCTAGTATATACAGCCCATAAAACGCTTCAAGTGGCACAACATCGATATGGAGCTGTAGGAAAAATCCTCCTAGCTGAACAACTGGTGGAGCCATTAGCAAGGGGGCATGGGACGTTACGCGCTCCCGGTGCCACATTGTTACCCTTTCTGGATGGAGACAGAGTTGACCCACATTTTCAGGGAGAATCTAAGACCTGGAATACGCTGGTGCTTACCCACCATTACAACTGGCATTGTTGGAGGTTGGAAGACACGGTACCTGATCCAAGCCCAGAAGATGAGGAGAAGGTCCCTACATTGTATGGAACTTCTGCCCCGGCATGGATGGCCTCAAATGGAACCTCCCAACATGGCGGAGGCTATGGGTATTATTGTAAAGCTTGCAACGATAGGGAAATATTTCAAGCCGACCCAGATGATAATTCGGCCCAAAAATGTGAATTATTAGGATTCCTTAAGGTACTAGAACATTGTTTAACACATCAAAACGATACACTCCCAGTTCCGATCATCGCAATTGATTCGCGATATATTTATAAAATTCTTACGGGCATAGCTTTTCCCTCCGAAAATTTGAATGATTGGCAAGATATTTGGGAAATGTTAACTAAATTTGTGCGCCTTCCGTTGATTAGGCACACTAAGTCCCATTGTCCAGATACCGATCCAGTGCATGAGGTAATTGATAAGCTCTTAGAAGATCCGCTCCGAACCGACATAGTCTTGCCTATCACATCTACCTCCGGTCCTGAAGTAAACCTATTCCTCGCGTGGCTTCATGAAAATTGGGGTCACCCGGGACCACGAGCTTGCCATCAACGTTGGTGCCGAACCCTTACGGAGCCGGCCTCATACGGAGCTCGGTGCGATTGGGAAAAGGTAGCTCAGGCCTGTGAGATATGTGCTAAAGAAAAGTGCCATAGAACCAAGCACCAACTCGGAGCTTTCGATTCTTCACAGTTTCAGGCAGGAAAAGTTTGGCAGGTGGATTTGCTGGGACCCCTCCCAGGGTCTAAGCCGTCAAATAAAGGATTAGTTGTTGTCGACTTGAGAACAAGACAGTTACAGGTTGTCCCCCTACGGAAAAGTAATGCCACTGCTGTCATTTCTGCTTTGACTGCTGTATTTGCTACTTGGCAACCTCCTCATGAGATTCAGTCTGATGGAGGACCCCCGTTTAATTCAAACGCTCTGGACAAATTCGCTCGTCTTCATAATGTAGCCTGGCATCTTCATTTGCCGTACCACCTGCAGTCCAATGGTGTTGTGGAAAGACACATAGGTCTGTACAAAGAGCAACTTCACCTTAGAGGAGGAGGGACGTTTAAAAACTGGACTCAATTTAATCATGATGTCCTTATTTCACTAAACACTGCTAAACCGTTATGGGACGAAGCTAATGTCCAGAAACCTCCACCTTGGGAGCCCAAGTTCCAACCAGACAAGTTAGTGTGGATTTCAATACCGCACCCCCATCAATCTCATCCACAAGTTCACAAAGGAACAGTTCAACGATCAGGACAACATCCCAATACTTATTCTGTCCAATTAGAAGAAAAGCCCGATCGTCCTCCTATTATCGTTCATCACAACTGGATGACACGCCGTTCCAACGTTCACCCAGTATCCTTACAGTGAATTTAACTATAAGTCTCTTTTTTTTTGTGTTGTTGTTTTCTTTCTTCACAGGACTGACCCCAGAAAAGTAATAATCCACAACCGCCCGATTGTGAGATTCATCGAGTACCAGACTGCAGTTCATTCGAGTCAATAGAGCAATGGTTGTGAAGGAGACACTGAGACGGCGAACATCCATTTGCTCAGGACTTGCTACAACACTATTTTCTTATTTTATTAAGTATTTTATTGACATTGTCTGCTAGCAGGAGAGGACGGACTGACTACCAGACAAGGAGAGTCCCAAGCAGATGTTCTCCAATCAGATGATGATCAACAGTTGTTGTTATATGTTCCAAGTTATTGTACTTTGTAATTTGTTGAAAAGACCGGTCTATCAAGTTGTTTGTTTATGTATATATATTACTGGTTGTTAAAGCTTTGCCAGGTTCATGAGTCCCGAAACAAAGATGCCGTATGATGTGCTCATGTGTCTAAAATTCCAGTTGTGCCGTCGGCAAGGGGGCATGTCACAACCCAGTGATTTTGGTGCCTCGGCACGGTGGAATTTTCCCGCTACATGAGAGCCTCTTGCAAAGTAAAGGTTTTCTGTTGCAGCAGAAAACCCTCTGTGCAAGAGAGTTCCTGCCATTCGAATGCAAATTTGTGTCCCACTATTGGCCAGTTCTAAATTATTCCTACATGGCGGCTAGTAATTGGCTTGCTAGCCGTTTAAAAATTAGTGTGACTTCCACCCAAGTCGGAGAACTTTGAGCACGCTGCAGAGTGCTTCTGAAGAGATCTGACTCGCGGCTGAGCTGATCGATAGATTGATCACCTATCGATTCTTCTCCCCGTCGCCGAGCGCAATCCCAGACGTATCCTTTTCCCTGCTGGCCTGATTTGTAGACGGACGTGCTGGCCTGAGCCCTGCCAGCTGGAACAACTAACGTAGTTGTTCAGATGACCGGACCATTTTCGTCGCAACCGCAAGCGACGTAAGTAAAGTTTTACAACCATAAAGCTTTCTCGGCCTCTCTATTCACCAGCCCGCCCGACGAACGAGCAATTATTAAATCACCTCGAGTCGGCTTTGGCCGTCCGAGACAAATGCAAGCCCTGTCTGGAGAACTGCACATTCCAAATAGACTGACATACAGTAGTACTGTGACTCAGTGACCTCAATGACCAAGTTGTGGTTCCTTGCATTTGTATAGTCCCATGAACACACCGATTTAAAAAATCCTGTAATTCTTACTGAATTTAGCTTTCATTGCACAAAAAGCCCATCTCTCAGGAACTCAAACTCTTGACAGATGGTGGGCTTTTTATTGTGAGTATCATTAGCCAGTGAAATTAAAGGAAAGTCACTGTATATATTTATACATCTTTTTTCAATAACTTTTCCCCATCCTTTCCTTTCCTCATTTCTTTATAAATTCAGCTAATGACTGATGCATGTGGTTACAGATTATTGGTTTTAATCATAAATATCAATAGTTCACTTGATTAGATCTGTAGGTCTTTATTTATGTAGGATACAGAACAATATATGAGAAGGATTTTTTCTTTACAAACTTTATCTAGTGAGATATGCATTGCTAGAGAGGGAATATAATTAACTGCAAAAGGTTTTAACAGTGCTCAAGTGCAATTCCTTTGTGTTTGCTTCCTACCTATTAGAGTATTTTAATTCCATGTGAGCTTTTCATGAATATTTATTCCAATGTTTATAATTTTTTACATTATATGACTTGTAAGATATTTTGGGAAGTTCATATATTAGGTAGTCAAGTCACTTACTTCTATGCACAACTCTTGTGTCTATGCTTATATCATCCACTCAGGTGTTCTTGGTTTTCTCACTGGCTTTACTCCAGTGCTATTCCAGCACTAATGTTCCCAATTTAGGTTACAGTATGCAAGATAAGGACTTTTTTTATCTTGGTGTCTTATGGTGTTTATACACATGCTCCAGGAGTGGGGGAGGGGAATGGGTGCTTTATTAGAGCGGCTGTGCACCTGGAGCATCTCGTGTATCAGTGTCCTCCCCACTTAAAAATGGTGGCAGGGGTGCTTTAACTAAAGCTCATCAAACAAGCTTTAGTTAAAGCGCCTCTGGTGCCATTTTTAAGTATGGGGATACTGAAGCATGAAATGCTGGAGTCTGTTGGAGCACGGTAATTACCACGCTCCAGCAGACTCGATTAATCAAGTCTGCTCTGACGTGCTATAATTACAGCTCATTGGAGCAGCCTTGCTGTTTGTGTATAGACGCCCTTAAGGCTTAATGGGCCTGATTCTGATTTTTGTACAAATCAGTCGAGTCAGTGGAGTTGTACCATTATAAAATGATGTGAGATCAGGCAGATCCAGAATGAATTTTGATGGAAACAATGAAGTTTTTTTTTTTCTTCTTTTTCATTTGTGAATTTTTGGAGGATATTAATACACATGAGTGTGAGAAAGCAAATCAGTTTCTAATCTAGCACATGACAGAATGCTTTACAAGCACCACAATACTTTTACCAATCTACACAATTTAGCGCTGACCTACAGCAGTTGCCAAACTACTCTTATAATCCTCTATTCTTTTCACTGAGCTGGGACCCTCATGTCAGCCACCATGGAACTAGAACATTTTCTGACATGTCCAGATATCTAATTAGATATTAACATAAATGTTTAATTATGGGATATAATAGGTCACACCAACCTCTTGGTTTACCAGTTTACACAGGTGCAATCCCTTTGGGTTTTTTGTAGAGGGACGGTATAACCAAAGGAAGAACATGGCCCTTTGTGTATTTGGCTTTGACATGTGAGACTAGTAAACACAGCTATATAAAGATGTGAAGTCTGTTTTCATGTTAATGCTGCAATGCAAAATCTGAGTGGTGTAGGGTGTTTCTTTTATTGCTGTGGGATTCCATGCTTTATCATTCACAGAATTTCTAAATATTTCAGATATATTATTATATGAATAACTCCTCAAGAATTAATATTAGTGGGGGTTTCTTCTATAGAAGTTAATATTTGTTACAAATGCAAAATGTTTAACAGGTAAAAAGGGTGAAAAATGAATGCAGTTTAGGATAAAAACAAAACTGTAATGTGTTAGTTGATGATTGGTTAATATGCATTTACAATATGTATGTTGAGTTTTATTTAGCTTGTTCCATCCCACTGAGGTCAGTAGTAAAGCTCTCATTGACTTTTATGAGAACAAGATCAAGTACATTATATCAACTTCATACCCAGATTTTTCCTTTTGTTATTAAGACAAAGCAAGTTCAAGGCAGTGAGTTATGAAGTCTTTACCCTCTTCCCCAGGACTAAATGGCTTTGTTATATTACATCCTATCATATTAGCTTTTGTAAGTATTTCTTTATTCTCTTTTATACTTTATTAAAAGTGATTGGAGATCTATAAGGCTTGTGCTATTTTCACATTTCAGTTGTCAGCTAAGAATTTATCTTTATACTTAGGATAATGAGATTTAGTGAGGTCGTTTACACTCTGTTGGCGTTGTATAAATCAAGTTTATCCACTTGTATATCTTGTGGCTTTTGCCTTTCCTGTCATGGATAAATATTTTATGTAATTTGTTACTATTCATATTCTCTTTACAAAACTCAGAAAATATTATTCGTTTAGACAATGGCACTAGCAGGCTGACAATGTCAGGTTTCCACTATTACAATATTATTCATTGGAGTGTTGTTTCCATTATTTTAAACCATTAAATCAAAAAGAGCTGAAAGCATAGTTTGCATTTTAGTACCCTGTTTATTGTTTTCAGATGTTAAAGAGCTGCTGCTGTAAAACAAGCAATGATAAACAAGCACTTGCTATCATCAGAGACAGTTTTAGGCAATTGTTTTCTTAAGGTTATATTTTAAAATCACAACAATATAATGTTACAGTGTGTGCAGTCATTCCATGAATGCTTCCTTTAGCAACTCTTACAACTTAATTATTGTCTTTCATTTTTTTTGTGTCTCATGTTTTTCCCTTTATCCCCAAGAAACAAAAGACACCTTGGTGATCTTAGAGAACATTATTAGGGGCCTCTCCCTTCATTCTGAGTCATTTTCTGCCTCTCCATTTACCAAGTACCTTTGAAGCCATTGCACAGTCAAGCAAGTCTGATGCTTATGGAATTCCATTCTGTGATCTGGCTATCAAGGGGGCACAGTAGAAACGAATGTGTTGGACTCTTTCCTACAGATTAACTGTATCTACAGATTAACTGTAACTTTGTCTCTTGGTACTACAGCATATATGAGCCATGACTCTGGTTGGAATTCCAGGAAGGAAAACCAGTTTGCTACCAGAAATCAAATAAAAGTCTTTGCTACTCGTTCTACTCCCACAGCCTCTGCTCCCAGAGTTCCCAGTAGTGAGCAAGGTAGTAATAGAAAAATCTGCATTTCCAGTCTCACTATTAAGGGGAGAAGGGGGGGGGCAGGGGGCTGGGAGATGCTGAGGGTAATGCAGGAAGCAGAACTGTCTGGCCTCTGCTTACAGGCAATGGACAGAAATTTTCTGTTTCTGTTTGTATCTTAAAATTAAAAAACCCAAACCTTGAATAGACTCTAAGATTTGATTTCAGCAGGGGTTAGGGATCTAAATACCTTTGAAGGCCATGGACTAAGCTCTTAGGACCAAGAACCTGTTTCTATAATTCTGCACAGTACCTCATGTAATAAGATCTAAACCTTTGATTGAGGGTCTCTAGACACTGCTGCAGAAATTAAGAATTTGTGATAATTTTCTAAATGCACTTGCTCTTGACACAAGTCTAAATGCCAGAGACATGGGCAGGGGTAGATCCAGAGGGGGTGTGGTAGCAGGGTCATATCCCCTTTCTGGATCACAGTGGTCCCTTTTGAATTACAGTAGCTGCAGCCAGGGGCTTTAAGTCCTGGAAGCAGGTAAAAATCTGATCCATGCCCCCCTTTCAACATCCCTATGTGCACCATGGTGTCTTCCCCCCCTTCCCGCCCCGCCCCACCCCGCCATCACTGCTCCTGTCTCTGACTGACCCAGGGATTGTGGGTAGCTCCAGAGCTGCTCCTGCCCCACTTCTGCCAGGCTGCACAGTGCTGTATCAGTCGGGACAGTGGCAGCAGCAGCAGCATGCAGGTTCCTTCTCCATGTCTGGTCTTCCTTGTGGTGCTGACTGCCCAGGAGCAGGGGTAGGGAGAAGGAACCACTCCCTATACAGCCTCTACCTGCACCGGTGGGAGAGTGACAGCGGTGGCAGGCAAACTGTCCCAACCCTTTCTTTCCTGTGCCCCAAGGAGTAAGTGGAGAGGGTGAGGTGGGAAATAGGAAGGGAGGGGATGTGCTGTTAGCACAGACTGGAAGTGAGGGGGGCTGAGAGCAGAGGAGGGGGCAGATTCTTACTTGACTGGGGACTTTAAAAAAGTCCCTGCCTGCTGCTCCCATGGCATGATTTGCCTACTGGAGTGGGAAGAAGGAAAGGGACAGGGGAAGGAAGGGAATAAGGCGATCTGGAAGCAGCCACCCCTGCAGTGCCAGAAGCTGCTCCCACATCCTCCTTATTTTAAAATCCCAGATCCATTCATGAATATACACATATATTTGTATGTTATATTCCTGGAAATGGTAGTGGGCATTGATTTTCCCCTCTTCTAGCCACCCCCTCTTCTAGCCACAATGGAATCCATTGTACTGTAGTTATCTCCCCCCACCCCCGCAAAATAAACACTTTCTAGGCTGTGTCAGACTAAGGGAGGGGTCTTAGCCTTACTTCTGAATGTTTTGTTGGCAGAATTGTTTGGTTTGGGGCAATATTACTTTGCCATCTTTTTTGTAGTTATAATAGCATAAACAAAAGAAAACCATGGAAAGATCACATATAGACAAACATGTCATGGGTCTGAGGTTCCTGCTTAGATTATTATCTTGACAATAATCCCATTCAGTGTAAATCATTGTGTGTATTTTTTTTATTATTCCTTCACTTCATATTATAAGCCTGATTCCACTGAGACCTTTCTACTAGCTTTTAAGAGAGTTGGATCTGGCCCTTTATGCCATATAAAGTAAGGTGTCCTTTAATAGCCAGTGGTAAAGATATCATTCCAAATAGCACAGGGCGAAATTCCTTCTGAAAAAGTGGCTTCTTTGTATTAGCTACTTTTTGACCTTCATTACCTTGGCTGTTTTGACAAGGGAGGAGGGGAAAGGATTGTAAATAGCCAAAGAAGCTAATCCACATAATGGCCTAATCATTTGGAAATGTTTATAAAGTAAAGAAAGAATCTAATAAAATGTCAAAAAGGAAAATCCTACTGCCCTGCCCTGCTTGAACTTTTTAGACTTTTATGTAGAAAAGAGCCTGATGACTGCAGTTCTGAACACAGTCAAACATTTAAGAAGTACAAGACCCGGATCACTACCTTGGAATGAATTTATTTTGAAATATTCAAACACAAGTTGTATCCTTAGATATGACATTGTCTCCAGCTTTAATAGAAAATAAAAACATTACACTTGGGTTATAAAAACCCTGAAAATGGAATATGAATATTGACCTAAACTTTAGTTGTATTGCTGTGACAAGTGATATTTCCCCTGTGTATGTCTTTGTGTATACATCTTTCAGTAACCTCTGTTCCTGAAATCAAGTCAAGCAACTGTGCCTGACAATAACTAGTAAACTTTCTAGTAGATTTTTGCAGAATCAGGCGCTTTTTATGTATCCAAACTAACATTCTGTAGTATTTCATTTACTTGGCAAGACATATGGTCAAATGTTAGCAATGATGGTGGAAAACAGACTTGCAAATAACTGGTTCAGTCCTGTTTCTATGAGGAGATTGTCTGTTAACTGAAATGGAAGCAGGAGTAGGGCACTGTTTCCAATATGAACTAATAGTATACACAATTAAAAACTTAACAGAGTAATTTATATAAGGGGAAAGGTCATCAAGAAATGCCAGCATCAGTTTTTATTTTTGTTCCTTTGTTCATGTTCTGCAGTCTCAATATTCCTACCTTGTGAAACACAAGGTGAAATGTTCCTAATTGGATCAGGTGTTTCTGATTGACAATACTGATACAAACAAAGAAGTCTTTTTTAGATCACTTGCAGTAGAATTTACTATAGCTTAACAGAAGTTTTGCCATTCGGTGTATGAAAGTTACTTCCAAACTAATCAATATAGTTAGCCTGTGGTCTTAATACATTGCATGAATCTTTCAGTCACCTCAGTCCCTTTGCTATTACAGACAGTAAGGGCACAAAGACAATATCTCCAGCATGATGTGGTCTTAGACGGAAATAATTTTTGTTTGTTTGTTTTAACTTTTTTTATATAAGATCTAACATCCTCAATATCATGAGAATAAGGAACTTCTCCAGGAGTCTTTATTTTTGAGACATCATTATGTTTCCCAGTGATGTCTGCATTTATTTTAATTACTCACAGATTTTTCAAGTAATCTGCAATCAGCATTAAAAAAGCCATTTTCCCCACATTACTACACAATGGCAATTGAAGTATAATGATAATTCCAGAGCATATCCCCTGTATTAATAGAAGGGCCTCCGGTACTCAAATACCTTAGTATAGTAAATGAGAGCAAGTGGTTTATTTACACGGATGACTTCTGTATCCAGCTACTGAGAAAGCTGATAATTATTCAGAAACAGGAGGCTGTTAAACCTCTTGTTTACTCATTCTTAGAAAGATGCTATGGTTTTAATAATGAGACTCTGGTACATTGTGTGCTAAATTTCACTATCTTCAAAATCAAAGACTACACCAGGAGCAGCGGTTTGTTTGTTTGCTTTTTTTCTTCTTCTGAAGTTGTATTCTGGTCCCCCCGGCTTGCTTGGTTTTGGCTGTTTTGAAGTGCTGGGTTTTCTTAGCTTACTGTTCCATCAAGCACTAATTGACATCAGCTGCCATCCACCAGTCTACCAGTTGAAGTCTCCTTATGGCTAATCTTCGCATTGTTTTTAAAGCTTTGTCTAGAGACAGACAAAAGTACATGTGTAATATTCAGTAAATGTATTGTAATGTGACCACCCCATGTTTTTGTTTAAATAACAACAAATGTAAAAGGTTTCTTTTCATCAAGTGCACTCTCTATGTCCTGTCATGAAAACCAATTGTTTGCTTTAGTGGAGATGGATCTGTGTGCGGTTGTTACAGTACTGAGATGCCGCAGTGTTGGGCTTTCTCTCAATAGCTCGTCTTCAGTTGGTCTCAATTTGGCTCCTTCAAACATAGTTGGAAGCAGTTACTGTCCTAGGTAGGAAGAAAGGTAGCACAGCTATTAAAATTGTTTTTATTATAAGCAATAATTACCACAATGTCTACAGCTCTAGTTTTTCTTTGGCGAGCAGGCGGGTTGAGGTGCTGAAGTCAAATGAAATTACAGGAAATATATATGGGTGATTCAACAAAAATCTAGAGAAAGGTACAAATCATAAAATGAGAGAAATCCCTCATTCCTTCCCAAGAGTTTCATCTAAAACACACCAAACTTGATTCAATAGTGCCTGGCACTGACCCTTTTTTTCTTTTACTTGTGCAGAATGAGTTTACATTTCTAATAAATTAGACTACTAGCATTTTACACTATTTTGCATTCATTTTGAACAAGTCTAAATGGGCAGAGCAGAGGAATGGATGAATCACATTCATTGTATTTCATGCCAAAGCCATTATGGAACTAGAATTACTTTGCCTAGTGTTTAAAATGCAATAGCCTCCAAGATGAAATGTGGCAGCTTTCAAAAACTCAAAGTAAATCTACACAGTACTTTAGGACAGGAAGTAAAGAAATGCCATGTCCAGTTTGGAGTTACAGGTGTAATTTTAAGTAGGATGTAAGTCAAATGAGGTTTTGGCATGGCTATCTAAGTTAAGACACCTGCTATATGTGAAAGTCTCATAGCATTCATAGTGATTACACATGGTCAAGTGGTCTTCCAATGGCAAAATACTCTGCCAGCATTACTTTCCATGCTATTGTGCTATTGCTTTCTGCTGAAACAGAGAAGAGAACCAGCTGCATAAGTTCCTGCAGTAGCTAGGTTTCCCTTGGATGTTTCCAATCCCAGTATCCACTAGGCTTGATTGCCCTTGGCTTAAGAACTTTTGAAGCCATTTGAAGCCATTCATTGGTTTTCTGACCCAAGTTCTGAGCAAAATGCAGGCAAACTGAGATCAACAGGGATCCAGAGGCAAGTAAGTAATAGCAGTTAAAATCTAAAGACTCATTGGCAAAGACGGCTCTTCCCTCACTATGCACCCAGTGGGCCCACTGCCACCTTTTCCTCCTATATGTGAGTTACTAGCTTAGAGTGCTAAGTGCTCTGAAAGTGAGTGGGTAGGAGCCTGTTTGATCTGCATACAGTAGTTGTAGCATTACCAATTTATCAAGTACAAAATTCAGAAATATGCCACACTTTGGAGCCATTGATCCCGCTAGTCATTAAAACTAATAGATAGTGCTTTCCCTATGCTTTTCTAGTGCATATTTAATTTTCTTAATTTTATTTCATTGTTCCATTTCCTCTGAGCTCTACCCAAGTGCATAGAGAGATTTTTGTTTAAAGGTCCATTTAATGGTGAGTGCTTAAAACAAAACAAAGCAAAACTCTGTGAAGGGGCCCCCTCACTGACACTGACACACAAGTTCCTGTGCCAGCTGCCAATTTGCTGTGTTGTTACTCTTTGATTTATAGTTTCACATATGCATTGGAGTGGGTAGGACACAGTTTTGGGGTTCTTTATTTTTCTTATTTTGTAACTTTGTTTATAGTTTCAATAACCATCATCAGTGCACCCACCAGCACAGTTCTGCCCTAGGTGGGTGGTGCACTTTTTAACTTCTGCCACACGTCAGCAGTACTTGGTTTCCTTTGCTGTTTCCATGATTTTTTTTCTTTGCAAAGCCAAGTCTTTGAGCTCCCCCTCAGCTACCATCTTTGCACAAACTATAAACATTAATAGCCGCCCCCTTTGTTTTCAAACTCTGTACTTTCACTGGTATATTCTGTACTTGCTTAGAAGTGAAGCTTTATGGCATTTTCAGACTTCTGGGGAGTCTTGCAGGATATTTCCATTTGGACTGCTGCCGTAGCAATAATACACTGTGCCGGAAGAGTGCTTCCATCCAAAAACTGCAAGTTGCTTTGAAGCTGTTAGCAAATATGAACTTGAAGTTCTAAAGTGGCAGGAGTTGTATGTATACTGAGCAGGGGCATTGAATGCGTGCAAATAATCTTAATAGGTGATGAAGATGGTGAGGGTGTGGGGTGTATTGGGTAAGTCAGGAGCATGGTTGGATGCCTACACTGATTGAAGATGTGGTCAGGTGCAGCTGAGGCATGAGTGGAAGTTGAGTGAATGTGCAGGGAGAAGCAACAGGGATTGACTGAGGAAGGGGGCTTAACCATTAACATGTAATCATAACAGCCATAAGAGGTTGAAGTTCTGCAATCCCTGTATAAAATTACTGACTGCACAGATCATTCCTTCACTTAGGTTGTCCTAAAGCAGATCCTGGAAAATGCATGTACCACAACCAATTTACAGTCCAGCTGTATATTTCACAGAATTATAATGACAAGATAACACCACATCCAGGGCTAAGTGCAATGTAATTTATGAAAGTCACATAAACTCTATCAATCCATTGATCAGAATATCTAATCAAAATTCTAGGTTGTCTTGGATGAGGTTGGAGTTGCTTGAGATGGCAGAAGTGAAGTAGCTCAGGTTGAGAAGGGAAACTGATGGGTTGTTAAACAAATTTACCCTTCATGCCTTTGCTTCTCAGGGTTCATGTTGGTGGATACACAGTCCAGCAACCTTAGCTTGGCCTTGATATGGTTTTTTCATATGTACAAAAATTATATTGGAACTCTCCTCAGGTTTACAAAATCATTAATATATGTAGGATCATGTATAATTTATACATATCCTTCCGGTGTAGAAGCCCCCTTTTTTGAATGGGGATCTGAACTTAAGGTACATCTTATACACTGAAACAGTATAATGAAAAGAAAATTGTTATTAAAGCTGACCAAAATCCAATCACATTTGTGCTGAAAACTTTTCTCCGCAATGTTATCCCTTAAAGGTGCATTTTATATACCAGAAAATAAGCTATATCCTCTCAAATTACTCTGGTAAAGTGAAGATAGCTTATTAGTGTTCTGTAGACTACATAAAGCCTGTTTCCCAGGCTGCTTAATGTAGCTAGTTTATTTCTGCCTTTTGGCCTGTAAGCAGCTTCAGCACAATACTATGAGGAATAAATTGGAATGGAGAAAAATGTGTTCTTTATTATAGGCTGGGGAAAACACTGTAAGATAGTTTCTAGAAGAAAAGTCATTTTCTTTACCCACTTTTGTATATTTCTGTTGCATATTAATGCATTAAGATAATGGCTGACAAACAAACTTGAAGAGCAAAAGAGCAGGTTACATTGAAAGAAGAGACAAAAACTAGGGCATAGTTTCTAGAGCATTTATTAATGACTTCATGAAGTTCTCTAGATCACCTTCATTTAAAATTTGGACTATAGTTGACAATGTTTTAAAAATATTCCTAGGGACAATTCTCCAAATGAACTGAAAGCTGGATAAGGGGAAAGTGTGATGATCAAGGGGAGGGATTTATGATCATTGTGGTGAAATTATATTATTTTAAATAAATATAATGGTCTCTTTCAGGGTGCAAATTAACAGCCAAAATTTATAGTTCTGACCTGAACTTCCAGAAGTCCCTGGCAAGGCTATCTGCAGACCCTCCCTCAATTAGGTCTGCCTGAGAGTTCACTTATGGCAACTTTTTCTTCAATTACTTTTTTTAAAAAGATAGCCACAAGAGTGAGCATCAAGTAATTAATAAGAAATACCCTCTAATTATCTTGATTTTTTTCAAGTCAAATTTTAACAATAGAGAAAGTTTATAAAATTAGGCTTAACCTAGGATACAGCCCAGCCTATCTCTTTCATATTTTCTGACAGTAAGCAGTTTGATGAACTTAGGACTTGCAATAGGGCTTTGAATTTTTGACTAAAGTAGAATTGTAGCAGCTTCATTTTGTGGACCTCGCACATTATGGTCATCAGTTCATATTGATTTGTGGCCATTTGTGACCCCTTTCCTCACCTCTGTGAGGAGATGCTAGATAGAATAGACCAGGGCCAGGCAATTATTGCAGGTGGAGGGCCGCTTACTGAGTTTTGGCAAGCCATCGAGAACCACATGACAGGTTGCCAGGGGCAGATAAATATTTATTTTCTAAATTTTATAGGGACCCCGTGGGCCAGATAGAATGGCCTGGAGGGCCACATCCAGCCCGCAGGCCGCATTTTGCCCGCTCCTGGAATAGACCCACTGGGTGATGCTCATACTTGCATTGGGAAGAAACAGAACAACCATTACTTTCCATTGCACTCTTGCTGTCAAAGTATGAACAGGTTTTTTTGCTTTGTGTTGGTACTTCACATGAATTTTCATAAGTTTGAGCAAGTAAGACTTATTGCTGCTTCAGATGAGCCTGATTAAATCACAGCAGTAAAAAAACCCAGTATTTGAATATTTTGGCATTCCTGGCAAAATTGGTTGTTCTGGATTGTTTTGTAAAATCTGCTTCCCCCGCTCCCTCCCCCACCCCTCCCAGCATCCGTCCGTATCCTCCTTAGAAAGACACATTTATAAAACTTTTTATTCTAACTCACTTAGCTGAACAGTATTACATAATTATTTTTCTGTCAGGTATGTATGTGATAAAATTGCCAAAAACCTCTCTATTTTACATTTCATATACATTTTGATGGACATCACACTGTATTCTCCCATAAATCAACAAGGTCAGAGTACCTAACGGATGTCAAAAAGCAGCCCCTACTGCTTCTGAATGTTACCCAAGCAACACTCTATAATTCAGATGCTGGGTAATCAACTTGGGGCGTTGCGACACTTTGAGTTGTTTTCATTAATAGAGATGAAACTATGGGTGTAACTAGCTGGCAGTCTTCAAACAGACATTTGCAAGCTGTTTACTCAGCTGTCCCCCGGCAACAGCTTCATGTGTGTTGTGAAGTATATTCTCCCATCACTTCTACAGCACTGTATTTCATTTATCAGATTTTGTTCTCAGTGCAAGGGGAGCAAATTTAGAGGAAAAAAAAAAAGTAAGTCCCTGATACTGATCATGAACCAAGAATATGGACTAGTGACTGGTTTCTATTGTTCCCAATCAGCAAAATCGTGCTTTTGACATTACTGGAAAAGATTTGGTCCTTTTAGATTCCATTCTTGTTAGTCTTCAAATCATTTAAAACTCCAAAGTCAAAGGGAAAAATCCCCAATAACAAAATTAGATTGTGTGTTTTTTATATAAAGTATTATCAATTTACCTGCAGACTTGATTATAAACCAGTTTAGTTAAACCAAGACAAGCCTGGTTTCAATAGATATAAGTTTGTCAACACAGAAGTTTGCAATGTTTTAAGAAAACATTTTTGAAGCACAGTTACCCTCCCATAAGGTCTGAGGGTGGGCAAGTCCTTGTGAAAACCTGTGTGGGTTGTTCTTGAAGTTACAAAATTGCTTTTCATTCATAAGTATACCAATTTTAAGGTCAATGGGCCAAATTTGTATCCGCTTCAATGTTTTCCAGTGAAAAAAACATTTTAAATAACCTTTCAGAAATATGGACATTCAATGATAGAATACTGAAACCCTATACATTATTTTTAGCAAGTAGAGTATATAGATGAGCTAAAGATTTTAATAATATATATGACAAATAAAAAGCTAAATGAGGAGAAGAAAGAATTTATCAAAGGTAAATGCTGAAAACTTATTGTGTCAGCTACCACTGAGCCTCCTCTCCCTTATCAGCCCTCAAATTTCATGTGAAATTAAAGAACAATTTGTGCACTGTTTCAAACAACGGTGGTAAGGGAGGGCAGTATGATATGGCAGAAAATCATGAAGATGATCCAGAATTTTTTGGGTGAAACTTGGTGAATTGTGTGCTGTAGGTGCATTAGAGCATGAAGTTATGTTTGCTACCATTTGAACCAGGAAGCACCATCCACTGCTAAATATTTATTCAGAGGTGTAACTACCAGGTTCTGCACCCTGGGCAAAAGGGGCGGCAGCGAAGAACAAGTCAGCTGCTATTCTTGTATACCCCCTCTAAGTGGGTACCTGAGGCTAGCGCCAAGTTCATCCGTGCATTATTAAGCTACTCTTTATGCCAACTTGATGGATCTGTAGTCTGACCCATGTTCCAAATCTTGCGTTTTCCCCTTTCCTGTGCAGATATACAGAAGAGAAAGTCAAGAGGAGGAGGAGGAGATGAATGAAATAAAGAGAAGTTATTGGCTGACCATACTTACCAGCTATACCAGGGGTGGGCAAAATGCAGCTTGGAGGTCGGCTGCGGCCTGCCAGCCATTCTATCTGGCCTGTGGGGCCCCCACAAAATTAAGAAAATTAATATTTATCTGCCCCTGGCTGCCTGTCATGTGGCCCTCAATGGCTTGCCAAAACTCAGTAAGCGGCCCTCCACCTGAAATAATTGCCCACCCCTGAGCTATACTAAGAAATTAACTACTCTGCAATAAAGCAGTGTATATAATTTACCATATCATCAGCTCTGTTATAGTAGGGGAATTATATAAATATAATTAAAATTGAAACTCACAGATTTTGACTCATAATTAAGTTCGTACAAGCAGGCATGTTTGGGGGGGGGTTGGGGGATTAGGGTTTCCATAAAAAAAAAAAAAAAAGATTAAAAAGAGAATTAGTTGATTACCTTCATTTTTGTAAAAAAAAGTTAGGTCTTTTCCAGGTCCTTATGAGATCCTTTGTAGCGCTACTTTCTTATGATCCTATCAAACACCCTAACTTGCCACAGGTAAAACTGAGGGACAAAGATTACAGTCAATGTCCTGGGTAGAAAGTAGTGGTTAATACATTCCCCAGGTCCTTACTGCAGAGAGCTTACCAGCTTTCCAAACTGGAGGATTTAGAACATTTGTACTGTCATAAGGGTGATAAAATCTATTAAGATTAAGCACAGTCTCTGGCCAGTTCTTTTGAAACTCAAATACAACCAGATGCTTTGCTCTCTAGCAGTGCAAGCATGGCATTCAGATACACAGGGCCATATTCTCAGCTGGCATAAATCAGCATTGTTCCACTGGAGTCAATGGCTGAGCCAGTTTACCCCAGTGAGCGAGGGATGGATGCTGCCTGCAGGAATGTGTCTGCCAGCACTAAATCTATATGAGAAAACAAATAATCTGTAATAGAAATGGGCTCTTTGCTGAGCTTTTTCTTCTTTACAGAACAATTTATGAACTGCTTTTCAATTGTTGAACAGTTGTTTATAAACCAGGGAAGGGTGAGAGGGAAACAAAAATGAAAAAATAAAATAGTCAAGTACTCAAATTCAGAATAACTGTACCATGCCAGGTGATGACAGAGTTGCCTCAGACTTTCTCTTTGAAGGTGTTTAACTTGCTCTGCTGGCTAGAATAGAGGAGTGAATTTATTAGCTGTTGAGAAGGAGGGGTGCCTCACTTAAGGGAGAGAAATTGGCAATCGTGATGAAGAGACGTGAGAGATGTTTCCCTCTTACCCCAAAATAAGCTTCTTATCAACCACAGGGGTAATATTTCTTACTCCCAGCTTTGGGAGTAAAGATGCAGAAAAGGTTATGGTCCATCCTTCCAGTCTACTTGCATGTCACTGGGATCATTATGAGTATATAAGGGTCGGCCAGCTATACAGTATGTAAATAGAGTTTATTCTATTTACGGCATTAATTTGTGAAAATGAGCAACACAGCCATAGAGAAAATATGTAAAACAATCCATATCATGTCTGTATAATTACCTGTGATAAACCATGTTAAAAATTCTGAGCACATGGCTGATAAAGTCCTTTTGCATCATAAAGACTTGAGGCACTGAAGCAAGGAAGGAGTTAATGAGAGATTGTTTATTCTCTTTTTGAAAGCCTGGCAGACTGAGGCGCAGTGCCCTTGGATTCTGTTGCTGGCTCTGCCACTGACGCATTATGTGACATTGGGAAAATGTCTACGTCTTAGTGTTTTCATCTGCAAATTGAGTGTAGCAGCACTTAATTTGACATTGCAGGATGTTGTGAGGATTCATCATTAAACTGGGTCAGATCTTGTACCACTTACCCTCAAGAATAGTCCAGCTGACTTCCAGAACTGAGCTGAATGTTTACAAATTCACTGAGGTCCTTGGATGAAAGTATGAAGTACTAGTATTTAATCACAAAGGATTGGGTCGTTAATTCCTAGGCTACTTACTTCATAGCTATCATAATATAAAATCTTATGTCTTGCATACATTCAGTATATTATTATAAATAAATATAGTTATTCATTTGCAATAAAACATTTCTACACAGCAACACCAGAATTATTCTGCTTCTGACTAGAGCCTGATCTTGCAAACATTTGTTATTAGGTCCAATCCCAAACCCCCTGAAGTCAATTGCGACGGACTTTAGATCAGGCTCATAACACTTGCACTCATTGTCCTGAATAGAAAATGTTTGTAGGGTTGGGCCATAAAATATATAGATACATTCCAGCAAAGTGTCTAAAATTATAGTCACACCCACTTGCCGTTTAAAAATGGGAAATATGTGTGTGTGTATATACATATCTGACAACTAACATAAAAATCTGTTCCTTAAAAAAAAGTTAGATCTGCAGCAGGTAGCTTTCTACTCTTCTGCCTTGGCTGGATGATATTTGGCTGAACAATTTGATTAAGTGTGAGTTTATTTAAAACCTGGCCCACTACCGCATTAAATAAAATAGTCACAAACCAAGAATTATTCAGGGCAGCGCTGCATTTATGTGTAATGATTTATTTCATTTACTCACTATACTCTCAAATAACAGCTTTTCTGCAACACAATAGCGCACACTTTTTTTGGCAATTCTGTACCTGCAAACTAGTGGTTTCTTCTTTCTGACAATCATTTATATTTATGATGGCAGGGAATAAAATACACTGAAACAATCTTGATCCCAACATTTATAGATTCTGAATGTGTATTAAATTAGAGACAAAGGAGGAATGGAATTACATTCATTTTGTAACATTGTACTGTAAAGGCAAAATCCATTCCTGCCAGCGCATCTGTAAATGTTTTAGATAATAACGGAGGACCACGGTAACATTGCTGAACATGTGTGGATGGCCTGGTGCAACTGAGATGTCACCCACTGACTAGAGAAGCCCATAGAGAATCTAGCTGGAGTAATTAATGAATCCATTTGGAAAAGTCACTGCCCTTCAATTAGCCTGAATGCAATGAAGCAGATGGGAACCCATCCTCCAGGGAAAACGTTGAGAGAAATCCTAAGAAATACTGCATTGGACTGATTTATCTAGGTAATTATAAGCCTCATTTGCACAAAACTGTTCAATATGGCTGCAGTGAGAAAATTAAGAATTTATAAAATGTTGATATGTGGCCTAAGATATCAGCATTAGTGGAGTCATTTGTCAAGCAGTATCTCAGTTCAAAATATAAAACTAATCCCTAGTCATGAAAGCGCAAAGGAAAACCTGGCATGCTGAAGGAGGGGTGAGTGTGAATTTACTTCTGGGGAACCTTTGTTAAAGGTTCCAGTGAGCACATCTGCAGTGGAAACATTTATTGCCATCCTAACGTGATATGGTGTTTTGGCTCTGAAGTCCTGTAAGGTTTTACAGTTTCATAATATAACAGTTTGCCTGGAGAAACTTTAAAAAACCAGAAACTTTTTCTTAAACACATCAGTGTTGGGAGAGAGCGATAGAACTCAGTGAATAAAATGATGTCGAACTAGCAAGCGGGTCCAAACCTTATTCCTGTAAGAAAGCCTTGTTCCTGTGAGCAGTCCCATTCAGTCAAACAGTCAAAATGCTTGTTTGCATGTAAGATTTGCACAATTGCAGTGTGTGGAGGTTTAAGGTTTAAGAAATCTGTGACCTAAAATTATTAGATGTTTCTTCTTACACTGATTGTGTTCTGCACCCTCACTGAACCATTAAAACAGAAGCCACTGCACATGTACAATCTCATGGAGCAAGATGGAAGCTTTAGATCAATACATCAACACTAAAACCCAAATTTAATTTTGTTAATGATTATTACACCATTTTAACAGTATGCGTCTTTTAGAAACTCTAGGTGTATTGAATAGCAGATCTTCCACATATTCATGTTGCTAGAAACACCTCAGCTCAAACAATTCAAAGAAGGAGCTACTCCTACAAAAACTTGCATTGGCTGTGCACATAAACTGCTTTCAAAATGGCCAAAACTGGTTTAAGATAAGCCTGGATGGGTGTAGTAGCAGACTTAACTGATTTAAATTGGTTTATTGAACTTCTGTCCCAGATCCCTAGTCTGGAGCTAGCTAGGAACTTCTTTTCTTTCTCTGCCCCTACAAATATCCCTTTTTTGTAGATTTCAAATACTGGCAGATCTCTAACGAGCACCATCACCTAAAACATTAGGGGAGCATTATGCTGGTGAGCCCATTTTAACACCATCCACCATTGAAATTGAAATTAATAGAGTATTCACTTCATTTAGTGAATGAAACTATTAGTTCTGGGTAAAATGTGTGACATGACAAATAACCGCTAAACTGGGAACATGAAAGTCGTCACTGTGCTTTAAGTCTGCCTTGCACACTAATAAAAATTGTATTTTTTTTTAATTTATATATACTTAGAATTTTTGCTTTCCTTGACTCAGAAAGGCCTGGACAAATGCAGTGATCAATACACATAGCCAGAGCACCAGGGGTGGGAATGTTCTGTCTTACCATTTTCCTGTGGGTCCAGCTGCAGACAGGCTGAAACTGGCACAGCGTGGCCTGTGACTGCACCTTCTAGCCTTGCACTGATAAATAAGCAAGCTAATTGAATTAATAAACAGATAGCTCTTTTTCCTGCCAGCTGGAGCACCATCAAAATGTGTGATAAATTATCTGTTGCTGCTCTAACAGCAGGAAAAAATGGAAAAATTAGCTGCCACAACCCTTCCTCTCCTCCCCCTTCCCCTCCCCCACTAACCCAAGCCCCCAGTTTGGTTTGACTTCACCCTCTTCTCCCCTTGTCTTTTATGCTTTGGCAGCTTTCCAAGCAGAAGTAGCTGAGTGAGAGGGACTTCTTTTGCCCTGTTGATAATGGGTTATTAAGCTTCTAGACTGGTAAGATGCTAATATTCCTCACTTTTCTGTGGGAAAGGGTGATCGTCTGCTCCATTGGCAGGATGCATTCAGATCCAAGCCTGCTGCGGTTAAAGCATGCAAGACACTTGTTAAAGAGAGTGGAGTGTGTGATGTGGTTCACTAACCTAATGTTGCAGTGCGTGCTCTCTCTGGTTCTCTCCCTATTAATGCCAAACAGCTTTCAGGCTGCTCTGATACATATTCACACAGAATGCAGGCAAAGGGGAGAGGCCTGTGGTGGTTGTATCGGGAAAGAATGGTACAAGGGGATTTTAACAGGAGTTACCTAAAAAAACTCAGCCTTTTTCAAGCTATGCAAGCATATTTATCTAGGCACATAACTTGTGGTTGGCGAGTGGGGCACCAGTCCAGGACACCAACTTTGTATGGGTGGCCAGAATTGTACCTCCACCCATCCTCCCAGAGTTTGCATCCTGGCAGCTGCAGGAGCCCCATGGCATTGATCTTGCAGCAGCAGCCAGGTGCTGTAGGAGCAACAGCTGGAACAGGCAGATCATGCTGTGGCTACAGCAGCAGCATCAACTGTGGACTGTTTTTGAGTCTCCAGCATAGGTAAGACTCCTGAACCACCCCCTCCACTCTCAGGACCCTTGCCCCTCCAGCACTCAGTGGCATCTCCCTGTCTGTCTCCCTCCCTCCCTCCCCTCTGCTTTCCCACATGGTTTGCCCAGGGTGTAAAACCCTGATCTTGATTTGTACCATCACAGGGACTTCCAGAATAAGAACTCTGACCCCAAAGGAAGCTTGGATTCCAGTATGTTCAGATCCAGATAAGTTCCCATCTGGGTTCAGGTGCCCAATTCAGCACGCAGGGCCTGGGGCTTCCCACAGGTCAGAAGCTTTGGCAGTAGGGAAGAGGTGCCACTGTTCCCCTGTTGCCAAATTTCCATATCCCTGGGGAGCCCCTTGGGCCAAATCACATGGTACCACAAGCCAGATCTGGCCTGTAGGCCAGATGTTAAGCACCTCTGCCTTAGACTATGACCTCTTTGGAGCCAAGAGGGAAACTACATCCATGTTGTAATCAGAAGTTCAGGCATACTTAAACTAGCTGTAATGGAATTATCTTGAGTAACCCAGGAATATCACCAAAGCTATGGCAGCACATCTGTACCACTAATTTTAGCGGTTCATCAGTGCCAGGCTGAGATCTGACCCACTGTTCTCCCCTTGACACCTCCCAGCCGGGAAGTAGGATAGCCACATTTGTACAGTACTGCCCCCCCCAATGCTAATTAGCTATGTCTCAGCAGAGCTAATAGTCTGCCCAGAGCACTGCTTTAAAGCAGTGACATTGTTTCTGGCTCAACAAGTAGCCCACGTAGAACACAGCACAGTGTTCCTTGGCACGGTAAACCTGTGGTATAGATATGCCCCTCATTTTTCTTCATTAAAATTATTGGCAGTTCTGTTCAGCTTTTCTTTCATAAAGGGCGAAGAGGTACACAAAAGTTGGGTAAGCATCAGTGCTTCCATTTTACAAGCAGGAAAAACTGAGGAGCAGGAAGGTTTAAATGACTCCCATAAATGCAGTAATGCATCACATCATGCACCCCTGAAATGCACAGTTCTCTAAAGAGGGATGATCTAGGTGTGTTACACTGACCAGAAACTAGTGCAGCATTTACTAGGCAAAGCAAAGCTTCTCTGCCAGAAAGTATCAGATGAATGTGAGCAGGTTTGGATGTAAATATGCATGTGGGAATTTGGCTGAAAGTGATTTTATTTCACTTATCACTGTTAAAGTTTAATTCCCAATATGTCTGTTACAACTGCTTGTGTTCTCATTGGTCTGTTTCCCCTTCACCGCAAACCTTTTGCCATATGCCATGAGCCATAAGCTTCCTAATGAGCAAATCTGGAATAACAACTGTTTTCAAAAACCTCCACAAACACGCTATTCCAGAAGCAGCAGAAAGCCGGGGCTGTGGCAGAGGGAGGGCACTGGGGCCGACTGCAATCACAGCATTGTGATCTTGTTCAGAACGTGATTTCTTGGCTCATGTGTCAAATGATTCAGACAATGGTAGTGTCAGAAAGACTAATAGTGATGGTGTCAGCGAGGTCGAGTGAGGAGATGGGGAGATGCATTAAGCATCTAAACAGGACTTTATATATTCTCTCCCCTAGCCTTTTTAAAGACTGTATGAGCCTGAAAAAGAGAAGGTGGAGGGGAGATTGAACCCTCCAGGGCCAGATTTTTCTAGCTAGCTGCCTAGCCAAGAGTGTAGCTTAGCTTATGGGCACTGTTACAGCCCTGTGTGGGGTGCAGTGTAGAACTCCTAGGAGCTTGCCAAGGTATTTTTGGCTAGTGAAGGGGGGAAAAGCCTTGCCTCTCTTTCCTCTCCACTCCTTCATGATACTATTCAGAAATAGTGAGAGCTCCTGAGAGCGTAGAAGATTGCAGTTCTGCCTGGCCTTTCTCTGGCCTTTCTTTAGTTCCTCCTACTGCTGCATCATTCACTTGCTTTAAGGCAAGAGGAGAAAGTGTGGGGGTAGAAGGAACAGAAGAATTGTGTGGAGGGAGGGCGCAGGAGACGTTGAACCTCTGTATTGGGGGAAGAGGGTAGAGTACCTGTCAACATGAATAGCTATCCTTATGAAATGACTATCAAGAATGCAGTACTTGCAGTCATTACAAAAATACTAGGAATATTGCCATACAATAAAGGGTGAATTTTCGGGTTGAATTCAATTTGTTAAACTTCATTATTCACAATTGTTTCACATATCACGTGTGTGTGTGTGTGTGAGAGCGAATATTTTATATAGAACATTATGAGTTCCTTAACTATCACATAGATAATGGAAAGGTATCTGTTTAATTCCCAGTGTGCTTTTCATTTTTCATGGAATATGGCAGGCTTTGGGGTGAGGCGGTGGGGGGGGAGATCAGGATCGGGGCATTTCTTGGGCAGAGCCTGCCTTCCTGGGCTGATGCCAGGCTGCCTGCAGGGCTTCCTGCAGAGCCCCTGAGCTGCATGCTTTGCTCCGCAGCTGTAGGCACATTATGCTGCCAACTTTCTTACAGCGGCTGGTATTAATGCGCAATATGCTGCCGAGTTGTGCAAACAGCAACACCATTAAAGGGGTGCAAAAGCAGTTAGCTCGCTTTAAGTGTCGTGCATACATGCCCCTCTTTTTGTCTACACACAGCCTAAGAATCATTTCACTTTATATTTACTATAGTGTCTCTTCTCTGACAGTCATTTAGGAATCATGTAGTTTAGCCAAGAAAGTAAAAAATAACTTCACCTGAAACTGTGGTTTTAGGTAGCATAGACTAATTACCTGCATTGAATTTTAGTCAGACACTGGGCTGATGAACATCAATACTTTTTCAAAAAGTGCCATGGGATCTCTAATGGATGTAAGTGGCCAGGGCCTTGGTTTTACATTTCAGACTCTCACTGGTATAATCTTGAAACAAAATCTAAGGATCAGACTGTATCCTCCATACACACCATTGAATGTTTTTTTATATAGGAGCCTTTAAGCAGAGATCATCTGGGAGTAAAACAAAGCCATTTGAAAGTGTCTGTACATGATTTTGACCTGTGCATGCCTTGTTTGAATGTGCTAGACTTAATCCAGTAATAATAAGATCCCAAAATTACACCAGTGAAAATAAAGCAAAGCAAAAAAATCCCCTTTTCACACCCTTGGGTGTTCATTGTCTTTGGACATGTCATGAAGTAGTCATTATTAGCCCAGGTAGGCATTATGCATGTGAAAGGGAAACAGAAAGATAAAGATAGTCTTCTGTTGCAAATTGCATACATTCTTTTTTGTGATCTGGGGCATCAGTGCAGTGGTTTATGGAGAGAAGCTTTTGCTGTGCCATTCAGATCTGGTATTGTGTCCAGATTTTGAAAAACCCTCACCAAAAGTTAAGAGGTTCTGATTTGAACTTTTGAGTTGTATCTGGCTTGAATGGGGCAAATGCTCAAGTCTTTATTCGCACAAAACTCCCACTGAAATAAATTCCTGCATATATTACAATATTAATTACATGATCAAACAAGATGCACAGAGCAGACAGCATTTTTTGCATTGCTATGTGTACCTATACATGTACATACCATAAGATAAATTCTTCCTGAAGGTAGGTCACTGATGGAACACTGTAGGGAGAAGGCAATTAGGGTTGGATCTACAGAAGTATTTCGACAGTGTAAAGCTAAGCATTGTTGCATCTATTCCTTGGCACCTTGCCAGTTAGTGGAATCCACTGTTTTGAGTTAGATGCCAGGCTCTTTATACAATTTATGAGGGAATTGAGTTGCCTAAGTATTCCACAAAAGGCAGCATACTGAAAGGGGAGGTGTCTATTGGCTAATAGAAGATACTGAAGCAGGGTGAGTGTTATGGCCAGCACTTCTCTGGGACTTGTGTACCTTACTGGCTATGGGAAGGCACTCATTTCTGATCAGGATTTAGAAGTCTGAACCTTCTCCCAGAGTCAGATATCTGAACCAGCTCTTTGTGATAAAGCGTGATGGGGCCAAAGGAGTTTGTGCTAGTCCTCTTTTACTTAAAAGCTCCGTATTGAGGCAGTCACGCAGGATCTGGGAGACTTGGGATCAATTCCCTTCCCTGTCTGGGGGGATTTGATCCTGTTTCATCAAATATCTAATAGGATTTGATCCATTTCTAGACTAATGCATAAACTATCCCGCTATAAGGTATTCTGAGGTAGGACTCTCCCTGCTGTTCCATACTGCATGGAATAATTAAATATTCACTGAGTCAGGAAGCCATATATTACAACTGTGTAAATCTAGTGGTTAGGACACTTACCTGGGAGATGAGAGACCTGAATTCTGGTCCTTGGCTCAACAAATGCTTGAGCATTTTATATTATATTTTTTGCATGGAATGATTAAATATATCAGCTTTAGCAATTGTTGTTCTGCTAACCCTGGGAATTTCTCCTCTGTCCAATCTCACAGCCCTACCCACTATTTTTAATCACTGCTGTGCCTTGCATTTCTTTATCCCAACCATAAAAGATTTGGTTAGATTATAGATAGATAAAAAATATCAGCCACAAAAATCCTCAGCTTTAGCAAGACCGAATGAAAACCTCAAATTTACAATCTGACAGAACATTCATGTAACGCAGAGGCAGAAATAGAACACCTCCCCCACAAATGAGCATGTTACCCATTCAGCTACTCTGTATAAAGAAGGACAGTGGCACCTCACCCCTTCTGTGTTTTGTGCAGGAACAAGTCTTATGCATGTGCATTGGGACCACCTACCAGACTGATCCTATGGGCAAGACAGGCAAAGGAACACCTGCTTTCTGATAGGGGTTAAGTATCTAGCTGCTCAGTGCTAACAAGCCTTAGGCAGGTAGGGCCAAAACCAGACCTGTACTTGCCTTTAGTGTCAGAGAATTACGTAGTGTCAGGGAACTTTAGTGATAGAGCCTTTAGTGTTTGATGGTATTTTTGAGGACTTAGGCATATACAGAGGCTTAGGTTCTAAGTCCTTTTGTGGATATGTCCTCCAACATATTTCTGTCACTGTTTTATTTATTCCTTAACATGCATAAAGCATACATTAACAGAGATCCTAGTTTTTTATTTTCAGTTATTTATAAGAATAGTAATTGAAAAGAGATAATGATTACCTTCTTTGTACAGTCCTTTGAGATGTCCAGATGCAAATTACTATATATATAGGGTTAAATTTTATTATGCTGGTTCTTCCAAGGCTAACTACCTCTCTCAAGGTAGTCTCAGGTGCTCTTGAGACTTTGGCGATACTTCAGAAAAAATGGTAGTTCTGTGAAAAGTGTCATTGGGCTTGACTGTCAGCAACTTTCATTGTATCACTTCCAGGTATGACACTTCCAGAAACAATAAAATGTTAGTGGTTTCTGCAGGTCTGATCTTGGGAGTTGTGGATTATGCTCAATTTATTTGAATGTCATTGAGTGAAGCTATCTCAGCACTTCGTAGCTTCAGCCCCTGAGCTCAGAGCTGTCAAGGGAACTATTGTGGCTGCCCCATCTTCTGTGAACATGATAGTTTATGATATCTTTATTGCCAGTTTCATTGTTTTCATTTGATCTGTATTACTTCCTGTTAGCGATTAATTCATTTTAGTGAGTTTGAGTTTGGGAGCACAAGGGAGTCTATTTTTTATTAGAAGCTGAGATGTGCAGCAGATTTGATGGTAATTCACTTTTGGTGCTGTTGCAAAGTCATTGGAATATGTGAAAGATCTTAAAAGAAGGGAAGAATATAATACAGATGTGCCAAACACCCCAAGAGTAATTAGAAGATTAGCAATTTGGCATTGTATTTTGGCCTTCTGCAAATTAAATCCATTCCTTTTCTTGTGAAATGACACCTTGTACTAAAGTTAAGAGGATTCTACTTTCTCCCACCCTTCAAATTACTTCTGAAGTCAAAAGGAGTTTTTCGTTATCCCAAGAAAAGCAGGATCAAGCTCCTAATGTGACATCAGCTTGTTTTTAATTTTCAGTCTCTGAAATGTGGTCAGCTCATTTGTTGGGTGGAGAGAAATCACCTCCAGTTTGCTTTTGCAAATGTGGGTGGAATGAACATTTGCAAAAAATAATTTCTGATATTTTTGTGCTATGAAACACAAACAGCCAACTATAAAAGACTCGAAAGAGATTTATTCTCATTGCAATTATTGTATAAGGCAAAAATAAAATCCATTATAATACTCAAACTACACAGCAAGAAAATTCTGCTTTCAACTTTACAATTGCAACCCCATTAATTATGTTTATAGGCTTGTGTGCAACTGTAGAGTTACTGCTTAGGTGCACACTGCCATTATATGAAGGTGCCAACTGGCATTAACCAGGAAACACAGGGAAATCCTGACTCCATTGAAGTCGAAGAGAATTCTGCCATGAGCACTGGCAACATCAGGATTCTATCCTATAGCTTTGGGTACTTCATATGAAATAAGGAAGGCTGACATCTAGGTTTTCATTTTTTTTTTCACAAGTGGCTTAGTGTAACCTCAGACATTAGAGACCTGAACCATAGTCCTTAGAAATGAAAATATCTTTAAGGTCATATTCTGTCTGCCTCCAGAGACATGATACAGTCCCCTGATAAAGGAAATATCAGATATTATGCTACCATTATCATTTGGTCTAGTCATTTCACTGATTTTAATGGGATTTAGGCATGCTGATGAAAAAGAGGGAGATGTTTCTGAGTGCACTGACATACTGTATTAGAATCAGAAAACACTGATATTCAAACCCTTATGGTTCTATGACTGACTCCTAATCTGGAGTACAGACAGATACTAGAGGGATGGAAACTATAGAAACACCTGACAGAGAGAGAGAAGTTTGTTTTCATCCCCAGTACTTAAGAGCTGATCAAAATAATTATTGAAATGGGGAAAAAATGACAAATATTTTCATTGATTTTTCCCTAATATAATTTCAGGCATTTTTTCAACAAATATAATTGAAAGTCTTTTCCAAATTGTCAGAAGAGCTGAAAAGTGTTCACTGATCCATACTACAAAAAAAAAGAAACACAAAAAAGTTGTTTATCAGTGCAAGTAAACTGGAAAAAATCAGTTTTTATTTCTTTTCTTCTAAAATACTGAAAAATGTAAATAGTTCTTCGTCAGAGATTCTTTAAAAAGAGTCAACTCACTGTACTAAGTTCTCTGAGACAGAGAAGAGGACAAAGTAGTAAAGATGCCAAACAAACTGTAGAAGCATACAATGACCCTAATTTTATTTACAGTTCCTCATCTAAGTCTCTAGTTCCTCATTTATGACAGCAGCTAGATTTGTCCAATGATGCTCAACATTAATCTTTCTGGTTAATTAATGTCCTACACTAATGGGCTCTTGAAGAAATATGATGCAGATCTCTTTTGCTGTTTAGTTACAGTGATGTGAAGCCTCTGGATGGGTGAATATAAAAGAGAGAAACAATGTGGAGGTCTTTGGAAATATGTAGTCCACATATCTCAAGTGGAAAAAAATTCCAAACATAGTGAGTTTTTTGAGATGCCCATATATTTATATGAAATGTTAGTGGGACAGCATTAAAATAACTGTGGCAACTGTAACATGTCTTACCTTATAATGAGTGACACTACACAGAACACTACATTCATACTGATGGAACTGCAACATCCATTGTTAAAACATTTTCCTGTGCAGGCACTGAATATAGAAATTAAAGAACTGTTGATGTCTTGTTGGGTCAGTAAAAGAAGCCTTTTAAATACAAGTCACTTGATCTAAGGCAAAGAGAAAGAAAACTATTCTTTAAAAAAAAAAAGCATTGAGAAAGCTGACTGTGCCAATGACAGCCATTAACTTTTGTATCATTTTTTGATCAAGCAGCAATTCTGTCATTGGTCAACACGTCAGTTTGCCCTAAATAAAAAAAATCAAGCAAAAGGCAGGATAGAGACGTACCTTATACCCTATTTTCTGCCTGATCTCAGACTAAAATAGTTAACTACCTCTCTAAAACTAAGCAAGTAAGAGTATCTATGTCAGAGGTACTGGTTAGCTTTTGTTGACTTCAGTGGTAGCTCTTACCCCAGTGATTTTGAAAAGTCGGCTAAGAAAGGAGACAAGAAATCAACTATCACTGCAGCCAGTAAAAGCTTTGGTATTGATTTTAGTGAGACCAGAACTGAATTCAGTCCCTTCCTATCTCCTTTCGTAACCCAGTTTTCAGAGCACCAGTTGCTTCCACTGATGTCAGTGGCATAACTTCTGCTAACTTGAACGACAGCAGGATTGAGCCCCTGATCGTAATTTCCTTTTAGAGACAACTTGCTGTGAAATACATTCCAAATGACTTAATTATGATGCCATCACATTTTATTCTATACCAAAATAAAACAGCAGTTTGCAATTACCATATATAAAAAGAACAACAACAACACTCAATTTTCCCTCCTGCCCCAACACATACAAGATGCAGAGCACTCTGAATTCTGGTGCTTCTTCTGGAGCTCTAACAGCACAAACAACTGATCTTGCTGAAGGCGAAAAAAAAAATGTTTAGAGGTCCGCAAATGTTTCTAATTGGCAGCAGCAAATCGTTAATGAAAGATAAATGTGGTTCTGGGTGCCTGTGTACACAGGGCTCTTGCTGATGCAGAACTGATCTAAGCATAAAGTTAAAGAGACACTGGGGCCGGGCGCTCACTGTTGCTGTGTTGGGACAGGATGAGGTAGATAGCTGGTTTCTTACCAGGATTCAGATCCAGGGCAGCTGGCCCACCCTCCCATTGGGAACAGTGAACAAGGAACTTGTAAAATACACAGACCAAATGGAAATGACCCCTATTGACTGAAACCAGCTGCATGTCAGGCTTCTCGCTGTCTCTCTTGATTTGCTATCTCAAATAAATGGATGTGGTAGAAGGGACCATGGAAAGAAAACAAAATAATTTATTCTCCTTGAAGTTGCGCCATGCTAATAGCCACAGTTTTTACAGCTGAAAAAAAAATGTTTACTCGCGCATTAAGTTTTTTCCTCCTTTTCTTTTTTGGCTTTGAAAAGTATGCGGTTTAGAGCAAGACACATTGGAGTTCAGCTTCAGTGCATTTTGACAAATACAGCATGGGCATGTTCATTAGGTATTCGTCTTTTGTGAAAATGTTGGCTAATGATCGTTTGGTTTTTTGCATTTTGATTTGGAAAACAATTGGAACCGCTTTTGTTGGCACTTTGGCAAAAGTTGTGTCGTAGTTTGGACGTTTAAAACACATCTTAGGAAATTCTGAATTGATGTACAAAATGCTTATTTTATTCAAGTATTTTTCCATATTTTTCCTTAAAAATGCTCTTGAATAACACCAGTTATCTGAAGTGTTGTGAAGAGCTGTTTGCTATAACCAGGGGAGCATAAGTTCGCAGATGTTAAGGAAACTGCTGCTGAGTCCTCCATTTTAAATGCAGGGTACTAGAATGCCCATCTGAGGGGGACTAGAAAGAGTAGGAGGTTCGTTCCCATACAGCACTGCCTTGATCTATTGTTCTCTTGAGCAGATTATTAAGGTTGTGACAAATTATACTGTTTGGTGTTTTTAGCTGATGTGAACACGGCAAGAAACTAAATTAAAAGCCAACAGACTGCTTTTTCTTAGTGCAAGCTGGTGGTGGATTAGTATGAGGCATAGGCATATTTTATGCAAGTTTCTTTTTTTTTTTCTTGGTGAACAGATTGATTTGCAATGTATTATCAATAGGATCCCAAAACTGTTTTAGCAAATCTGTTAATCTGCCTCACTGTAGTGATCCAAATAAACTTAGTGGAAAACAGGTAGGAGACAACTGTTAGGAGAGATTATTTTTGAACTGGCCCTATTGTCCAGCACTTTCTCCCCCTTCCTCCTCCCCATTTTTCTTCTGCTATATTTCTTCCCTCCCCCAAAACCACCTTCTTATTTCTTTATGATTTATTCTGATAGGGACAGAAACCAAGTAGTATTGCATTCCTGAACAGCCGTGCTACATGGGAGCCTTCAGCTGAGATATATATATATATATATTTTTTTTTTTTTTAAACAAGTAAATATGCAGTTTTTTTCAGTGTTCCCATCCATAAGCTCTATGTGTCCTGCCAATTAATTAAAATATCAAAAAAATGCAGTCCCTTCTCCCAACCATCCACATGCAATCATATTGGGAATTGGATCATGTAATTATTGTTAGATGCTATAGGAAAGGCATTTCAGCATAGAGCTGTGCTTTAGAAACTGCTGTTTCTTGTTGGCCTGTTGTTGTCAATTAAGAAAAACAGGATCATTCTTATAAATGAACTGACTAGTGGTATGCTTCTCATTATACATTCTGATCTTAGACAGAATCAGATGGATGATTGATTGATTAACTGACTCTTCAGTTACCTTACATACTCTATACTGGCATTTAGTGATGTTTGTACACTTCTTTCCTTCCATTTTATTTTTTTATTTTTTTTACTCCGCCACATCCACTGGCTGATTAAAGTTATTTGTGCCAATGGAGAGCAATTCAACTTAGTGGCTTCCTGATCATGAAAATAGAGCATGTGTTTTTATAGAATTATCTGCACTCAACTGATACTCCAAAATGGACAGCAGATATATACAAGTATTTAAATCTGTTTAATGCACCTGACCACTAAATAACAGTTCTCTGGAAGGAACCCATTATCTAGGTGCTATGTAATAAGCTACTATAGAAGTTGGCAATTTAGTAATCAATGATGATTCTATGTTACCCAGAGAGGTGGTGGAAGCTCCATCCTTGGGGGTTTTTAAAACCTGGCTAGAGAAAGCTTTGGTGGGGATGATCTAGTTGGGGCTGGTCCTGCTTTGAGCAGGGGGTTGGACTAGATGACCTCCTGAGGTTCCTTCCAACTCTAACTTTCTATGATTCTATGTCACTTTTCCTCAATGTAGCTAATTCCCATTTATTTGTACCATCTAATAACTGGAAAGAAAGGGAATTCTTCCACCTGCAAATGCCATGACAAGAAACAAAGGGCCTTCTCTTGCAAATCTTATGCCAGCAAAACTTCTGTTGTCCTCCTCTGTTGTAGCAATACTGAACGTGGGAGAATTTCACTGATTTTAAGAGGATTCATAGTTAGGATTGAGTTAGGACTACAAAATCAACACCAGTATTAGTCAAAGCCAGGAGGACATCATATAAACCAAACCTAGCATGCAGTAATTTGCAACAGCAGACGATAGCGTTTCGCAGCACAGGCAGAAAACCATGCAAATTTGCTACATTTTTATATTACTGGTGAGGAGAAAGGCTTGTTGCTCATGCGCTAAAATGCTGAAAAAGTTATTTGTATTCTTGAGTTCTGAAATGTATAAAACATATGTCAATGCTCTGATACAATAAAAATGTCTACTAATACAGGATAATAACTAAATGGTAAAATGGTAAGAGCAGAACAAACATTAAGTTACAAACATTTTTTTTTTTTAAGTAAGAATGCATTTAATCAGCTGATTAAGAATGAAAAGATAAGAACCAGTTCTTTTCCCACAATAACACAGTAGCACAATCTACAATGTGGAAGCTTGTAGGCATTAAATTGTGATCCAGATGTTTGGGGGTAAATATGTATGTTTGATATTGACCAGGAAACTATATTATAGCCTAACAATAAAGGTGTAAAGTACCTCACTTTTGTTGATAAAGTCAACATGAACAGCAATAATACAATAGGTATTTCTGGTGCCAATATAGTTTCTAAAACATTTGAAAATATGAAATGGCATACTCTGAATGCCCAATATCTTGATTATTGTTTTAAAATTCTCTCTCCTTCTGTTCCAGAGATTGAAAGCAGCGCTGACTCATCATCCTGCAGCCATGTCAAATGGAAATATGAACACCATGGGCCACATGATGGAAATGATGAGCTCCCGACAGGACCAGACACCACACCATCATATGCACTCACATCCACATCAGCACCAGACACTGCCATCTCATCACCCATACCCTCATCAGCACCAGCATCCAGCACACCATCCTCATCCTCAGCCCCATCACCAGCAGAACCACCCACATCATCACTCCCACTCGCACCTTCATGCACACCCGGCACATCACCAGACTTCGCCACACCCGCCGTTACACTCGAGCGGACAAGCACAGGTAGAACTATTCACAGAATTATTCTCTGTTCCAGAGCAAGTTTAGAAATGGATGTCTGTTGCTTTCGTATGCACATGGTCTCCAAAGTGAATCGTCTGCTGCTAATAATAAGTTTACTCTGCTGTTGGCTGTGAAGTTGCAAACTCTTATTCAAAACACGTCAATTTACTCAGAAACAAGAAACTTTATTTCAAACCTCTGTCATGCTAGTAGGCAGCCCTAAGGTCTGTTTAAGCTGAGATATCTACAAATTGCCAAGCGTCATTGACATTCTTGCTATCTGATGGAGTTTGGCACACTGGGTACTGTTGTCTAACAGGTTGAGGTCAAGTTTTTAAATTCTTAGAAATTCTGTCCTCAGGGATGGTTACATAACTACCAAAGATGTAAATGACATTGCACATGCATATTTGAGGGAAGACCTCTCCCTTGGATATATGTTATTTTTATATAGTATAACAACCTTTGCTCACAGTATCAGAAAGCACTTTACAATGAGAGTCAATTATAAGATGACATAGAAAAATAAGTATTTAAATAGAAATGTCTTTAAATTACATCTTCAGATCTATAGATACCTTTACTTTGATTCTGGATCCATTTTTTTTAGCTTGCACTTATTTCTATCTGAGAAACCAAACCAAAATAAATTAAGATCTAAATGAAGTAGAACTTTGATGAAGTTCAAATAGAAACCTATACCTCAGAAAGGCAATATGTACCATGTATAATTTTAAGGCAAGAGTGAAAGATATTAAAGCTTTGAAGGAGAGAATAATTCTGGACCTTGTAGACGGAATACTTCTGGTGATGGAGTGGCTTTCAGCTGTGCAAAGTTACCTAACTGAGATAGGGATTAACTGACGGAGCAGGTGAAGTTTAGTAGGTGAATGTTATGGCATGGATAGAGGAAGTGGCCTGTCCATAAAGTGAAATTTAAACCTGAAAGGTAATGTTGAATTTAATTCAGGTGGTGGCAAGCCAGTGAAGATAAAGGAAGATGAAAGGTCTGTGCGACAGAAAGATGTCTGGCTTTGGCCTGCTGGATCATTTGCTATTTAAAGAACAGGGATCTAGGAACGCTGTCAGCTGAAAACTGTAGTACTGAATTCATGAGCAAGAATTTCAGTAGAAACTACATGAATTCTGGCTGTTTTAAAGCGGTGATAAAATTCTATACCTTGAAAAAGTATAGATGAAAGAGAAAAGTATATTAATCATGACTTCAGAATGTGAGGCTTTGGGAGCAAAGTTCAGAACTGTGTTCAGAAGGGTAATTGTGAAATCAGATACAGAACATAGGGGACTTCTTATGTCTCATGGGGAGTTGGATTCATGAGGATTTTTGATGCTTACAGGTTCCTCACAGGCAGCTCTTGGAAAACAATGGAGATATTAAAAATAAAAAGATATGGCTGATATTCCAGTATCCCATAACATTGACTATTCACTGCCTTTTTTTCCTATTGCGCTTACTGCAGCTATATAGGATTTCCCTATAATGTCAATTTTAGAGGCGGCAGCTAAATAAGAAAGCCTCGGTGTTGATCACCATAGAAAAAGCTATTAATAAATTAAATAGTCTCATTGACTTAATGGAAACAGGATAAAGTTCCAGTTTGGGCTACCATTGTATTAATTACCTACCAAAAAGGAAAGTAGTACACCTGTGCTAAGACATGCTAGTCTAATGAGCTAATTAGCATGCCACCTGGTACAGGATTTTGTGCACCCTGCCCCTGATAAGTGCTCAGGACATCTAGTAACTGCATCTTATACCCCTCTGAATGCTTGCAACCCCCTCTGGACTTCGGTCCAAAAGGAGTGTGAAGAGTTTGGAACTGAATGCAATATCAGTATTGGCCACCAACACAGCATCCTCATCCATCAGCTGGGCCAGGGGAGGCCTTGTAATCAGGCCTAATTGTCCCAAGGAGGTTGAGAACTACCGGTGGAAGGCTAAGTAGTATTCTAGGATTCATAGGTCAGCTGCTTGCCTAGCCCACAAAACAGTTTTACCCTCTCCTGGGACACAAGAGCCATAACCCCTTCTAAAAGGGTGCATTAACAGGAATAAAAGGAGGGTTTAGCGAGTAATAAACACAAGGTTATTACTTTCTAAGACCATCCATAATCCCCCCGATATTGGCCTCTCTGGGGGTCAGATTGCTTCAGCAGACATTAATTTTATGGTGCATTTTACTAATTATTAACCTCCTCATTCCACGAGCCAGATACCTCAGTTCCAAGCTGCCTGTCAAACAAAGGCATGAGCTGAATTGTTGTGTGTGCTGCATGCCCTTTGCCATAACTTTCATTATTCTACACCATACCCTTGTGTAATGTCAGAATTAATTTCATGCTTTTCAACAGCCAGTTTGAGACATACATGAGCCTAATGAATTATGTTTTGCTAAAACGAATGAATGACTACTAATAGTGGGTTAAGTTACAAAGAATAAAAGAAAGTAATGGATCAAGGATCAAGGTAAAAATGGTTGTTTAATGTGTCCCTTTATTAGTGATAAATGTTTTGCTTTATGGTGGCTGGTTTGCCTCAAACATTACAAAAAATTACTCTAGCATTGTTATGTTTGTTGCATCAAAATTTCTTCCTATCAAACTCGCTGCTGTGACAGCTTAGGCACAGCAGGATCATTTGTATTTTGTTATAGTATATTACCTGTTCCATCCCTGTGTTATTATGGATACCTGATAAGCAACCCTTAAAAATGTATTAGTCACCTTTTTTAGTAGCACATGCAATCACATGGGGTGGGAGGCTTTAAGGGGGGAAGCCCCGCTGAAGAATAATGCTTAAACTATTATCAAGATAAGGCCTAATAGTCTTCAGGGTCAAAATATATCTAGGATGATTCAATTAACTATCCCACATGACATCAAGAATGGTGCAGCCTTTCCAATTCATATCTACCAAAGATGGAAGGACAGTGTTTTGCAAGTTTGCCTCAGTTACCCAACTACAGATTACTTCAACTGAAAACAAAACGAGCCACTATTTATTCAGGATAGGGGATTCTAGGAAAAAAGTTTTTATATAACAGCCCTGTATGTCTGCATTACAGACATGACTGGCAGAACTGAAAAACAGAAAAGCTTTTCATGCTGGATGAAAAAGGAGAGAGAAATGGGCTAAGGAAAGCTTTGGTATCCAGAAACATAAATAACAGTCCTTTGAAGTCTCAAAAGGTGTTGTATGTGAAAAAATGAAAGGCCTTTGATGTTATGTTGACATTAAGAGAGATCTCTGAGACCTCTGTATTCAGACATGTTGCTAAAGAGGCAGCATGAACAGCCCCAGTGGATGTGAAGCAGCTGCCACTGCTGAACAGTAAGCGCCTTCAGGGAGTAAGAGAGCACTTGGTGGTAAGGGCAGACCCAAACAGTCCTCCAGAATGCCAGTAAGTGCAATCACTCCATCTACACCAGCAAGCTCCACTGATGGGAAGAACAGTATAAACTGTAGTGTAGATAGGGTTAAGGAATTTTTACTAGCATGGGTTTGAATTGTCTAAAAATTCAGTTTCTAATGGGCATCCTTCAAATAGTGAGTTCTGGCTTATTAAAAAAATAACAGTCTTTAAAGAAAGTTTTCACTGGTTTTATTTCTCATCTCATCTCATTTCCAGGGCCTTTCAACAAGGGTGAAACTGATTCTGATTGTATGAGGTGTGGGGAAGTGAACTTGACTATATGAATTAAGTGCTCTGAAGTGCACAGATTAACCAAAGTAAATAAAAAATAGAGAAAAACAATAGTATCTTTTTCACTATTATCAATTGTATTGCTATTTGGCATGAAGCCTTCGGATAGAAAAGTTATTTTGCAGGCTTGGACACCAAGGCTTATGATTTTGATAATTTGGGTTTCTAGCAAGTTCTAAATTTCTGATTCAAACAGCATGATTAATGCTGGGATTTTTCAAAGGTGATTAATGACATGGCTGTACAGTATACTTGCCATGCCATGCAGTGGCACCTTCCAACATGCTGTATTGCTCCATGTGGGCTGCCTCCTAAATTGTAAGAGATCACATCTACGTGACACTGCAGGCAAGTTAATTAGCATGGAGGTGGGGAGTGGGCTAATCACTGCTGAGTGAGAGTGTCAGGCTGAAGCACTGCACAGAAGCAGTTCTACTGGTTTCAGTATTGGAAACAGCCTGCTTGAAACTACATAGCATGCATGAGAGTACTGCTACTGCACATACTAGGTTTACCATGGAGACATGACCATACACCAGTATACTGATGGGAAAAGAGGTACTACATACAGCATCTCCAAAGAGGCGTTTACTACCAAAACATGCACTAAGGTATATGTGAAATAGAAATGGCCTAAAAGTATGAACATAATTAAAAACTTCCAAGGCCCTTGCAGTCTTCTCCTTTGATTAATTAAAAAACTTGCTATGCGAAAACTAACCTCCCATGTTGAATCAGGCACTTTATAAGGATACATTTTTAATAACTAAGGAAGGAAAAAATGTAATTTTCCCTGCTGCAGTTCAGAAAACCATTCCAGAAATCCTCCCCTTGACTAAGTTAGGCATTTGTCATAGGCTAATTTAAGTGGCATCTGGTGGAATCTTTCAATCTTTGCCATCTTTAGATCTTGCCAGAACATCTGCAAACCTTAGGCCATACATTGGTGATAATTTTTGTTTAATGGTTCCTCCTTTTCCTCCCCTTTCTTTCTTTTGAAGCACTTGATATTGGCTAGAGCTCACCAACCCACCCTCTTTGCTAAACTTTGTTTCATTTCATCATAAGGTTTCACCAGCGGCACAGCAGATGCAGCCCACTCAGACAATACAGCCGCCTCAGCCCACTGGAGGGCGTCGGAGGAGGGTGGTGGATGAAGACCCAGATGAGAGGAGGCGAAAATTTCTGGAAAGGAACCGAGCAGCTGCTACACGCTGCAGACAGAAGAGGAAGGTCTGGGTGATGTCACTGGAAAAGAAAGCAGAAGAACTCACCCAGACAAACATGCAGCTTCAGGTGCGAGCTACTGTCTGTATCCTCATGACACAGAGGCCCTGTTTACATTGAAAGGCTTTTGCTGTACCACTGGTTCTTGTTGACATAAATATTACCACTGCACGTTAGATGAATAGTGAAAATCTGGACATAATCAAAGTGTGCTAATCAAGATATATGCTTAAATAAATAAATATATAAAAATTTTAATTCAGTAGGATCAGCCAGGAAAAATTATCTCAAAATTTAGAAGCTTTACTAGGCTGAGTCACGTATTTTTTAAAAAAAAGTGACAAACAAAAACCCCAAACAGCTGGTAACTCAGCTATAAAAGACTACTTCTTTAAGAAAAAAAAGAACACCGCTAAATTTTAATCCAAAGCCATCCGGATGCAGCTATAATGAGAATTGCCTGTTTGTAAGGGAACAAAATGGATGGAAATCATCTGAAAACAGTAAATAGTAAGGGTCCTAGCATCTTCTCAATGTTTAGTAAATGTAGGTTTCCAGGACTCACTAGTCCATAATTATTTACATAATCATTTATTTCTTAAATGCATCAGCATGGATTACCTTGAGCAGAATAGATCCAAGTGGAGCTTTGCACATTGAGTCTTGTAACATCTCTGCTGTCATGGTGGCATATTCTAGATGGCAGCAGCTGGGCTTGTTTACACATGCATTTGATCCGGGATCAGTTTACTTGTGAGTAAACTACTTGCTAGCAAACGCTCCTGGGCAGGCATCTACTCATGCAGAGAAGTGGGGCCAGATATGCTGCTAATGGCACCAAACTGTTCCTGCTTCCTGGGCTCCTGCCACCATCAGGGAGAGCTCTACTCTCTCCCAGGTACTAGCTCAAGGGCTGGCAGGGAGCACCAGGTCAGGAGACAGGAATCTTCTGGCCAGGGCTGGGACATTACACCTTGCCCCCAGGGGGTGCCTGCTGCCGGGGAGAGGAGGGGACAATATTCCCCTGCCCTGGCAGCAGGGAGCTCCTGGCCCTGGCTCCCCAATCAGGGGCAGGAGAGGAGCAGATCCCAGCCCTTTGCCCCAGTCTGCCAGTGGGGCAGCTAGCTGTGGGGAACAGGCTAGGGAGCTTGTTCCCTGCCCAGCTCCATGCTTATGGAGCTGGGCAGGGAACAGGTACCCAGCCCTCGCCAGCAGGGAGCTCCCACCACCAGCTCTGTGGTTGATAACCTTATCTCCCAGAGCCAGCTCAGCAGTCATGAGGCCAGCACTGGGAGATAAAGATCTCCCAGCCCCCATTCCCCAATCATGATTTCAGAGTGGGAGGCTTGGAGCTCCCTGCTGCCAGGGCAGTGGACATAATCCCCACCCAGGCTCCTATGGTGGAGTCTACCCCACAGCACGAGCACTACTACACCATCACTAATCAAAAGTAAATTTGTTACTTGCATTTGCAGATAGCAAATTTACTTGCAATTAGTAAGGTTCACTCTGTAGTAAACACATTCACATGTTGACTGCACAGTAAACTACACTACTTTGTAGTTAAGCACCTCGTCTACATGTGCCTGCCATGTACAGTATTGGGCCACCATTTGGTCTAAGGGCCACGTTTTAGCTTGCCCTGTCTATACTGAGAACAATACTTTCTTTGATTTAAAACACTGAAGGAACATGCTCATGTGATCACAACACAGCTCGCTATACTTACTGGTTTGCCTACAGATGGCAAGTTTCAGTCAGTGAATAGAAAATAATTTTTAAAAATCCCACATCACATACCTCTGCGTTAATGTAAAGTATGTGTATGACAGATGTCTATGACTCTCAGATTGTATTCAGTTAGCGAGTTCTGAATGCACTGAGTTTTATCAGCTTGTTTCAAGATGTGCTGCAAGGCTCCTGGGCTGACTCTGCATCTCTTTATGGGGATGGTAATCTCATAACTGACTATCCCAGCTTTATGACACTTTGCACAAGCACAGCAACACAAAGAGACCATATTGCAACTGAGGACCAGGATTATTGTCTTGCTGCACTTACTGGTTTTGAAAACTCAGTCACAGAATTTTTCAGTTTTATATTTAGTTTTTGTAAAATAACAACAACAATAATAGTTGTTATTAATAGCAGTCTAGTTTTTCAGGAACACATTCAAATAAACTAAATACCTTTTCCTCCCTGATTAATAGTATAATATCTTCATCTGTGTGAGACAGAGAAAGAAAAATGAATAAATCCATAGAAATTGCCTTGCCTTTGAGTGGCCTCACAACTGAGCTCTATATTCACCAGCTAATAGGGACATATTTCAATAGAAGTTTCTGGAGATAATATTGCCAATCATTAAACAACAACCCTTCCCCTCTTTTTGCAGTTTTTTTAAGTGCAAAAGCAGACAGTCCCACAGGTTTTTAAATTAGCAGACACAACCTGAGTCAAAGTTGGGTTTGGAACAGGCTGGGGGGAAGGGGAGAGGAAGCAGTTCCTGGACAAACCCAAGGTCTGTCGGTTTCAAGATGAACCAATCTTCACACTCAATGAGAATGAGGTTTTGCTGATTGCAAATTTTAATAATTTGGTGACAAATTAGTCCTCTTTATACAAAAGAACATGTTATATATTATGCTAAATTACATTATATCACTTGTGAATTAAATATACCTGTTGAAAACCTATTGAAATATATATGTACAATATACTACTGTATGTCAGTGGATGCTGATCCCTTTAGGGCTAAGAACAAGTAAGTGCAATGAATTGTGAGTGAATCAGCCAAAATCAGTTTAAATGGTATGGAAGATACAAGCCAAAATAGTGATTTCTCTAAGTAAGCTCCCCTACATGATTTATGAGTCATTTCTCTCTCTGATGCTACTTATGATGCTAAGAGTCTATATTTGTGAGCTAAATCAGAGTAGGTTACTTTTTAAAAAATAAAATGACAAATTCATGTTTTTTATTTTTAAAAATGTTATCGTAAGTATCTAGCCTTGGCATTTTTTAATTTAAATGTCATTTCTTAATGTTTTAGTTTTTCTTTGTAATGTTTTCCATTATAAAAAGCAAATGGACCAGTCTGAGATGCACAATATTGCATATAGGATATACTGTATATTCAGAAACAACAATAGCACTAAACACACTAATGTGACAAAACAATAAATGGAAACAAATCATAATCTACTACATTTTGAGAGCTGAGGTTAACAGAAGTACTCCAGATTTGCACTGATGTAACAGAAAAGATTTCTCCCAATATCTGTGATGGAAAAAATTCTTATGCAACCCCATTGCTGTAGTTATCTTGACAAAAGCACAAACATGAGAAGTCTTGCTGATTTGTTAACTTGTTTCTTCCAAATTTTAAGTAAAAGTCTTTCTCTCTCTTCTCTAGAATGAGGTTTCCATGTTGAAAAATGAGGTAGCACAGCTGAAACAGTTATTGTTAACACATAAAGACTGTCCAATAACAGCTATGCAAAAAGAGTCCCAAGGATATCTAAGTAAGTAACTGGTGTGTTTTGTGTTATCTATAGTTATTCACAAGAACCCCAAACAAAGGTGCCAGTTCTTCCCTCTACATTTACTTGTTATTTAGTACTTTCATTTGAACCAATCTTTCTGAACATCAGAGGATTAAGGGTTGAGATAAAATATCTAGAGATCAGTACATAAATTAAAACGAGCAATTTTAAAACTGATATACCCTCCCAATTCTGCAGCTGACTTTTTCATGGACAGGAGACTTCTGGGTTGCTCACTTGCAGATTGGGGCCATATGTTTCAACTAATTATGATATCTCTATTTGTAAAATATGCCACTTATTATTTATTTATCAAGCTCCAACCAAAAATAGTATTTTCTACTTGAAATAAATAAATAATGTTTCTGCCCCCTCCTTTATTTATTTCTTTATTTATTGAACTCAAAGCTCCAATTCTACAACTATACTACTGGGCACAATGCTGCTGATGCATTAAAATACCTCGAGGCTGTTCCTTGACTGGGTGCACTGGTAAGTGAAGTAATGATGGACTCCAAAGGGAACAGACAAACATATCTTTAAACCACTTTAAAAGGGGAGGGAAAGCTACCATTCAGGAGTGCGCCTCAGATGTTATGATGCATCTGCATGATTCTGTAAGAATACAAACAAGCTAAATGGCTCTTTGACCCTGAATGAATCGAGGATAAGGTTTGGACACTTTTGCTTTGTTTGTATGTGTTCAGAACCATTGAGCTACAACATTTACAACCTAAGGGTCCAGACAGAAGTTCAGCTCCTAACTGTAATGCAGAATGATTTCTGCAAAATGTTCTGAGTTACAATGTTACCCCAGACCAAACAGAAGTTCACTGTTGGTTCCAGGGGGGAGGGGAATCTAGCTGCAGGCTGGGAGCTGCAGCCATAGCAATGGCCAGGGCTCTCTGCCAGTGCTTGCTGTTTCAGAATGGGAGGGGGGAAAGGCAGCAGAGGGAGCACATTCTTAGGACTCCCCAGCCAGTGCTGGAGGGTGGGGTGGGTGAATTGCAGCTCCCCTCCCACACCTCAGGGGGGCTCCAATACACCCCCCCCTTCAGGGGGGGCTGAAAAAACCCAGCCTGAACTCCCTCTGCTCCCTTTCCCCCATCTTATTCTGAAAACAGTGACAGGCTGAGAGCTCTGCAGACACAGATTACAGAAGACCCTACATTTTAAAAGGAATGTATGTGGTAGCTGTGTTGGTCTGACACAAAAAGAAATGTAAAAATCTAGAACTCTTGGTTCTAAAATGCTACCTTTTATTAGACCAACTGAGAAATTGCAAAAAAAAAATATTTTTCTGCAAGCTTTTGGGCTCGTGCACCCTTCATCAAAGCCTGATTCCTGAGCCTGATGAAAGGTGCATGAGCCCGACAGCTTGCAGAAAAATATGTTTTTATTTTGCAGTGTCTCAGCTGGTCTAATAAAAGGTATCATTTTGTAACCAAGAGTTCTGGATTTTGGCACTACATTTTGAAACATCTTTATCTGATACCTCATGCAATGAGGGGTCAGATTTTCACCTGATTGGCCATTTTTGAGCTGTTTGTAGCTATGCACTTGTTTGGTCACAGCTATAAACTGCTTTTTGTGGCCAGATTGGGCAAAAATTGTCACTTCTGACTAAGAGCGTAAATCAGTATCCTTTGATATCTTTAGTGTTGTTACCACTGTTTACCGCTCTAACCAATTCTAATCATGGACTGAAAAATAAAAGGAAACTATCATTCCCTGAGATCGGTATAGTTGAGTTGTACAACTCTCTCCTTCTCTCTCGAATGTTCCTCTCTCATTTAAAAAACAAAACAAAACACTAACAGAGACACTGATGACAGACAGAGAAAACAATCCAAGTTTGCCTTGTAAGTGTAGTAAGTGAAGGGCAAATTCCCTACTCAGCATAGCAAAAGGAGACTCATGACTCCCCAGTTCCTTGTCTGGATCTAGAGCAGGCTAGAGCAGCCCCAGGGCTGTTCTAATATTTGCCAGATGACAACATTCGCTTAAAATAAAAAATGAGCTAGAATGCAATGTGCCAGCCACACCTCCAACACAAACACACGTTCTTCCTGCATTGGAGTCTTCAGGGAGAGTTATATAGGAGCCAGCTGCATGCCCTCTAGGGGTTTCTTACATCAACATGCGAAATAGAGCCAGTTTCCATCCTCTCTTCACCACAGTGTATCTGGCCTTTTCATGCCAGTCAAAGAAAAATAGAATTTCATTATATTTAGTACTATCATTTGCTTAAATGACCTCTTCTATATGGTGGCACACTGCACTGTAATGCAGGTATCAATTGCCTCTGCTGCAGCAAATAAAGCATTTCAGTAACCCAGTGTTATGAACTATTATGTCACAAATCTTATAATATTTGGCCTTTAAGGCTAAGTACAGACAGTCAAAAAGCCTGAGGCTGAATCAGTTCAATCTCGGCAGCTTCCTTAGTCTAAGCTGCATGGGTTGAACCAATAACCAACTGAACTGACATTCAGTTTTCAATTGGGAAAGGCAGGGGGAGGTCTGCACTTACCTGGGTCAGTAGATGGGGGGGCACTAGAACATGTCTCCCAGCCTGCTGGCCATTGCCAGCCCAGCCAAGTGTCCCCTGGGCTGGGGTGGGAGGAAGGCGGGGCTCCCTGGTGCCCCCACACTGGGCTGCATGGCAGGAACCCAGCCTGAAGGACTCCTTCTCCCTCTCTCCTGTGGCAGCTGCTGAAACAATCAGCAGCTCAGAAAGAGGGAGGAGGGAGGGGAGAGGCCTGCCAGGAGATAAAAAGCTCCCACGACAGGGGCTTTTCCTCCCACCATGTGCTGTGTAGACCCTGGCTAGAGTGATCTGGGGGTGGGGGCGGTCTATTCCCCTGCCCCCCATCCTTATGGACTGACAGCTGCAGGCAGGAAGCAGGCTAAGGAGCAAAGGAGTAAGGTAGTCTCTGCTCCACAGGAGCAGGCAGCATAGCTCAGGGCTGCAAAGCATCCTTGGGTGCTGGGGAACTATGAATTAACTTGAACCAGGAAGGGATCTGGGACAAGTTCCATAACTGGTTTGATCTAAATTATCTAAGTCTGATACTGCATCCAACCAGGTTTAACTTAAACTGGTGTTGGTCATTTTGAAAGTGGTTTATGTGCACTGAACTTCTATTCAGTTACAGGTTTAAACCAGTTTCTGATCGCTGGTTTGTGTGCAACTTCAGCCCCTAGCCTAAGATAAAGTATTAGCTCCTGGAGTCATGTTATTATATGAGGACCTGATTTTAAAAGATGCCAAGTTTCTAGCTGTCAGTTTTGTGGGGAGAAAGTTGCAGATGTGAACCTTAAAGGCTCAAAAATCAGAAGTCAAATAAAAAGCACTTGGGGGGTGCATCTACGTGAGATGTTTACTACTCAGTAGATTAATTAGCTGCAAAGTAAATGTTTCGGTGTCTGCATGTGCTCCCCTACTAGGCTGGAGTAAACTAATTTCCTCTGCAGCAGGATAGTACTTGTAAATACAGGTACTATCTTGCTACAGAGTAAAAAAACTTCACAGTAGCACACATGTAGACTCTGCCCCAGCTGGCTATCCTTGCACTGAAGCACTCTTGTGCCTCAACCAGCCCTTCCATAGCATGTTTAGCTGAGGTGACCAGCCCCAGGCTGGCAGGCTAGTCCCCCAGACCCTCTGCCATCCAGGGCTGCTCCAACCCAGCTCAATGTGCTGCACTCCTGGGCCCACATTCAAATGGCAATAAATTCCAGAATGTATTGCTCCGGAGTTTATTGCTCCTACGCGCATGTTCAAACGATGCACCCAGGTGTTTATTGCTCCAGAGTTTATTGCTTTGAATTAATTGCATGTGTAGACATGCCCTGTGTACATAATTTTAAAGTCTAACGATCTTTGAATACATGGAGTTGACAGGCCTGCAGCCTTCATGATAGGTCTTGTCTTTAACATTACTGTAATACAAGCACAGACTCCTACAGACATAATGTGATTTGTGTTCTTTTTTTTTAGGTCCTGAGAGTAGCCCTCCTGCAAGCCCAGTCCCAGCTTGCTCCCAACAGCAAGTCATCCAGCATAACACCATTACAACTTCCTCTTCTGTCAGCGATGTCGTAGGAAGCTCCACCCTTACTCAGCTTGCCAGTCACAGAACAGATATGAATCCAATTCTTTAAAACTGAATGGTCAAAACTGCTATGGGAGTGGTAGCATATCGGAAGTCCTTCATGTGAAGGACGTTTTCATCATTAACTCAGCCCTGGAAGACTCCTCAACCCTTGAAAGACTATAGCTTTCATTTTTATAGTTATTAAAATGTCTTTTATACTTAGTTTCAAAAAAGGGAGTTATGCAATTAATATGCTATCAGCTTGAGAAGTGCTTTGGTGCTTTCTCCAATTTTTGGTACCAGTTGTTTATAAACTGAACTGTTTCTGTACATAGTCATGTTCCCTTCTTAACAGTCTAGCCTGAGGCCTCAGAAACATGGAGTTTTGTTAAATTGCAGCTTGTTAGCCAAAATGAGGCATACAAAGTATTAAAACAGAGTCAGACATTGGTAACTAGAACTATTAAGGCTATAAATATTTAGAGCATGCTCTGGTGACAGCATAATAAAAAATAAGTTAGCTTTGTGATACCACCGGAACCTCATCAGGTATGCAGAACCTCTTTCAGAGATAAAAATGCTTATATCATATGTGGATGTCAGAACAAAATCACCCCAAATAATACAGTCTCATGTTTGGCTTTCCACTTGTCCATGGCCTGTTAATCTTTATTCTTCACATATCTTCCCTTTCCCTTTCTTAATCCTCCAGTCCTTTCTTCAAGTTCCTCCTGTTTTTCTTCATTCTAAATCTCTCTCTCAATATTCTTCACTGCTTTTTTTTTCTTTTAAGAATATTAATAAAAGGGGAAAAAACTTTAAACCCACCCACAAAAAACTGTTGGTACATCTGCTGCTCTCAATGCCTTCACTCACAGCTGGCTGAACTTTTGCTTTTTAAAAAATCAAAACGCAGGAGTTTAATGCTCCTGATTTAGTGTTTTTAATAAACAGCAAAAGTTAAAAGCAGTTTAGTCACAGGTGAAGCATGACTGAAAGACAGCTGTGTTGATGCTAGGAGCCTTGTAAGATTCTGTGGTAAATGTCCATGGCACAGGACAAGAATAGCAAAATCACACCTAAGAATTACAGCGGTTTTTTTAAACTGTCAATCATTAATGTAGAAAATCCTTGAAATATACAGCAGTTCAGAAAGAGTCTAATCACTCAGCAGATGCATTGTTCCACCATCAAAAGCTAACAGCCTAAGATTTCACAGGCTATAAATAAAATTAATCAGATTGAAAATTCTGAGCAGTTGAAAAAATATTATTATTCATTACCAGGTAAAAAACCAATTCTTCACAGCCATTTTTAAACATACATGGACAGGATCCTTAGCTGGCATATATTGGTGTAGCTCCATTGACTTTAACAGAATGATGCCAGTTTACCTAGCTGAGGATCTGTTCAGCATGAACACCAAGAACACTTTTTAGCTAGTGTACACTGCCAGACTGGTGTAAATTCTGCTATACACTGTGGGTGAAATTCACTCCTCAAAAGATGGTCCTTGCACTCCATCATTTTCTTTTACTTTTTCTTTTTCTGAAGCCACAGACTTGTGCTGGCCCTCTCCAGGGCTGACTTTCATCTTGGGATAATGTATGGGAAATGAAGTGTTAAAGAATATGGTAGATGACAGCCAATTAGTTCTAATACATTGGCACCTGATTTTGTTCCCAGTAAAGTCCATAGCAAAGCTCACATTTACTCCTGTGCATAGGCGACTGCTAGGGGGTACACAGGGGTGCACGTGCCCCCCCTGATGGCCAACGCTGATGCTGTCGATAGGGCTGAGGCCGCCACCATTGGCAGTTTCTGTGGGTGCCCTGCCAGATTCAGGAGGCACCAGTCACTCATGCTCCTGTGGCAGCAAGATCAGGTCCTTATTTTGTGATAGATGTTCAAACTTTTTTTCAATTGCATCTCTTAAAATAAAACAGCTAATTAATGCTATTTGTAGTAAGTACTCTGCTCCTAAACATACTTTGCTCTGATTCTGAGTTGTTGTCCTCAAAGGCTGTTTCTGTTATTTGAAAGAAGTAAACATTTTTAAAAGGGTGAATTTTTTTTGAAAAAAAATGTGTTAAAATGAAGCATGAGGCGCTGTAGCAAATAGTGCTCAGGAGGAAGAACAAAATTCTGAGCATCGTGAATCATAATTTCTGAATCAGTTATATCTTGGTAACTAACTTTTAAAAGCAGTATTATTCCACAGCTCTGTTACCACTTATGCAAATACTTTTGAAAAAAAAAAAGATTTTTTTACATGTACAGAGTAAATCATGACTTGATTATATAATCTAAGAACCAAAAAAAATTAAGAAAAAATACAAATGTAAAGGATTTTCTATTATATTTTAGACAAACATATACTTTTAAAGTGTTTTAAATACTGAATCTATACATTTTTTTAAAGTCCAGTTGTAATAGCTGAATGGTTTTGCTTCATCATGGCTACTAAAAAAAAACTTTGTTCAAATACACAGCTTTAAACAGAATCTTCAGTTGAATATATATATAAGGATGTATTGTGTCCAGATGTCATATCTAGAACCTCATTATTCATCCAAAAAACAAAATGCCATCATAGTATTAATTTAGCTTCAATTTTTTTACCCGCATGGAAAGCACTTAATTACATTAAAGTAGAAAAACAAAACAAAAATCTTCATACTAGAAGACTCTGAGCTACACTGCACTAAAATTAAGGTTTGGTTTTACTTATGTTAAATCTCCTTGACTGTAATATTTAGCTGTTAAAACTAAAGCCTCTACAGTGAAAAAAAAGAAAAAAAGATAAAAAAAGAAAAAAGAGAAACACACACACATAGACACACAAAACCCAACAAAAAACCCCACTTGCCCAAGTGTTGTTAAATTCAGCAACTTGACAGTTTGACTGATGTGTATTATATATAGCTCAATTATTTCTTTTTTTAATGCTAACTAGGCAAGCCAACTACACGTTAGCCTAAATGTGTAATTACAATGAACTGTCTCCTCTCTGTACTATTGGCCGTTAGGTATAATTATTATTAGTGATGTGGAAATAAGTAAAGGATGAAAGCTTTTTGCTAATGCTTCTTGTAACTCTAAACGTAAGGTTCATAGGCCAAAACAACATGCAGCATATTAATATTAGTATGTACATAAAAGGACCAACCCAACCAGGCACCTTATTCTTCAACAGGTTAACTTCCACATATAAAATACTTTTGTATTTTTAGAGGACTGATCCTGCAGCCTTTACTTCAGCACGTAATCCTTTCCTGCACAGTCCTAATGAGAGTTAAGGGTCAGGGCTGCAAGAAAAGGCCCTATGTCTAGATCCGTACAAAATCTGTTCAGCAGAAGCAGCTAGGTTCTTAAGTATTGTTAATTTAGGTAGCATTTGCCATACTACTTAATTTGAGGATAACCTATAGTTTTCCATGAGCTACTTACTGAATGCCGATCTGTTTTATTCCTGCCTTTCTTCAGCTAGTTGCAGCTCTGAATCTAAAGTCACTGCCAGTGGGCTTTCAGAATGACCCCCTGTATTTTTTAATGGGAGTTAATATGGATGAGCCTGGTCACGTGTGTAGTTCAAAATGAAGCATCCAAATGTTAAACATTTCTGTGTACAACATCTCTCACTGTGTGACATTGAAAGTATGTTGGAAATCCCAGCCACGGATGATTGCAATACTTACCAAAAGTGCTGTGTTGTGATTCAAACATTTCTTCCCCCTCAAGTCAATTTATACAAGCCATATTCATAACACTGCCTGTGGGAGACAAGTAGTTTGTGTGCTATCATGGTGTGTTTTATAAGGACAGTGATGATGATGATTAATAGAAAATTTCATACTATTTGGAGTTGATTCCTGCTATATAACTAAATGAATGCAGTCCATGTTCTGAATAGTGGAAAGTCAATGGTAAACGCCTCAAGTATATATGGATTTTAGTGTGTTAACAGACTTGTCGTGTTAACTAACAAACCAGCTGTAACTGTTGTTAAAACCTGACTTTTGGGGGATTAATATTTTTTTAAGCAACAATATTTAGTTTTTAAAAAGCCTTTTAGTTTAGGTAGAATGTGCTTTTTTAGAAGCTAATCACACATTTTTAAAAGAAGCTTATATAGTGAATTTATGAAAATTCAAGAGGACCAAAGCAAAATTTAAACAGGAATCTATTAATTTAGTATTCATATAGAATTTTATAAAGTATTTATTAATAAATGTTATTTTAAACACATTCCATTTGAACTTTGAACAGTATTCTTGTATGGAATCTGTTTGTTTTGTTTTGTTTTTTAAGTTACAATATTAGTTTTGCAGTAAACTACTCTAGGTGTGTGTGTACCTTAATCTTTCAGGGTCTCGTGCAGAAGTCGTCCATCCAAGATGGAAAGGTTTGCTGAGGTCTGTTGTATAGAAATTCTTAGGATTAAATGTTTTCTTTAAAGCAGCATCTGCTTTTTTGTATCAAACATAATAGCTGTAAACCTACAATTGTTTCCTATCTGTTTGAAAGTGTGCTCTCTCATTTTAGAAAGCGCAGATCAGCTACAGGAAAATGATACATAGAACTGGAAAGCCTGTCATTTTTAGGCTAATTATATGCATCCTCAATAGAGATTAACCCTATCCTTGCTTCTCTTCTAATATCTCATAGTGAGTTGCACTATACTGCCTTACCATTGCCCCTTCTGTCCTTATCTACTAAGCAGTGTTCCTTAGCTTTAGACCATTGAAGCTCCATTATATATCAGAGAAAATTATTGAAGGGGAAAGAAAAAAAAAGATTAATTTGTAGACAAAAACTAAATGGTGCCTTCAAAACCAAACCAGTTACAACTAATTAGTATCCTATTTCTACATTTCAATTATTTATATTATTTTAAAATTGCACTTTAGCTCTCACTTTCTCTTCCTTGTTTTCCCTTGTTCAGTCATTTATAATATCTTGTAAAATGTTTGCACCAGATATATTTATATGCTCTAACTGGTGGCATATCTACAACTTGTCTCTCACACCCCCAAAAGGAGGACTGCTAGGAGAAGCTGAGTACAGCCGGTCTGCAACATGACTGACTTCACATCCTCTTCATGGTGGCATATAAATGTTTTATTATGCAAAGCATGTGAGGCATCTAAGCTATACTTATAATCTATCTCATCTTGAGAACCAAAGTGTCCTGTATAACATAGGTCAGGAGACTGGCTCTGTCGTGCATTATAATGCACTTTGATTGTTTTCCAACTGTAGTAGCTACAAAGCTGCAAGGATAACAGTGGCCATACAATATGTTTGAATCCTAAATCCATGAAATGTTATGTTACTTTGCAACTTAACTAGGGACAGCACCTTAAGAAAAGACTAAAACTTAAAGGAAAATCAAAAGCAATAAAATGTCAAATGAAAACTTATACCAAAAACTTGATCATCACCTGAAATGGTCGCCATAACATGAAGATGAGAAAGTTTGTATACATGCATAATCCCTTCCTAATACTTGTAGTTATCTGGGTTTTATCAGTGGCCTTATGTTTAGAGCTAAATTGCTTATCAGTGCTTGGTGTTTTCCCCAGAGTCTTCCATATTTTCCAAAATTACTTTACAGTAAACTTTAAAGATTGCAAAAGGCCAAATGTCAGTAGGGGCTAAAAGATTAATTCTCTAAATGTAAATCTGATACATTTCCACAATTTTCTTTAGAAATGAATTGATCATTATGACTGGCTATATTTTAGATCTAGGATTCAGAACCTATAATCCCTGTATGAATGCAGGTTAAACATTGTTTAGGTTATGTTTCATGAAGTGACACTGTTTTGGAGTCCCTCCACATATAATACAGCACTGGCCTCACGTTGCATCTAAAGACTATTGAACCCCAAAATATCTTTTTTAGCTAAATCTTTGAAGTAACAGATAGATTATCTATCTTCTGATACTGTGTCAGACACTGAAGACTAACTGCAGCTTTAGAGAGCTTGCTGGAAAACAACAAGAGAAGGGCATTTGAGGGGAAATGGCTGGTGCTGATGGAGTCCACCCTTCTCCCTGGACCCTGCTACATGCCCCCTGCCAGAGAACTTTTACCATGGTGCCTGAAAGGCAAAATAGTTTGCACCAAGGTTTTGATCTGTAGCCATTCTTCAGACAAACTTACGGACTATCAAGGAGAACTTTTCCCAAGTAAGGACTTCAAAATTTGGGAAGCAGTTGTTTCTCAATCCATATACATGGGCTTTATTCCCATCTCCATAAATTGCTCAATTTAAAAACTGGGTAGCAATGATCATTAAAGATGGCTTCATTGAAATGCAGTCACTGTACTGATTTTTTAAAGAAGCTTTTAGCACTGTGTGGAGTAAACCTCATCTAAGGAAGTCTGTATAAGAGAAAGGTGCTGTCACGTTAAGTTTTGGGCTTGAGGTTGTTTGTATTGTACGCAAAGTTTTTGTGTTCGTTTGTCTGTTTATTCTGTAAAGCAACCACCTTCCTTACTGGAAGGAGAGATTTTTTTTTTTTTTTGGTACATAAGTGTAAATACTTGCTACAGCATTTAATATGTTTAATTTTATGTTAAGCTTTTTGTCGCATTGTGAACACATTTATTGTTACAAATGGACAATGAGTTCATTAAGACTGTTCAACTAGGTCAGATTTTTACATCTCTTTCTAGTTAGAAGAGACAAAATTTTGTGCATTTGTACAAATGTTAATAATATCACTGCAATTCCAATATAATAAAGCACTCAAATGTAAATAATGCCTACAGTTTTGCTGTGTCCATGTGTAGGAATAAGGAAGGTAACTTGGATACCACACTCATTGACATGCTAGAATAAAATCTTCCTGAAAGTAAGCTACACAGCTTAGTTCCTTTCTTAGCTTTCTCAGAAATAGATGTATTACAGCATCCTTATCTGCACCATGGTGAGCCTGTCACACTATGGCTTGCAGAGGTTGGCCACTATGAAGGGGAGTAAACAACTGCTGCCCAGGAACCAAAGATCAGGATCTTCCAGAACTCTTACTTGGGCAGTAAGGTTATGTATTGTCCTCAAAACAAAGCTAGGCTGCCTTACAGAAGGACTCCATTCTTGCTCAGTGTCCAAAACACTAAAAAGTGTGGTGATATTTTTATTTAAAATTGCTTCTCATGAAGATGCATCACAAGACTATCTTATTGTCCCTGCAGTTATATTCACACCTTACAAAACAGTATAAGAAGACATATTTATGCTGACTAGACAGACAGTGATTCATGGTTTCCTTCAAAGACCAAAAACCAAATCGCTTTGTGTTTGTTCCTGTCCCATTCTCTCCAAGGTTACAACTCATCCATCAATGTTGCTCTGTGCAAAATAATTGTAACAAAAAAGTTACTAATCATTTTTTTTAAAACGAAAGAAAATTAGCACAAGATCTTCCCTTTCCTTGACAATGGTGCAGCCGAGGATGAAACCAACTCTAAGCACAAGCTCAATCAGTCAAAGGCTGATTCAGAGGCTAACACTAGATTGTTAATGGATAGAAACCAACAGCTGAAGAGCTGTATCTAGCAACATGTAGGAAAGTGAACTGAATTTAGATGCAAACAAAGCCTCTATGGTAAAGAACAAAGGGATAGGAGACAAATCTTGAAGCATTAAACATAACTTTGGATGCCCTATTACAAGGAAAAGACCTGGAAAAGGGTACAGAAATGAGGAACAATAAATCCCTAAGGATTTAGAACAGTGATTCTCAACAGGGTGTCAGGGCACCCCAGGGTGTAGCCAGATCCTTTGAAGGGTGTTGTGAGGTGTGAGGAGCTAAATTAAGTAGGTAAACAGGTTAAGGCTTGTCCCTGCCTGAATGATCTCTCACTGCCCAGCCCCTCTGAAAGAAGGTAAGCACCGTAATCTAAAAATTAGTTTTTCAAACTGGGTGCCACTCAGTTCACAAGAGTTATGGAGGCGTGCCTCAAGTCCAGTGAGGGGTGCCTCAAATAAAAAATGGTTGAGAAGCACTGCTTTAGAGACAAGGAAAAAAAGATGGTCACTTCCCTTTTTGTATGCCTACATGGCACAATGCTTTGGGACCTGAAGCAACATAGCCATGTTAGTGGGGTGCCCTCAACATAGCTATAAAGCATGTAAGGCATTGTGCTAATGCAGCAATGGGATTATTTCTAAACCATTTCAACTGAAACCGCATGAAAAGCCTTAGCTAGGCAGTAGCACTGGGTGAGTTTCATTGTATAAGGCTCTTTGGCTTCCATTCTCATATGCAGTCAGTAAAAAGGGGATAAAAGCAGCCTCATGTCTCCATTATAGGATTGTAATATAACAAAGAGCTCAGGGATGATTACAGTTATCCCCCAGTGCAGCCAGATGTTACCAGAGTACTCCAACTTTTCATGGCTGGCAGACCGACACTGATAGGCCATAGCTAGCCATAGGGACGTCCCATCCTATCCTGCAAAATGTGCGGCCACATGGGTCCCCACAGCCAAGGGACCCCCTGCATCTGGCTGTTTGCTGCCCCCTCCCCCCACCTCTGCCACCCCCTGCCTTCTTCGCATCAGGGGGCCCCCAAACTATATTTTCCAGGGGAGCCCGAGAAATTGTAGGCCGGCCCTGGCTAGCCAGTTTAGCTCCTTGCAGGGTCCCGGCAAGGAGCTAAACTGGCTAGCTTTGGCTTGTCAGCATAGAAATAATCCCAGAACTGGGGAACTGTGACCATTTTCTTGTTGATACCTCATCCTAAGAAAAAATCTGGCTCCCAAGAAGTGAATGACATGCAAATCAGATCCTACAAAGAGAAACAAATGAGAAATAATTTTGAAAGTCAAACAATTTAAAAGGTTTATAGCCATTAGAGAGGAGGGGGAAATCTATGAGAATTGTTTGGGATGTGCTGAATTTTGCCATCTGTTATGCTATTATAATTTACTTTTTCTTTGCTCTTAACATGCTGCCTGTATGCAATGGAGAAGTGTGTCTTAATATGTAAGAGGTAGCATTCATGCTTATCCTGAACTTAAACCTTTAACTGCAGTGCACTGTTGAGTTTTCCTCTCCAGCCTGCTCTGTTCTCCAGTGCAACACAATGCTATGTTATGAAAACGACCCTTTAAAGCTGATAAAATATTTAAGACATATGTTCTAATTGTGTTATGTAAGCAAATACCAAGAGAAGCCTGACCATTAGTGAACCTGATCAGCCCAATCTCCAAGGACCTGCTTAGAGAACAATCAAGATTGGCCTTAGACACAAGCAAGCTGGGCAGTTGCCACTCAGGCAGAAAGGAGCACAGAGGTATATTCGGCAGGGGATCCAGGGATCTGAACATGCTGACACCCTACTGCAAAATTATGCAGCAGGTCAGCAGGTGTTTTTACAGGGCACTGCATTTGGCTTGACAGCAACTCGAGTTAAAAGAAACAAAAATACTTGACCTTTCATGGAGAAAGTTACGAGGGTAGAAAAAAAAAAAGAGAGAGGGAGGAAAAATGTCAGACTAGTGGAAAGCCAGAGCCTTTGGATTCTATTGATTCACAGAACAGCATTCAGCATGAGTGACCTTCATTCACCCCATCACTTCTTTTAACATTTACAAATTATCTTGATTCTTCATTGTAGGGTATCAGAACTAATTCCAGTCTAGTAAAAAGGTCTTATCCAACAGGGCTCTGTTAAAGATGCAAGTTTTTTGTGTATACATATGCACGTTTGACAGTAATGTTCAAAATCAGTTACAATGTAATTCTACCCCCACACCTGCCATTCACTGTGTTCAATATGACAGTTCTGTATCAGAACAAATGTACATACATGTGTGGGATTTTACATGCTTTGATCTAAAAATTGATATTTTGAAAAGAAATTTCAGGATTAGAAACATTCAAAATGTCCTCCTCTCCTCCCTTAAAAACAGGTTGTTTTAATCATTTGTATTGTGACCAGTCACTGGTGCCTGACAAGGAGTAAAAGATGGTCACTTCCCTTCCTGTAGGTCTACATGCCACAATGCTCAGGGACCAGAATCAATATAGCCAGGTTAGTGGGGTGTCCTCAGCGTGGCTATAAAGCATGAGTTAAGCATCATGCTAATGCAGCAGTGTGAAAGTTCAAGTCTCTAAACTAGCCGTGAATGTGTGAATGCATTGTGCCATGCAGACACACCCTTAGAACGGAGTCCTAGTAGAGTGCACTAAACTGCATGCAAAAGAGTCCAATTTTAAGTCATATCCCTATGTAATATCTGAAACCCAATCTGATTCAACTACTGACATGTTCTTTGCAAATAATTATACAGTGCTACTATCAAGCTTGAGTTTTGTGAATTAAGCTTGAATTTTGTGAAACAGCCATCCTAGCCAGTTCCAGAGAAATATATTTTGCTGTTTTTTGTTTTGGTAAAAATATTCTGTGTGCCTGATGACCCAGTGAGTTCATAGCAGCCCTACTCTTTACACTGTGATTCCATGAGATAATAAAATAAACATGCCTGCATAATGTAGCTATTCTGTGCCCTTTTCCCCTCCTGTATCCTTGCGCCTTATGACAGACCCTTTTAAGAGGCCTGTCTCAACTGCTGTGGTACATATGGCAACTGGATGTCTGTGACTGACAATGGAGGCAGTGAATGTCATTCTCCTGTAAGAAGACATCCTGTTCAAATAGCATTGTGTGTATAGGTTCCCCTCACCAACCACGGTTTTGCCAACCATGTTTCTGAGCAGCCACACTTAATATTCTATATACCATTTTGGCTACCAGGGTATACAGTTTTGAGTAACCACTGTTTTCCATGGCCGTGCATCAGCCCGTCACCTGCTATTTTTCCCATAAGCCTTTTGCCTTGCCAACCATATTTTGCCAACCATGGGAACTTTCCATGGTTGACGAGGAAAACCTGTATGCAGTTTGTCATCATCATTAATAATAAAGCTCCTGTCAGCCACCTTCTATATTGCAGGTGGAAGCATTAACAGAAAGTCCTGGGATAGTTTTACCCAAGGACATAACTTGTAGCTATGCTAATAGTGGCTACACTCTAAGTAGGGATGGCCAAAATGCCATAAACTGCAATAGTAAGCAGCTCTGGTGCTGATTCATTAGTAAAGTGATTTTCAGTCCCAATCTCTGAGCATGTTGGCTCTGTGAAGCTGACAACAGTTGCAACTTTATTTTCATTAAAGTAAGCAGATGTGACTCTGAAGCTACACTGAGTGAAGCCATCGAGTAAGATCATATATTTCTATGCTGCTATTTTTTCAGGGTAGAACTGTTCTTTTAAACACACTGGAGGAGGCTTTCAGACATCTCTTCATGTGGGCGATTTCCTCATGTCTGTGGTGTTTGACAGCTCTCAGTGACAGCTGTACAAGGTTCTCTTGTGCAATTTGCTAACTCTAGTATCATTCTAAACACATGGCCCTGATGGTACTTTGCAGAGTTTCTCAAAAATGTTACTGTTTCATTAGTGAAGTCCAAACTGAGTACAGGGAGCTTGGGAACCCTTAGAGAGGATACTGTTTGGATCAGCTGGACACCCAGAATGGCCTCTGATGTAAGAGTTCATTCTTGGATCTGAATAAGAGAAGCCCATTCAATCCAAACAGAAATCAAGCATGAACCTCCCTGTCTTGTCAACTTCCTGAAATCACGGAAGGCTTTAGGAATGAGGCAGTAACTTTTCCAGGAAGGCTCTGTTCCTAAAACGTCATATAAGAGATAGGAGCCCATCAGTGTCACAGAAAGGAATTTTCTTTTGCTAACACTATTCAGCTAATCTCAGCACCTACGAAAGCAAGCTGAGAGCTTTAAAATACAATCCATTTGAAGGGGAGTGAAACAAAAATTAAAATGGCTCAGTCCTAGTATTGGAGCCTCTTCCAAATCGGGCAAAATCCCAAGTCTGTCAAGGGGGAGAAACTGAGATTTTAAACTTGATTCTATTCCCTATCTGTGGCTTTGCTGAACTTTCACTAAAATACAATAGAGATAGTAAGAGAAAAAAACTATGACTACTTTTGCCTATATATATATATATATATATATATATATATATATTTATATGTGCCCATATATATATGGCATATCTATCTATCTATCTATATCTAAATAGAGATATAGCATATATATGTGTGTGTGTAAAAGCATATTTATATATAAATAAATAGATACAGATATGCCATATATATATATGCCATATATATATATGCCTTGCATTGGTAGCTAAAGTTAGGCAAGTGAGGTAAATGCGTAAATGTAATTATCCTCATTTTCTTAATGGCATAAGGAGACGAACAAATATGCCCTAAACTCCACAGGTAGCTATTGGTTAAGTGAGAAACAGGACCCAGGAATCCTAACAGCCGGTTTCCTTCTCTTGCTAGTACCAGAAGGCCCCATCCTGAAGGCTTTTTAGTGGGTATAACTTTCTTGCCTGAAAATGGATCAACCAGGTTCTCATCAGAACCTGTAATGGCCATCTCTAAAGAAAGATGAACTGTGAAACTTTATCCTTTGTTTCTACAAAGCAGAAGCCAAGTTTGTTCACATTAGAAAGCATTCAAATCTCTTAACACTGAGGTTAGATCTTCCTTAGATTTCATTAGAATTGTTCTAAATACTATAACAGTATTCTCCAGTTCTCTGAAATATATATTAATTTGCCCAGTCTAAGAGCCTGGAAAATGTCTCCTGATTGTGTAATCAATAAATGTTCAAAAAAATGCCATTGCTATATGGTAAAGGAAGATAAGGTGAAAATCTTCTAGTCCCATCCCCTGGACAAGCCCATACTTAAAAAAAAAAAATGACTGACTGACTGAATGCCTAACCCCGGAAATATATATTCTTTACCTAGCTCCTAAATGCATTACTCTTATTCACAATGATGCCAATGAAGCAAGTTGCAGTGAATGATGGCTGCTGAATCAGGCCCTCGCTGAGAATTTTTCTGTATTCTCCTGTCACACACTGTTTAATTTCAAACTCAGAGAAGTCAGACTTTTAAAGAGTGTACCTTTTCTTCTCCTAACAACTCCTTCAAACTCCTGTGCTTATGTAAGCATCTACTTATCAGGGGTGGAAACTTTTTCCTTGAATTATTTTAAAGATAGCCTTTGCTGTTGTTTCCTTCTAAATATATACTAAATTCTTCTTAAGGATTATTTATGTGAAATTTCTTTCCCCTTACATTTTTGAAAACATCACCTGTTTTTAGTAGCTGATTTCTGGTCTGACAAAAGAAATAGTTTGAGGAGTTCAGTCAGCACCACTTGCTAATGGAAAATCTGGTAACTGAGCCTTATTTTTTTTTAACCACAGTAAAAAATTATATTTGTTACCACTGAATTCCCATTAAATGCATTAATTACAGCAACATTTAATGAAGCAAATAAAAAAAAGACATTATGTATGAAGCACTGTGAAAAACAAGTTATGTAGCTAAGTGCACTCTCATATATTCTTAATAGAAGTTCTTACCTTCAGGTAAAAAAACCTCAATAAAATATTCTGTAATGTGCTATGGGACCTACTGTTGATTTACAATACATTACTCCTTTAGCAGTAAGCAACCTTTTCAGAATGCACAGTAAGCTTTTACGCATTTATATATAAAAAGTTTTTTTTCTTTTCACAAAGATTTATTGCATTTCCCCAGAGCATATTCATATTCTAAAAACGTCTTTGTTTTACTATGCTACGCTGATTGTTATAAAAGCAACGATAACCTTTTCAGATCCTACATTTGCAATATTAAAAATACATAAAATGTGAATCAGAAACACAAAAAAAATAGGTAGCAATCTTGCCTCCTTTATTTTGTTTTTAATATTGCAGAAATAATTTTGCAAACATTTCTTAGTCCACCTAATTATAGTTTGCTTTCTGACATCTGAAAATGTATGCTGAAGTTATCATTAAGTTTCAGTTCTAATTCCTCTAAGGAATTCTAGTTTAATAATTTTGAAAATAATTCACGTATTATCCCTGCAAGTTTTCCTCCTTCGTATGTAAATTTCAACATGCTAAGTACCCTTAAAATTTTTAATCATAGTGAAACTTAAATCATGTCCAGTACCATGAAGGTAGGCTGAAATCTTTAAATCATTATTCCCTGAAATTCCATCTCTAGTTCTTTCATGCATGTCATTAAGGAAAGCATTTAAAAAATGACTGCATTTGTCTAACATTACCTGAATTATATTCTTATTGTTCTGTGTTGGTCACATTCATTATTACACTGGTTACAGCAATTCATTTCACAATTTTTTTTAAGAGTTTGAGCATTTATTGTCCAATTTCTGTGGAACTCAAGGGTCATTTTTATGGTTAAATTCAACAGAAGCAGGGTCTGCCTCTGAAGGCAAGTGTTTGCGACTGTTACAGATATCTGCAACTTAAATGTATGTGTAAATATTTTCTAATTTGGGCACTAACTTCAGAATAACACTAAGATGTTAGAAGAAAAAACCCTCAATCCATTTCCCTTGTTCGTTTGACAGAATGTTGAATATAGTTAGTGTCTCTTTTCCTCCAAACAGTCAGTTTTCGCCCTTGTTTGTGTGGATATTTCAAACTGAAACAAGATAGGGAAATTGATTACCAAGCCAAGAAATGAATTGGAGATGGGTTTCTGAAGCAGGTGTTTCACCCTAGGAAATAACTTAAGTAATTTGATGACAGTGACTAGATAACTGTGACAAGCGTGATAGGCAATGCTTGTGACTGCAGGGACAGTTAAGGAATTATCAGAGGTATAGGACCTCATTTTGGCTATAGGGGATAATCCAGGAAATCAACTGAAGTTTGCATTAAGCATTTGCCGAGTCACTTTTCCTGTCCCTTGGCTGCCTTTTGGCAGTTCTTTACCAGTTTCTGCTAGCATAAGTGAAAGAGACTCACAGCCTCTTTCACAGCCTGAGATGTATGCCCCAGAGCTTCTTCGCAAGGAAAGAAAGCAGTGAATTCTGAAGCTGCCTTCCATTCTCTCTGTACTTTCAAACATCACTGGAAAAATTGGCTTTCGGACTGGGTCCCCTTGCTCTTGTATCTGAATTACCTGTTGGCAGCAAGCTTAGCAATGAGGGGGGCAATTCAAGTTCTCTCTCCTCTACCAACTCAGTATTTTACTCCACTTTACCTCTTTCTTCAGCTTCTTTTCCAGCCTCCGTTTATCATTCATACATGCAGAGGGTCATGCATGGCACAACATAGGACAAAATTACTTTTCTTATTTTAAATTGCAAGGTAGCAGAAAGAATCTGAGAGAGAGATTTACTGGACAGAACCAATGACTGCACAATTCGCTTCACTTCTTAGCTAGAAGGAAGTGAAAAGGAAATGAAGATCCTAGTAGTTACAGACAGAAACTATCCATTTGACTGAGCCTGTTCTCTTTTGCCTGTAAAGTACAGATCCCTGCTACAGTCTGGATAATCCTTTAAAGGGAGAGTAGACTAGGCTTTCAAAATCAAAATGGTCAGAAACACTGTCTATGACACTTTTTTCAGGTAACTGACATGCCACTCTCAGGGACTGGCAAAAGGTGGCAACTCAATTCAGTTGATAAGAATTCATGTTTAAAAGCTGGAGACGGGTCAGGTAACATTTTAAAGTTTTAAAAAATTGTCCAGGATGCATTTGCTTTTTGAGTGGCATTTGCTCTGCCTCCGAGTTTTGCTTTTGCAGTTTTAGAATGCTGCTGAAGTAGAAAAAGGAAAGACCTAAGAAAAAAAGAGACGAGGCAATGAAAGCAGCCATGCTCTGTTTCCAGAGCCCACCATGCCCTCTTGTGGTGTGTGTGTGTGTGTGTGTGTGTGTATATATATATATATATATATATATATATATATATATATATATATATATATATATATATATATATATATAGGAAGTTCAGCCACAAGCCTGCTATTTCATAATTCCATTCTTTAAAGCATACAGCATATCATGTAAAGTCTGGGTACCTGTTAGTTTCAAACACTTTCTACAGTTTTCTGTGTTATTGCCTGCCATAAAAAACTAAATTCTGTTGTCATATCTGGAACACAGGAACATTACTACCACATTACTGGGTAGCAAAATATTTCATCTTGCTAGAAGTGTCTTGTATCTTTGAATTTTGTGGCATTTTATTCCCATTCAGAAACAATTATTTAGGATGATCCTGGAATGAAGGAGTGAGTGGAATCTCTGAATGAGTTCCCGGAAGCTGAGATCTATGAAGCAATAGACAGAACAAAGGGAAAAGAACATGCTGGACAGGGAAGAAGTTTTATCAAGTGCAGCATAAGAGTCTGCTTTAGGAGTCTATCACGGAATTTATGAAATTATTTAATTATCAAAACTGGTTACTTGGAGGCTAAACTCAGCTGTAAATCTGAGTAAGACTTATCTGTATAATTAATGCTGTTTTCTAACCCATCTCCCCTACTCCCGATCTCTTGGGGGTATTGAAAACCCCCAAACATCCAAATATGTGCTGTGCATCACTGCACTGGCGCTGTGATACAAATGGCTGTTGTTCACATTTTTACCTCTATATTCCTACCACACGTTAGACTCCCATCATGCTTTTTATTCTTTTGGCTAGCAGGTAACCCATTCTGAAGATGCTGAGGGAGACTATACAAATAAACAACAATATTCACTAATAAATTCCAGTCCAAAGATAACAAAAGGAAGAAGAACAATCATTTTCATTATCGTCTCTGCCTTGCTTCATTCTGTCTGCTGTGCACCCCAATGCCCCATCTCCAATCTATTGTAACTATCACAGGAACTTCACAAATTGACAGTCTGAAATGGTTTTGTTGTGGGAAAATGCATCTATAGGCAAAACCTCCAAACTCTTTAGAGAATACCTAAAGCACATCTATAATGTACACTTGCTGTACAATAGTAATAAAGGAGAGCTCATTCTCTGATTTGCTTGTAGGTAATGCCTATTTATCATTAAGGCCCTAAACCTGGGATAAACCCATCTTGAAACCAACTTCTTAGGGGGATTCCTATTTTTATGGTGGGCACATACACATCCTAGCCTATTGTCCTACTCCAAGTGTCCAAAAAAGTTGCTGCCACCAAAGATAGTCACAGTTGTGAGGCCTTAAATAGAAGGATGTCTGTTTGCTTATTGGAATCAGAACTCTGGGTGGATATCTTTTATTAGACCAAATAGATATTTGCAAAAAAAAAGCTTTATTTGCAAGCTTCAGGCACATTCACCCTTCTTCAGGCATAGAAGAATGCAAAGATTGTAAAATTTATCCTACGTGGTAATGAAAATTCATATTTCACAGGAGAGCTGAAGGTGAGAGCTTTCCTGTGAAATATGAATTTTCATTTCCACCTGGGAGAAATGTTACAAACTTCGCATTCTCCTATGCCTGAAGAAGGGTGAGTATGCCTGAAAGCCTGCAAGTAAAAATTTAAAAAAAAAATATTTAGTTGGTCTAATAAAAAATATCACCTCTACCCAGAGTTCTGATTCCTTTTGCCTGTAGACCAATACGACTACAACCTGTATCCCTGTTTGCTTATTGTGCACCGCAGGAATCCCTCTGTAGCAGTGTCTCTGCAGGGTGTAGCATCTAAGGCCATTATCTCTCAGGATTAGGCTGAAGTTTCAGGAGTCTCAGGAATGACAGGGGCCTGACCATGCGGGACAACACAGCTGATCCCATTCCAAAGATGATGCCTGTTATAGACTAAAACTTCCCTTAAACCTAGGTACATGAGAAGTGTGCAAACAATAATTTTGGGTAAGTAGTGCAGAGAAGAAAAGATGAAGATTTTCTAAGCATGTTACAGCCTACTTAAATGCACATTAAAGCATCACCAAAAAGACACGCTTTTTAGCTAATGCACATTAAAATAAGCTAATGCACAATTTTCTAGTACCTCACAATGGAGGGCATTTATATACATACATTTTTGTGTGATCCAGCATGTCAGAGCAGACTCCAAGTCTGCTCCGCACACAAGCTAATGCACATGGAGCTGTGTTGCTTGCAGTTCTGTAAGTGGCAAAATGTGCGTCAGTGCAAAGAAAATGGCCGTGGTGCACTTTTGAACTAAAACACCTTCCATGTGTTTTAGTTCAAAAGTGGATTTACCACCATTTTCTGTATGCTGACATACATTTCATCGCTTATACAACTGCAAGCAACGCAGAGGCCGGTGCTTTTCAAAGTACCCAGTATTGTAGCGCTTACTTGTGTAAAAATGTAGGTACTAGATTTAATGCACATTAACTAAAGTACATTCATCGCACGAAATTAAGCTTAGACACAAGACTAAACAGGATCCAGGCCTATACTAAGGGGCTCTGGGCACTTAAGTAGATAGCAACTGCATTCTCACAGGAACTGGTGGATAAGAGTGGTCTCAAAATTTGTAACCTTCTTTTGCACTCAAACTTTAAAGCTGACAACTTCAAAGGTCTCCAGTAAGAACCTTGGGGAATTCATGTAATTCATTCTTTCCTGTCAACATTTTACATTGTGGGGTCATTACACTGTTCACCACAACTTGGCCAAAGCCTACTGTTTCAGTTTATTTTAATAGGGTGTTTATCTTATTAAAGTAATAACAAAGGAGGATGACTGTATTAATTACTACATCAAACTAAATTGCCACAACCCTCCCTCACCAACCCCTAAAAATGATTAGTTAGATCTGCTAAAAGCCAAACTACTGAAAGTTTCTGTTTTTTTAAGCCTTAAGATTAATGGGATCTTTTCAAGTTAAAGCTGTTGTTCTGCACTATACAAGAGGGAAGATTTAGCTTGTTTCCTAGTGGGGGGGAGGAGGGGGACTTTGGACTGAATTAATTGTTGCCCTGAACTTCTGCAGTCATGCACACCCCTGAAAAGTGGTTTTAACACGCTACTATTCCCAGTGGATAGCATATTCAACTTATTTTGCACTGGTGTAAGTGGCTAGGCAGAATCCAAGGTGATGGAATATCTAACTGTTAGGACCCAGTTCTCCTCTTATACCAGCAAAGTCAGTGGCATTACAACAATGTGAAAACTAGTAAGAGGAAAAATCACATCCTGTTGGCTTTGCCTTGCTTCCCTGTTTGCTCTCTTCCCCTCAGTCTTCCTTACAGGACCTATACTAATCAGCAGCTGGCAGAATGTTCTGAGCCTCAGACAGTGGAGGTCCACAAGTCATTACTTATTTTATAGAAGCATAATTCATTAACAATGAATTATGGATCTGGGGCACCTTCTCTTGTTGAAATCATGTATCTTGAATACAGACAGCAGTATGTTCAGCACTACAATTGTAGCACTAATTAGAACAGGAAACAGCAGGTGCAGCTGAAAAGTAGAGCGAGAACAAGAGGATGGTGTAACAGCTCTCCATTTTTAGTGCTGATTTTAATCCAGCTTGCACAGTTTAAAACAACTCAGGGCTCCTCTAAACTTTGCTGGCTGGTTAAGGTACCCGGGTATTAAGGGTGTGCGATGCTTCAGTTGCCAATGCAATTTGGAGAAGACTTGGCCCGATTCAGAGGCTGAATCATTGAATCCGAATTGAATTGGGAAACCAAAAAAACCCTCTGAATTGGTTAAGAGCCTCTGAATCAATCTGGAAAAGATTCAGGAAAAGATTCAAAGATTCAGAAGGCAGTCTTTTGGGGGAACAGAAACTGAGACAAGGGAGGGGGAGCAGGGAAAGACTAACACCTGTAGCTGGCCAGTGGCTGTGATCTTTCCCTGAGTCCCCTTCCAATCACAGTGCTCTGGGAGAGGGATGTAGAAATAACACATAAGCCTCTGTCTGCAGCCTTTCTATCTCTTTTGTGAGCTGTTTGTGCCTGAGCACCAGGATGGCCCCATGTTACAGGCTACCATCCCTGCTGGTTTAATCCCGCTGTGCCTTAACATGCACATAGTCATACATGTCATGAGTTTTGCTTGTCAGCACCTTCAGGTGCAGTTTTCCAGCAACCCCTGCACCTATATCCTTGAAACTAGGCAGGCTTCATGCCCTCAGATGGGGCTACCTCTTGTCACAACCCAGTTAATCAGTGCCCATGCCACTAGCAAGAGATACCATTCAAGTAGTCAACTAAGGGTTAAAACAAAATCCTGGCGGAGAGCTGTATATAATTTATGCCCACGTCACAAACAAGAAACGAAACTTAAGACTGGTCAGGGTGAAAGGGGATAACCCTGCCATAAATCCCTGCAATTGGTCAAGAAACAAGCGTAAGCCCCTCATCATAACCTCATACGTAACAGGCAGAAAACCTAACCCACTACCTTGTAACCTGATAGCAACCTGAGAGCACAAAGAACTGCTGCTTGCCAGAAAATTAAAGATTCCACATAACGGTTTATCATTGGGTATCTCCGTCAAACACCTCTGTCTATAAATAGTTTAGCAACTTCCGCCCAGGTGGAGAACCCCGGAAAAATCTCTGAGGAGAGACCTGAGTCTATCACCAGAGTAGATTGACGGTCTGATCAGCTGTCAATCTCTTCCCGTTATAGTTAATTTTGACATAGTAAAGCCCTGCAGGCTCGATACCATTCTCGGCGCACTTCGTTCGTCATTGCTTGATATCGTAACCCAACCTTATTCGCTCAACTATAATCGATGCAACTGTAACAAAACAAAGGCTCAGCCTGCGTCGCACGTTACTATCTGGGCGACGTAAGTAAACAATCTCCTGTAACCAACACGCGTCTGTGCCTGGTTAATTTCACCCCATCCATCACTACCCACCTGTCAGGTGAAAGTTTTACTGCTCCGGGGGAGGGGGGGGGGGGTCAGCAAGCGGCTGCCGGCAGCTGCTCTGATTCTCCAACACCTCTCTATCCATATATGCCAAAAAATGACAAAGTTATAGGTATTTCAATGATTTCCCATTATAGTCTATGGCCAAATCTCCGAATCTTTCCGAATCAGCGCTGAATCTTCTGAAGTCAATTCAGCCGAATCAATTTTGGACAGTGATCTGAATCTCTGAATCAAATCACTGTCATCCAAATCAGCCAATCAACCACTATCGTCTGAATATGAATTGAATACTTTCCTATTTGCACAGGCCTGCCAGGTATCATTGTGTCTGCTAAAGCAAGGTACAATCATGCACTGAACACATTCCAGTTCCTGCCTTTGTCTTGCCACTACCATGGCCAAGAGCAGGGCTGTCCAACTCCTAAGAGGCCAGGAGCCACACTCTAAGCAGGCTACATCAGGCCATTTGGCATGTGCAGGCAGCACCCTCCCACTGCTACATTATATATGGGTGGCTCCCTCTCCCCCAGCACAGGCACAGAAAGTAGATGCTGGAAGAGAAGCCCAGAGACCCTGGGTGCTACTGAAGCTAGACCAATAATGATGGCAGGGTGGGAGCCTATGGACCACAAATTACCCCTTCATGGGCCACAGGCAAACCACTGGTAACCAATGGAGCAGCAATAGCCTAGAGACTGGGTGACACAGGAGCACAGCCAGAGCAACACTAGCTGGAGAATTTCCTACAATGAGGCAAATTCTGAGCTAAGGAGATCCACTTCCTTCTGGTTTCAAAGTACCAAGAGTGCAAAGGTTCTCAAAATAGCAAAGAATCTGGCCCTATGTCCTCTCAGTGTCTCTCCATTCTTCATGAAGTTTCAGTGAACAGGATATGTTATCTGTCACATTTATTTGAGACTATATAACTTTATTATAGACATTATAACCAGAGAGATGTTATATTTTCTTGGGGAAAACGCCTCTTGGGTTTAGCTGCAGGTAATAGTGACAGGATTGTGGTTATCCCACTATTCATGCCAGCTCTCCCAAGAAGGATCTTCATGACACAGGTGCCAAGAAAAGGAATAGTAAGTGTTGCTATATGAGTAACACCCTCAGAATTCTCACTGTATTCAATTAAAGGGATTTGGAGTTTAGCATTTTGAGTGTGATGGTTATTCTCTCTGGGCCAAGTTCTCTCCTTGGATGTTTCCATGTGGCTCCCATTACCTTCAATTGGAGCCTTATGCAGGCATCCAAGAGCAGAATCTGGCCTACAAAAAAGAATCAGTGCTTCAGTTACATGCAGGCAGAAGCATTTGGTACCTCTCATGTGGGTTTTTATTCCTGAATGGAAAAGTCTGAGGAGAGCAATAGGCTTTCTGTTGTTCCCTTCTGATTTAAGGTATGACTACATCTTGTACATTCCAACACTCATGAGCCATTGTTGAGTTAACCTAACGGAGAGAAATTATAGCTGAGGGGTGTGAGAATGTGGCCAGGCCTCATTCTCTCCCTTCATGTATGTTGCTATTTACAAGACTATAGAGTTTAGGTATTTAGTGAAAATGCTGACCCACCATGCCTGAACCCCAGCAATTACAATATTACACCATGTAAGAGGGTATGTTTGCATTTAAGAAATTGTTTCAAAGCCAAATATGGGAAAGATAATACATAACAAAATAGTAAACTATATGACATGTTTATAGTTTTAATGTTAAAGTGTTTTCATATTTTGCTCTGCTTTCTCTTTTAAGGGAAGAGAGAAATCTGCAACAGTATACCATTCAAACATAATTTTAATGTTCTTATATGTCCTTAATTATGTCAGCAAGAAAACCTATTGGTGCTTGCTTCCAAAAGATATAAATATCTCCTTATATTATACCTTATCAAAGGCCTAGATTTAATGGATTTTTTTTTTATACTGGAGACAGAGACTTGTAGTTAGGGAACTAAACTGGACATTTGGATTCTATTCTGGGGGCTATTACAGACTTCCTGCATAACCCCATGTGTTAATCTGAGCCCATCTGTAAAACATAGCTACTAACAACTTTGTCTTGTATATTTAGACTGTAAACCCTTGAGGGCAGGGACAGAATAAGGGTCCATATAGGACTTTATTCTGAAACATAAGTGCCTTTTTTCCTAGCCTGACTTAATCCACTTCCAAAATGGATTATGTTAAACTCAGAGAAAGACATGCACATTCCAGAACAAGCATGTCCACACAAAAGCTTGTATCAAAATAACTTTTTATTGATTGACTTCAGTAAATCTCCAAGTGTAGACAAGTCTACAGCTTTGCAAGGAAAAGGAAGAGAATTTAAAACAATTCTTTGTGGTCAATAATTCAAACTTTCCCCCATATATTCTTTATTTGTTTTGGGACAGGGAATTATTTCTGTTGAAAACTTTGTGACCTTCCAAAGGCAGTAAAGAAAAGGACTTGATTTTACAAAATCACAAAAATTAAAGCTCTTTAGTAATCCACTGTGGTCCTATTCCCTATGGTCATATTTTACATTTTCTCAAAGGCCAAATTGTGACCTTGAACAGTAATATACAGTTCTCACTGCTGTCAATGGAAATTCCATGCACAGACCAGGGTGGCAAATTGCCCTGCATACTTACAGTAGAAATTGGTGGTGAGATGAAAGTTTTTAAGAGTCTAATTCTTATGCGAGTGATTGATTTTGAGTATTGAATATTTAAATGGGCTAGAGATCTCATCTGATGATTTCTTGAAGTTAAAATAGGTCATCTTAGAATTCAGAGTACCCTGTCAGAGAATTTTCTAATTCACTCAAGCTCTCTGGAGTCGTTAATTATACATTTTTAACGACTGGTCTAGGGACATACTTGAGTTCCTTTTAGGTAGGCAGAGAAATTCAGCGCAAATTATTCTACTTGCACTCCAAGCAAATTAATAAGTTAAATGCAGGTTTCCTTAGGTTAACACTCTTCACCTGTGATAATCGCAGGTAATTATTTTGCCCACCAGTCTGGGCACTCCCAGGAAAAGGTTTTTCCCCATGGTTCAGCAAAATTTGGCATATGAGCTTCACACTGGGAATTTAGATCTTTCATTAGTAAGTTGTATTGCGGTGACTGCTGATTCACCACATTTGAATATTAATCAGAAATAGTAGTAATGGTAGGCAAGAATGCCAACATTATTATTTAAAGAGGAAATGGTTATTAGCCTGACCACTTTAGCCCTAAACTTGAGAGAGAAATGAGTCTGTAATGAGAAACGAGTTGATTTTTATTGCAGCAGGATTATTTACAATGTTTCAAGATTGGTAGTTACCACCCAAGGCATGTTTGAAGAAGGACTTGGTTAGGGGTGGGGAATGGGAGGGAAGAGATAGCTGCAAATTAAAATCCTAAATGTAGTACCACCAAGTTTGATGAAATCCAAAGCCTCATATCCATCTGTTGTTACCCATATATCATGAATAGGAATCCCACTGGACCAAAAATCACCAAGCTAGATTTGGTGTTTCTTAGACACTTTGCCCAAATTAATGTTCTGATTAGTGAATGCTTTAGAAGTTGGCAGCCAGAATACCACAGGGGTTTGACATTCAAAAGAAGTTTATACTCACTGAGCAACAGTGAGCATGATTCACCTTTTCTCACTCCTTAATGAGTACAGTAAGCCACATACAACGATGCCCAAACATTTTCATACTTTTCAGAATTGGTACTTCAGACATTTGTGACTAATGTTCTAGACTCCCAACTCCCTACTTGAGTGCTGAATTTCTTCTACTGGACTTGGACATGTTATCTATCCCATTATGCAGGCCCTAAACTACACCATAGTTTGGTCTACATTAGGTGTGTCTACGTGTTCATTAATGTGCTTTAGGTATTGTGCATTAAGTCTAGTACCTCCATAATGAGGTACTAGAAAAATGCACATTAGCCTATTTTAATGTGCATTCGTTAAAGAGCATGGGTGCCTGTATATGAGCAGGGAGGCTGCTCTGATGTGCTGTAATTCCAGCACATCAGAGCAGACTCGATTACTCAAGTCTGCTGGAACATGGCAATTACTGCACTCCAGCAGGCTCCTGCTTCTTATGTATCAGCATCCCCATGTTTCAAAATGATGCTGGGGGTGCTTTATCTAAAGCTCGTTCAACAATACATTTTGAAGCATGGGGACGATGATACATGAGATGCTCTGGGTGCTTTAATTAGAGAAGCTCTCAGAGCTGCTCTAATTAAAGCCCCTTCCCCTGCCCCTGAGCATGTGTATAAATGCCCTATGATTTTTCTGTGGTGCTTTAATGCCCATTAAAATAGGCTAATGCACATTAAAGTGCGTGTGTAGACACACCCATTATATTATATACATGCAAAAAATGTACACTAGAGTCTGTTATACAGGAATGGAAATGATGGCTTTGCTATTCTTTGGTCAATGTTTTAGGACAGGGGTTGTTGACTTAAGATCTATGGGCCACATCTGGCCTAAAAGCCCAGGCATCATCAGCAATTTGGTGGCAAGACGATTTAGGTCAAAAGTCAGTAATCAGGTCACAGTTGCATCAATTTGGCAATTCAGGACATGTCAGCAGCAATTTGGTGGCAGGGAAGTGGCAATGGTCTTCTAGCTGTACTGTATCAGCCCAACATTCCTAAAAGGCTGCTGGTCACTGTTTCTGCATGCTAAACTTGTACATTTGACCAAACAGTCTGGGAAGTGCATATTCAGGTACATGTGCTGAGGAACAAATCCTCAGCACATATTTGTGCCGTTGCTATTTGAGCATGCGCCTGAATGTGTGGATACACTCATGGTGTTTTAGGGAGACTGATAGAAAGTGCTTCAGCACCATCTAATAATATTTAATAACTGTTATTAAGTGCAAATACTAAAAATGCAAACTGTTACTCATAGACAAACTCATGGTTGTGTCATATGTCTTATAAGGACTGTTTGAAGCCTAATTTAAGAAGCCATCAGACAATGACATTACTTTTAGTGGGTGTGGTAATATTTACTTCACTACTGCAAGTTACTTTTTTGGGCACTGTTATATTAGCTAATCATTACCAGGTTTGCCCTTAGGAAATTTTGTTTAGCAAACCAAAAATATATCTCTTTTTAATATGAAACAGTTGACATGAAGGATTATGGATGTAAAATCACTTTTTCAGAGGAGGAGCTGGAATGTGAGAGGCTCCCAAAAAATCCATATTCCTGTTGCATCTGTTGTGCCAGCTACACAAAAGCAAGAAGGCCAGAAACTGCTTCCAGTTAGACCAATGGGAGTTTTGCCATGGACAGCAGTGGGAGAAGAATTGACATAGACAGGAAGCTAAATAGTCTGCTGTTACTAGGGCACAGAGGGAATAAGAGCATTTGAAACATGCTGGTGGTAAAAACTGTATCCACTTTATTTTCAGATTTTGCCACCCACAACAGTCATTTACCAGAAGTGATTGATCTGAATGCTCCACAGCTGTTACAGAACAGTGTTGGAATTTAAATGCTAAGAGAACTAATATGCATGGTGCATGACTGTTCATTTGCTCCATCTCAGTGAGAACTACCAGGAGTAGTTCTTTCCTGAATGACTCAGGTTCTGCTCTGGCAATTTGCTCTTGGACCTTCCAACACTGCTGAAGACTGAGGGAAAATACAGCAGGATTCTTTCTTACCCAGTTTCATTAGCACAACAAATCCAGCATTCAGCTAAAGTTTTGCATTTCATCTTGGTTACATAGATGAACAGTCACCGGAAGACAGATTTCCTAAAGACCTGCAACAAGCAAAGGGTTTTTGCTTTGGTCCCCAAAGCAATACTTTTCTTTATAGTGAGGCAGAAGGTAAGGCAGGGTGACACAGCTAAGGGCACTTGTACACATGACAGTCATCATGATGTACACATGACAAAAATGTCATGTGTGGCTTAATGGCATCACACATTACACATGCGCCAGTTTGGGGGGTTTTAGAGGAGTTTGCATTGTTGCAAACTAAACTACATGTGTATGTAGTTTAGTCTGCAATAACGCATTGCAGCTGGCAGCTTACCCCCCAGTGGCGAGAGAGACAGGCAGTCTCTGCAGAAAAAAAGAATCGCTCCTGGCTTCTTCTGTTTTCAGCAGGTGCCTGCTGAAGGCAGAAGTGGCGAGAGGCCTGATTTTTTTTTTCTGCAGAGCCTGCCAACCTCTCCCACAGCTGGGGGGTGAGCTGCCTGCAGGGAGAGCAGCCCCTGAGCTGCAGAGCGGCCCAGTCCTTCCCTCCACAGTGGCAGTGCCTCCTGGAGCTGTCAGAGCAGGCTGCTCATGGGTCAGGTGCTGCCCCAGCTCTGAGGCAGCACCCAGCCTGATCCAACTGTTCCCTGAGCCTGCCTGCTGGAAGCTTGCTGAGTGTTGCTCCTTGGGTGGGCTTGGGGAACAGTCAGATTGGGCCTGGTGCTGCCTCTAAGCTGGGGCTGCGCAGCCCACTGGCAGCTCGCCCCCGGCCACGGGCAGGCTCCAGCTCCAACCAAAAAAAAAAAGTGATTAGGCCCCTCACCATAACATGATGGAAAAATTTAACTGTCAGTTTTCAATTAAAAACCCACTGTTTCAATTTAGGGGGCATAGAATAAAACCTTGAGGACTAAACCCCTGTCACTATATACAAGTGCCCTAAGAGACTAACTGGTTCAGAGTTGCAAAAGCTTCTGTAGACAACAACCTATTTCATCAGATGCTAGAGGGACTGATTCTCTATAGTAAAACCCAAATCTTATATTTTGCATGACCAGTTGGCTTAACCAAGAAAAGAACTAGAGTAGGCACTTGAAAGGTTTCTCCAGATTTTATATCTCTAATTATATGATAGTGTAACCATTCTGCTGGGTATTGGTTGGCAGCAACAAGGGCCGAGTTCAATTTTGGAATACTAAATACATTTTACCTTGGCTTGAGCCCCCACCCAGACCACCTGGGAAACACTAAATGAATTACTAGGGTGGTCCCACATAAATAAAAACCCCTCCTCGCGAGCAGTGTAAACACAAAAGACAGATTTATTACAGAAAACAGGAAAAACACCAAATGCAATTTAAAATGCTCCTAACTACAAGGCATAGTCTACAGGTTGCACTGTGCCAGGGGAAGCTGCTAGAGAGCATGAGTCCCTCTGCGGTGCAAGAGGCTCCTCATCACTCTTGGAGGAATGGTAGCATGCCAATCTTTGCTCCAAAGGAAAGTCTGTATGTATGTATGGGGAGCATCTGTGGCTCCAGACCGCATTCACACACCCCAAAACTTCTGGGCTGGATTATATGGCCTGCTAAAATGAAACTGCAAGAAAAACTCCACAAGGAGTCAGGCTGCTTAATGGCTACAGCTGGCCCAAGCACACAGCTTGACTAGAGCAAAGGAACATCAAAAGAAACAAGGGGAAAGACCAGACCTACCCTCTAGGCCTGGGCTACAGGTAGTTTGGGTCACCGCTCCATTGGGAGCAGAAAGTTGCAAACCTCAACCTTGGCCCAAAACTGACAGGATTAGAAACTCCCAGGTTTCAACCCTGTTTAAACTGCCAGGCCTAACTCCTGGCAAGCCAACCGAAGGAACCGATACTCTTTTCCCCCCAGTATTAATCCCTTAAAACCCAAAAGAACAAAAGGAAAAAAAATGCAGCAGAGACGAGTCCTAGACACTAAGACAATTCTCCCTCTCTCTCCCCTCTACCTGAGCTTCTCTTTTCGCTATCTGCAAACTCCTTCTCCAGTGGAGGAGACTTCATTCTTCAGCAGCCCCTAGCAGCTTCTCTCCCTCCAAATCAGCCTAGCTCTTTGTTCCTTGTCCAGTCGGAGAGCACCACACTCCAGTTCCTCTCCCAACCAATCAACCTGAAGAAGCCCCCTGGCTTCCCCTGGACAATGAGGCCAGAGGGTTTTACATATTCCCTCAGATACAAGCCCCAGCTTACCACGTGCTGAGCACATGGCCAAAACACAGGGTCCATCTTGACCACAAAAAACATAATATACAACCCAAGGGTGTGTGGGTGCTACAATAGTATTTTGCACTTTTGGCCTCAAAATGCTTTTGATTGCATTTTCTTATACCCAGTTTACAGATGTGAAGGTTTAATGAGCTCACATAAAACAAAGCAAGCTAGCAATATAAACAGGAATAGAACCTAGAAGGGTGAACCTGAGCTGAAAAGTACCACTATGTTAGCTAAATAGGGTTAACAGAGACCCATGGAGTAGATTGTAAAGATATGTTTAAGACACATGAACAAAACTTTTGCTAAATCAATGTTCTCACATTCTATTACACAGAAGCAACACTAAATACACACTTCCTTGAATCCTAGGGTTTTCCTTCCTAAGACATTGAAACATAGTGGCTGAAGGAATCTGTAGAAACTCCAGTGAGACTGCTCACATGAGTAAGGTTTTACTGAATTTAGCCCATTAGATTAGAAGCTTCCCAGGTAGGGGCAACATTTTTTTTGCTTTGTCAGGAAATAAAGTGCATACATAACAGGGCAAATGATAATTACTTGCTTTAACAACAAGAATAAATAAGAATTTTGGGAAAAGATTCAGGCTGTCACTCCAAGCTGTCTGAAATACTCAACCTTCAGAAGAAAGACAGTAATATGAATACACCATCTTGCCAACATACTTCACTGCTGACCCACATAAACAGAGCTCCCAATTCATGGTTAGGAACAATGTTCAGGTCCACAAGAGTGCAAAATGCTTCAAAAACAGGTTGGTAATGTTATACTCCTCAGCACTCTTGTGTAAATGATGACAACAAGATGCAGATTAACAGCAAAAAAAGCCTCAAGTCCCTGTAACCACAAGATAAACAGTAATTTCTGACCATTCAAACGTGACTTTTCTATTTATACTGCCAAAGGGGACCAACTGCACTGGTATTTTATGAAGTGTAGCCAGGTATCTACTGGTAGCAGGACTGATATTGACAATTCATTTAACTTAAGCTAGCAAACAGTTTAAAAACAACTTTTGGTTTTCAGTAACTTGGCCTGGATTCAGTCTTGAATTCCAACTGTGTAAAAATTATGCATCTTCCTTGACACTGCCCTGACTTCCAAATTATCCATGTATAAATGTATACATAGACTCTAGGATCTACAAAGGTATCTGCATGGAGGAATCAATCTATAAAGCCTCAAAGGTCTCTTGATGTTATTGACTTCAATGAGGCCAGGATTTTATGTGACAATCTTGATGTGTGCCAAGCATATTGCAGCATAAACATATTCCCAGATAATAATTTGCTGTGTCCATTTAAAAAATTCTGAAAGTAAGAGGAAAATAATTTTGATTTTTGTTAGTTTGAGAAGTTAAAGATGGAATTTGGAAAAAGAATACCTATCCAACCCATTCTACCTAAAATATACCATAAATATGTTACAACAGAATTCTATTCCAGGAGTTACAAGTGCAACGTATGTTGGGTTTCCACCATTTTCTTTATCATTCACTTCATGTTTGTAAATCTAATACAGGGTGGCTAGATGAGCTATTTTATCCTATGGCATCATAATATTCTGCAATACACTCCTTTTACTTTTACTGGACCACACTTGTTATGTATCATCTTATATAAACAATACAAAGCATTTAATTATCTTCCATCAAGCAAAAGTTAGATAAATATTTTTAAGGCATGTATATGACTTTATATACTGTTTATTTGCACTCCCTTAATAACGACACACTTACAAACCAAAAGGCTTGATCCTTGTGGCTTGATGTGCATTATGAAGATGTGTTTATTAATCAAACTTCAAAAGGGACCACAAGGAAGAAAGACTGCAGAGAGCTAACATTTCCTCAGATCTCACCAGATAAACAGAGTGCAGGGTCTAGAAAGAGTTTTAATGGAAGAACTCCAATGCTACAAGATGTGAAATAATGCTAAATCAATATATGGCCAATGATATTTCAAGGCACTGTGTTGCTGAAGGTACAGCTTGCTGAATTAGATATCTAAGTAAGATCCTGAATTCAGGGCCTTGGATCCTCACTCATCTTATAAAACTGCAGGAGTTACAGGGCTAGGGAAGGGGCTGCCCCCACCAAGGGCCCTGTCTCCTCCCACTGCAGTGGCTTGGCGGGGCACAGCCAGCCCGTAAGGCCCCTTGAGGGGCAGGGATGGGGTTATTCCCCTTCCCTCCATCCTGCTGCAGAGGGGACAGCAGGGGCCTATTCTGCTACAGGGAGGCAGTCTCCCCTCTACCCCAGCTGCCTGTAGGGGTAGAGGAGAGACTAACTCCCCTCCCTGCCCCATCTGCCTCAGAGGCCATGGTGCCCTGTCCTGCAGCAGGAGTGGGGGAGCAACTGGCAGACCCAGCTCAGGTCCCTGCCAGTGGGACAGGGAGAGGGGAATTAAACCCCTCCTTGGCCAGACCCCTGCCCCTGTCTCTCCCTGCTCCAACTGGGGAGCAGAGGGGCAGGGCCAGCCTGGCTGGGCTGAAGCAGAGAGCCTAGCTCAGAGAGCATGCCAGGATGCTGGGGGGTCTCTGGTTTATCTTAAACCAGCAAGGGGTCTGGGACAGACAATACACAAATTGGTTTGAGCCAGATCAGTTAGGTCTGATACTACGTTCAACCAGGTTTATCGGTTTCAGCCATTTTGAAATTGATTTATGTGCACTGAATGTCTGTTCTGTTACAAGTTTAAACCAGTTTCTGATCACTTAAACCAGTTTGTGGGTAATGTCTGTCCCTAGCCCTGGTGAGGAACATATATCACAGGTGCATCTTGCCCTGCTCCATGAGGCCAAAGGGTTAAGTTCCCCTGTCTCCATTCTGTCACCCTTGGGCACCACCACTGGCTCTACATTACAATAAAGTTTTTAGTCACACCAGAACTGATGCTTGAACTTACTCCAATTAATCTAATTTAGGAGATACGGCTTTTACAGTTTGTTAATTATTTTAAAATGTTTGTGTTTTCTATGTTTTACCTCCAGAATCCTAATTGGCTCAAATAAAAATAAAATTTAATAACTAAATAACTCTGGTTCTGTTACTTGAGCTCATGAATCTCTTGAGGATTGGACCTTGAAAAAAAAAAATACCCTGAAGTACAAGAGGAGGAAGGAAGAGGAAAGAATTATGAGCAACCTTGGAAGAAGCGAATGTACATATACACTAGGCTGAGTTCAAAAGGAGAAAAGGCTTTGCAGTAAAGATTAGTGTATTATACCTTCATTCTTGGACAGTCAGCAGTATGCTTTGCCAATTCATAATTAATATCTGCTGTAGCTAAAAAATCAAGAGCCAGATGCAAATCACTGTGGTCCTTTTAAAATCCCGCAGAAGTGCAAAGATCGTTTTTCCAGTGAGTGAAAGATATTCAGGAGACACTTTGCAGAATGATTTGCTTTAAAAAAAAAAAAGAAAAGATATAGATGTTTTTAAGTAACATAATTATTGTAGTCATCTGAAAAATAATGATGTGGAATTGCTGGGTGGGTGTGTGCTGGACGGTCATGAAGGAGGCCTGGCTTTGTTGGCTCTTCATCCTGAATGCTTGAATCATAAGTTGTCAGCACAGTGGTTGTTTTGCCTGCAACTTCTGAAGGAATGGCATAATTCAAAAGTTTTCCATGTGGCCAATTAAGACAAGGGTCATTAGGATCGCTTGCAGGGCATAAAATGGGGAGCTCTTCCATGATCCAAAAATATCTTCCAGAGCATAAAATGAGGAACATATGGAGAGGGTTGATTTTAGTGGGGACAGAAGAAAGAGCCTTCATTCACTATGGTATCAGGTTGTGGGCAAAGGGTGATGGTATACGTAGGCATGCACAACATGAATTTTCTCTGCAAATAAACAGCTTGGTCAGCATTGCGCCAGAGTACAATATGCTTGCAGTTTATTCCATAATTTTTCATTGCAAATTCCAAGTGTTGTAGAAAAGCTGCAGAAAAAACTCTTCCTTACATTTCAAGGAAGAAATTAGTCTCAAAATGTCTCCATCACTAATGACAAATGACACAAGACTTTTTTCTTAATTTGCATCCACAAATGACCTACATATCTTCCAACTTTTGCCTCAAGACAAACTTAACTGTTCTTACACTACAGCACTTGATATACAGCCCTGGTGGGGGCAGCAGGAGACCTCAGAGGCCTGAATTTTCCCTTTTATAGGGCTAGAGTGTTGTACCAATGAAGGTCCAGGAAATAAGAGAAGCAAAGAATTTTCTGGTTATATCTTTTATTGAACTAATGGTATTGTTGGGAGAGATGTTAGACAAGCTTTTGGGATCAGCATAGACCACATCATCGCTGGCCCAAATAACATGCATTATAACATCTGGGGTTCATTCACATGCACCTTTACCAATATCATATACTCTGCAAGCTGTTTAGAGAGCCTCTCTGATGTTTACACTGGACACATGAGGCAATCCCTACATGTAAGACCAAATGAACACCTACCTAGCATCAGTACCAGAAAGGCAGACAAGCCTGTGGCAGAAAAACTTGAACCTCCCTGGACATTCCACAGCTGACCTCAGAATAGCAGCACTTAGACAACAAACTTTAAAATCAAGCTTGAATGGGAAATCCACAGACTGAATTGTGTTAAGTATGGTCTAAACCAAAACTATAGATTCTTATCCCATTACCAGGATTAGCTTTAATATGTCCTATACCCCTCAACGAGTTAATTACTTTTTTCTCTCCTACATACCATGCCTTTTTCAGTAGCCCCCTCCCCTCCCCTCCCCCCCCATTCCCTACCCTTCATATTCAAATCACTGCTGTCTATTTCGTGATGAAAGCTGTTTAGCTTATGAAACCTTACGGTATACATTTGTGATTTACTTAGTCTATAACAGGGGCGGACAATTATTTAAGGTGGAGGGCCACTTACCGAGTTTTGGGAGCCTGTCGAGGGTTGCATGGGTAGCCCTACCCCTTGACAAGTGTCCTGCTCCTGGTTGCCATCATGGGACCAGAAGTCCCACCCCTTAACTCCCAACCTTTGCCATCAGAAGTCCCTCCCCTTGCCCCCAGAAGTACTCCTTTCAGCAAGGGGTTTTGCCATCTCAGAACCAGAAAAATACTAAATTATATTCTAAAAAGCAAACATCTACAACATTCATTAATTTGATTTCAAAAAATAGTTTTGTCCTGATTTACATGTGTTTGTGTGTTGTACACAGAGGTGATTGCACAACAGCTTAAAATGAAATCTTACTCTTGTAAACTGTAGGGGGGGAGGATAGGTATACATTTGGGGGGTGGGGGGTGGGGGAGGGTGTGGGTGTGTCTGTGGGGGTGGATAGGTGTAGGGGATGGCTGTGGAGTGAAGAAGCATGTGGGTACATGCGGCTATGTGGGTTGTGGGTGGGTATGGGGTTTGCGGGGGGCCGTGTGTGGAGGTATGTGATGGGATGTGGGTGTAGGGTTCTGTGTGTATGGCAGTGCAAGGGGGTGTGGGTGCATGTTTATGTGGGGTGTGCTTGTGGGACTTGTCATATGAACACACACGCGCACACACACAGAGTCCCTCTCCCTCCCTAATTGCACACACACTCTGTGCCTCTCTCACTACACACATACTCTGTGCTTCCATTACTACACACACACTCTGCACTGCCCTCACTACATGCAGACACACACACACGCTCTGTGCTGCCCTCACCACACACACACACTCTCTCTCGCTTTCTCTGTGCTTCCCTCGCTACACACACACACACACACACACACACACACACACACACACACCAGGCCTGAGTTAAGTGGCTAGTATTCACTTCAGACTCAGATTCGGCCAGTTCAGGGGACAGAGATTTGATTCGGTTATTCGAATCACTGTCCCAAATTGATTTGGCTGAATCTGATTAGGAGATTTGGCCACCACTGAATCAACCGAATCAAACAGGCCCCATCTCCCGCATTCTCTCCCAGCCCAGTCAATGACTGCCCCACCCAGCCCTAGCATCCTGGCTCTTTAAAAAAAAAAAAAAGCCTTGCTCCTGACTCTTGCTGGCTTCCCCTGGGTCCTACTGCCCCTGGCTCCTGTCATCTTTGACAGGCAGCCAGGAGCAGATAAATATTAATCTTCTCAAATTTTTAGGTGCCCCGTGGGCTGGATAGAATGGCCTGGTGGGCCAAATGTGGCCCGCAGGCTATATTTAGACCACCTGTGGTCTATAAGGTACAAAACTACTCTGCTTTCTGCATGACTTTAAACTAACAGCTAACTACTTCTCTCTCCTCATAGACAAGCTTTTGGGCACAAAATACTCTTCTGACAAGTCACCATAAAAGAAGAATTCATTAAACAACATTTGGCCTTCAGGAGGGTTACATAATTCTCCTGGGGGTTAGATTTAAAGTTAACTCTTCCAATTTTCCTCTGCGCATTCATATAGAGGTTTTATTGAATATGGAGAACTTCAAATGGACATCAAGAAGAGAACAAGCATTTGCACCTTCTCCCCACCCCCAACTTCACACGTAGCTCACCACAGTGCTAAAAGGTGTGTATTCGGTGTCAGTCAATCAGGTATTTCTTATAGTCTCTACATTTTTTGCTAAAATAAATTTGAACTCTGATAATAGAGTATGGACCAAAAAAAGGATAATGCATTGCTGAAACTTACAAGAGAATTCCAACCGGGTTTTAGGAAATGTGTTGAGAAAATTGCATCATTAGCATTGAAGTATATTCATTACTTCTTGTAATGCTGCTCAGTCATTCCCAAATACCTAATCCTTAACATGATCTTGCTAGGAAAAGAAACCAGTAGGCCTCAATACTATAATGAGCTCTGCATGAACAGATAACTTTCCCTGCAAAAAAACTGCACTGACTTCAGTGAAACAATATGACCTACTTATCAAAACCACAGGGTCCTACATCAATTGTAGGCTCAGCACTTTTACACATGTAAGCACTGCAGCACCGGGCACTTTGAAAAGTGCCCAGTGCTGTGACGTGCAGTTGTATAAGGAGCACAATGTGCATCAGTGCTGAGAAAATGGTGGCGGTGCGCTTTTGAACTAAAACACCTTGGAGGTGCTTTAGTTCAAAAGCACACTGCCAACATTTTCTCCATGCTGATGTGCATTTCACTGCTTATACAACTGCATGTGGCACAGTACAATGAGTGTCAGTTCACCTGCAGAGCAGACTTGATTAATCAAGTTTGCTCAGAAGTGGCAGATCTCCAGCACATTGTCAAAGGAAAAAGTATGTGTATAAATGCCCAAAAGGAACAGAAGTTGCTCTCACAAATTTTGTTTGAAAATTGCATGTTCAAGCCCTTAGAGTTAACTGAGGACCAAGAAGAAACATTTTTGTGGGAACCAAAGGATGATTTGTCATTTTAGATCTGTTTTCCCTTAGAAATATAAGAATTAGTCTGGTGCTACATACTCTATAGCCTCCTTTCTAGAAGGCCACAATAAATGGAAACAATGAGAAATGTTAACATTAAATTAACCCCCTGGGTAAACAATGCAACCCTCCCCAAAGCCAAATGTCAGAGGAATTCCTCCATTTTACACTGACCTGTTGTAAAGTTGTTTTAGTGACCCCTCAGAGCTCATTCCCAATCCACAGTCCCACAGAATTTGGCCACTAAATAGGGGAGAAGTGTTTGGGTGTGTCTCTAGTGGGTTATGGAATAGAGAAAATCCCACACAATTTACTGATTCGTTTGATGCACTGGCTGGGGAAATTTTTAGCTACTTGCACGATTTCACAATGTTTACATACTTAATTCATACAACACAATTTTATTTTAAAATTCTTTGCTACACTTATAACACTGCTTAGCTTTAAGAAATACCACAAACATTAAGAACACAATAACTACATATATCAGAAACAATGCTCCAAACGCACTTCCTTCCCAAACAATGCTATAAGAATTAGTATTACAAAAACAACTATAATTACAACTAAAAGTTAAATTTGAATCAATACTATTATTTTCATGATATACTTACAATCCTAGAATTCCGAGAAGCCAAACACCTAAATATGGTTTCATTCCTCAGTAGTACAATTTAATGGGTTGGCCTCAGCGGTACGGTTCAATGGGCTCGCCTCAGCAATACGGTTCAATGGGCTGGCCTTGATACTGATAGGACTAAGTCCCCTTCCTTCAGTCCCTTTCAGGTGCTCCGCAGCTTCAGCGTGAACTAAGAGATTCGTGTTCACGGAGAGGGTGGTTCAGGTGATCAGTCTGATCCGGCCTACACTTGCGATTCTTCCTTCGTTGTTCTGCAAGTGAGGTTACCTCCAAATTGGGACAGTAGGTTACAGTTTTTATTGAGTGAGTTGCTGTCTTGGGCCCCTCCTACCCAAACCTATTACTACTCCCAAATTTGGGCTCGGATCTTACTCAACAGATTTCTGCTGGGTTCAGTTTCTTTTGTTGATCATTTAATTACTTTGAGGAATTTCCTTTCTTTCCAATCTTTTAAAAGGCTCCTAGGTTTTGATTTCTCGGAATGTGGGATGTTTGCTTAAGGGTCATTTTTAGGTTAACTTTGTTAAAGGCCTCTAAAGATAAAATTCAAGAGTTAAGACTTTGAGCAAAGTCAGGACCTTCCGCACGTAGACCAAAAAATGGCCTAGATAAGAAGATAAATCTTGTCTTCCTAAACTGGCTAATGGGCAACTATTATAAGCATTCAAATATTACATTCAATATGACAGGGTGAAAAGAGAGTAAAGAAAATTACTCAGAGAGGGAGTAGGTGGTGTAAAACCGAGCTAATTCTGTTTTGCAAAGGGCATACAACATTGTAAATTGTTCCCATGATAGTGTTCTCTAATTCTCATTGCTGTTACTCCATAAATAACTCATACAATAGCTTATTTCCTGACTGCCCCTTTCAACTTTGCCAACCTTGAGTTTCCTCTCAAAGCCCTTTATGCTCCTAGCTGTTGTTTGCCAAGCAGCTGCCTTCTTTTTCTTTAAGAAAGCCTTGCATATCCATCTATTTTGAGGAAATTTCCATATGAAAACATGTTGTAGTCTATATGTACTGACTTAGCATTGTTCTGTAACACACTAACTTGTGTACAGTTTGGGGGAGGGCAGGGGGGAAGTGATCTTCTATATGTTCATCACATCTACCCATTATATAGCACCATGTCCATCTACTGCACTAGAAACAGCCAGTTGTAGTAGGCCACACTGGGAGATCAGTGAGATTTGCCTGAGCCAAGACTGCATAAAAAAAGCAAGAACCTCCGAAAGAACAATAGGAAAGGTGCTGTCACTACACTAGCCAAGAAGCAAAGAAAGCATTACTGGCCCAAGCTGCTGAGAGTACAGGATGGGAAACTGGGTTCTCATCTTCACCTGGACAAACTGGAATGGTCCAAGTCGAAGTGTAGGTCACAAAGGTGGTCTATAGCAGGCTGCAGAAATCCTTAGAGGTACTTAACTAACATAGGTTTATTGCATAAGAAGTCTTACTAGCAATGTTGCAGCATAACTTCATCCTTATTCTCCGTGTTACACAGAGCAGGGCCTGAAAGCAGCTTCAATACAGGGTGTTATAAACCAGCAGAGGAGAAAAGGAATAACATCCCAGGAAGGGTGAAGCTGAGAAACTTATCAAAAACTACCCATGTCTCTAAGGTTGAAATGGGAGTATAAGGAAGAAAATAATGGAACTCTGTGGTTTGGCCCTAACTCCTACAATGAACAAAGTTTATTTACTTTAGCTTTGCTTTCGGATCAGGACTTCACACTGCAAGAGAATATAAGAAAGGTGACAAAAAAGAAGGCCATATAAAAGAGCAAATGGTACAGAGGAGGTACCTTTAGAGCTTCTCTTTTCCCTCTTATAACAAAGAAAGGGACATAATAAATGCAGTACTTCTTCATGTATAAAAAAAATAGTCTGTGGAACTTGTTGTCAGAGACTAACAAGTTTTGTTTCAGGGGTGACCGGGTACCTATTGCCAGAGAGTGGCAAGGACCAGGCTGTGCACCAAGTGCCAGAGCAGGGGAGGGCAGGGGGAAGGGAATGGGGGAAGGCAGAAGAGAAGGAAGGTGGTAAGTCTTTCCTCCCCTAGGGACTCAAAGACCATAGGTACAGATGCTGTTGTCCTTGTACCCAGGTCCTATAGCCAAGAAGCATGGAGATGCTCTTGCCTGGCTTGGACAGGCAGCTGTTCCTATCACAGTAAGACTTGGGGGAGGAATGAAGGCACCAGAGCTGGTGCTGCTCTCACCCCACGCTCCCCTCCTGTTATGCCACTAATTGTTACTCAGGAAGTTTCTGAAGCCAAAAACTTAACAAGATTTAAAGAAGAACTGGACATTTATATCAATACTATATAATTTATGATGCTACTGGTTTTTAAACAGATATTAAACCTCATGCTTCAGGATCTCTGCTACTCACTAGCTATTACAGATTGGGTTAAAACAACCTGGGCAGCAAATTTTCCAACAGTTAACTAATGTACACTTCTAATACTTTCACTCCTTCCTTGCTTCTGCTGGCCAGCATCAGCCTCAGCTCTGATCCAGCATGGCAGTTTCTAAGAGTGGGTTCATTTGGTACTATTTTCAATTTCTTGAAAGTTTTTGTTTTAAGCCTGGGATTATTATGGGTTGCTTCTGAATTTTAATAAAAATAATCAAGATATGGTTGGGTAGCTTTATATATAAGCTATTTTTTTCTGAGGGCGGGTAGAAGATTTGCTAATTTTATGATACTTTGCCCTATTTGGAATTGTGATTTATTGGCCCTCTCACTGTTTCCTTTTTAATAATCATAATAACTAACCTGTAAGTAGGGATGGAAATGCCCAGCTAATCCAAAACAGAAAAAAACACACAGAAAAAGTCAAAGCAGTGAAGTATGCAGCCATTACTCAGAGTCTCTGAGGCATTACGGTTGTGATACTCATGGCAAGGATTATAATGGTAACAGAAAATAGCACTAAATTAATCTATCCTATTAATAAGGATCACAGGGAAAAGGAGAAATGGCAAAATAATTAATTCACCGGATCAGTCATTTATAAGCACTGGCTTGAATTATGATTCTTTCTGGATGTCAAGAATCTATAAAAGAGGTTCATCATCCCATCAATCTGGGAATTGTGGGCATATTTTAAAGGGATGCCACTGGGTTAAAATTTAGCCACAAATTTTAGCTTTTGTAAATTGAAGCAGTTGCAAAAGCCACATCCAATAGAAATGTTCTTGCCATTTAAAAAAAAAAATCTCCCACAACTCAGCTAAGGACTATGCTTCTGTAGCAAAATAACACTGTATAATTTTGCTAGGGAAAATGACTAGAGAGCACATGAAATGAAACTAATTTGTTTTTATCACCAAAACAAACAAAAGAATGAAAAGTAAGCAACATAAATGGTGCAATATAAATTAAAGTTAAAAATGCTATGAGATGTAATAAACAGTGGTAACAGCAGTAACACCAACTTTAGGTCATATCCACTTACTCTGAAAATAGTACTTAGTACCTCTAAACTAGATCCCAGTTAGGGTCTGGGCAAACAGGCTCACCCCAAGCTACCAGATCCACTTGCCTAGAAAGTTTGAAGAAAGTTCCAACCTTTGTATATAACAAATCTAATATCTGAACTTCAGCAACTGATATCCTTTCTTAATCATAACACCAACTTCATATAGGTGTCATGGGACTTCATCAATGTTCATATATGCTTTCTTCTTGTTGGATAAAGGAGTTAAAGAAACATAAAACATGGAATAATTAAATTTAGAGAGGCCTTCTGCTGTCTACACCAAACATATGGGGCTATCCCTACATGTAAGACTGAATGAATACCTAACCTAGCATCAATACCAGAAAGATAGACAAGCCTGTGGCAGAATACAAGGTGTCATACATGCCACATAGCTCCAAATCCTGCAGTCCTTACTTAACTGAGTAGCTTAAATGAGGCCAATAGGGTGATTTGGTTGAACATAGAAAACTGTCATGAGGAAAAATTGCAGGATCAGGCCTCAAGAGAATTATTGCAGGTGGAATTGCACATTTTAATGCATTCTATTGTATTCCTTTACATATTAGTTAATTTAAAGATGAAGCAGTCCACATAACAGAACACCATAATAACCAGAGTAACAATCATCTGTTCAAAAATCCAAGGTATTTAATCTTTTCTGCAAGTCATAGTTGTAAACTCCAGGAACATTAAGCAAATGTAGCTCTAAACTGGGATGAGCAATTACTTGGGCCTGGGGGGGACATATAGGGAGTTCTGATGAGTTATCACAGGCCAGAGTCAGCACCCTTCCCCCTCCCACCAACAACTCACCAAAACTCCCTATGTGGGATGGGGCCATGGGCAGGTGGGGAGCAGTGTTCAGGAGCAAGACAGGGGGGCAAGGTTGGGGTCATGGAGCAGGGTCACAAGGCAGCCCCTGCCTTGGGGTGTGGGCATGTGTGCGTGTGTGTGGCAGGTGGGCTGCTTGGGTGCTTGGTCCTGGCAGCGGGCTGGGGGTGAAGGGCAGTGGGTGCATGCAGTAGAGCTTGCCTGGGTGGTGTGGTCCACTGCTGCCCCTGCAGTGCTCCACACGGAGTCAAGCCCCACCAGTTCCCTTCCAGGGCAGCCCCTGCCCTCTGGCCTAGCCTTGGCGCTGGCTAGCACACACCGCTTACCAGTAGGTCTACTCCCAGTGCAGCTGCAGTTGCCTGGGTGCTATGCTGCTCCCCTTGCCTCCAGTGGCAGCTCCTCCTCCTGCTGCTTTGTTCTGGACCAGGGTGGGTGCAGCGTGCGGGGGTCTGGCTCCAGCTTCTGTCCTCTCAGCCTCCTTCCAACCACTTGACCACCTGGCTGAAGCTTCATCTTGGTTCAGAGTGGCACAGCAGGAGCAGGAGGAGCCACTGGATGGGAGAGGAACAAAGCAGCACCCAAGTGGCCACAGCCACACCAGGAGCAGCCCCACTGGAAGGCGTTCATGCTAGTCGGTGCTTGGCCAGCAGCCCTGAGCTGAAGCATGGCACAAGCTGTCCCAGGCTGGGCTTAGCCCCATGCGGAGCATAGCAGGACCAGCCACAGGCAGAACTGAACTAATTAGCAGGGACCCCTTATGGCTGGATCCAATCAGTTGGTGGGCCGGATCCGGCCTGTGGGCCATATTTTGCCCATCCCTGCTCTAAACCCTGTACCTGTGGAAGTCAAAAGAAGTTTGCTATTGCCTTCTCTAGGCACCTGACTAGCCCAGCAGTCATTGCATAAATTTACTATAACAAATCACATTTCATAAATAAAGCAAGTAAGTGGATCATCCTGTGTTCAAAGAGTCAAATGAGTATTTGAAAGTACTCTTTTGCATATTCTTTTATAAAGCCACATAAAGGGGATACAAACTATTACTGAACATTCTGTGACTCACTCAGATACTATTTTAGCATGCAATTAAGATAAATGGGGAAAAAACCCTAAAGGACATTTTTAGGCATGGAGATATACTGCAAAAGGATCAAAAGAAAATCAAAAATACTGTTTCTTCCTTTGTCAAATCAAAGAGAATCTTTATTAAATCTACCCTGACAGTATGAGGAGCCAGAAAACTAAAACTTATCCTGTTCCCAGTACCGAATAGGCACAGAACCAAATATTCTTAAAGACAAAGGCCTTCTATAGCATGCTAATGTTCAGAACTACATCTACAAATATTGAAAATATGTATTCATTGAAATAAATAAAATGACTCATTGATAAAAAGGTTGTAAGGCAAACCAAAAGAGGCAAAGTTGATAGACATAGGTATGTTTAGTCTGGAGAAAAAGGGTGGGATGTGGGAGAGATGAAACACAATCACAATTTTCTAATATTTGAAAAAGAAGATGCCATAAACTAGATGGAGAGAAATTGTTTTCCCTTGCTATATAGGGCAGGAATAGAGGGTTTAAAATAAAGTAGACTTAGATCTCAAGAATCGTTTCTTGCTTTGTAAAAAACAAGAAGACAATAGAACAAACTGCCTAGAGAAGCTGTGCAGGATCTTTCATTAGAAGTTACCAAGAAGAAGCAAAATAGGCATCTCTCTAGGATATTTTTGGAACAGCAGAGTCTGCATCTGTGCAGGGGATAGGACTAGATGCCCCTTGTGGTTCCATTCAACCCTATGATTTGTGAAATAAGGTATTAGCCTGAATCTGTAGATTTTAGGAATAACTGCCAGACAGGTTTGCCAACCCAAGACCATTTTTTTACTGATAGTCTGCAATTTCTTTTTACTGAAAACCAACTGCTTTTTACTGACATTTTTACTGTCATGTTTTACATAATGTAAATGTAACCCTTCTGCCAGCCAGTGCCTGATTCAGTTCTGAGCTCAAATTTAGGTGTTTAACACCAAACAGTAAAAAACCTTGGTTATCAGTAAAAAGTTTGCAGATTATTTGTAAAGAAAAAATGTTCTTGGGTTGGCAATCCTCCTTGACCCTACTTATCCCCACACCCTGATGCCCCTGCCCATCCCTTGCATTATGCTGCTTCTCCAAGCCCGCACCCTAGCCTTATTCATGCTAGTCCTAACCCTCCACTCTGGCATGGGCCCCAACAGACTACTGTCTGCCTACTCATAACCCAGCAGTGTTATAGGCAAGTGACAGGATGCAGTGGAACATGACTAAAGGGTGGGGCAGAAGAGGGGGCTTTGTAACCTATGGGACTCTCTATAACCCTGAAAAAATATTCCCTGTAGGGTGCTGGCTCCTGCTAACACAACATTGTCCTTTAGACAATGCAGAGCAACATTGCCTATTTTCTGAACAGCACTGTCAATATTCTGAACAACATTGTCATTGACAATGTCTAAAGGACAATGTTGTTCAGAAAACAGGCAATGTTGCTTTGCACTGTCTATCCATCAGTGTTCACCTCCAGCTTCTTTCCAATGAAGGATCTTCTATCAAGCTCCCAATTGCTTAGTTTTTTTAAGGATGGCTCTTTTTTTATGAGCAGGCATTTTTTTTTTTTAAACAGACACTCCATAAATTCATGGATAGTTGACAACCCTGCTATCAAAATCAATATATAGCTCTTAAAAATACTGTGATCTTTTTAAAAACTTTAATAATATTAAGCTTTTTATATTTTTACCATATAAATATAAAGCCATTTATACCATGGTTATATCCAGTTTCCAAATTCCTCCCTCATCTCTCTTTCCAAGAAGCATCTTGAATAGAGAAATTATAGACAAAAAAACCTCAAGAAATGTTTTATTAACAATAAAGAAGGGCTGCAGCTAAAGGAGAATTATTATTAGCATTTATTGGTATTGCAGTAGTAGGTAAAAGTTCCTATCAAGTAACTAAAAGTTATTACCATTGGGATAGGAATTGTACAAACACAAGGCATAAACATTTGAAAGAAACTGAATAGTTGTTTGCTAAATGTACAGTTTCCATAGTTAGATGTTATCACAACTTCTTTTGTTGTATATAATATACACACCCACAATTGGTCAAAGTTACTTTCACTTAGATGTGTTATAGGACTCCTTATTGAAACTATAGGCCAAATCCTATTTCAACTTTATATAGGAACAGATCCAGGGGGGTGCAGTGGTGTGGACACCCCCACATTTCAAATGATGCAGTGAGAACAACAGACAAAAACATATTTAAGTCCCTGAAGCAGATAAGCAAATAAGAATCCACACTATTACCCTCCATGCTCAGTGGCACATCCCCTCCCCTGCCTCTTGCTACTGCTGTCCTTGGCTGCTCCAAAGCTGCTCCTGCCCTGCTACAGATGAGCTCCATAGGCAGATGGGCTCAGCTGGGAGCAGTGGCCACAGTGACAGTGGGCAGATTTCTCTTCCCTGCTTGATCCCTTGGGTCTTCATTGCCAACCTGGGAGCAGGCTCAGAGAGAGGGAACCTCCACTCTCCCCAGCTGAGCCCAGTGCAGCCTGGCTGGAGTGGGGAAGGAGTGGCTCTGGATCCTTCCCAATATGCCCTTGGGTCAGCCAGAAATGCAGGGTTAGCAGCAGAGAAGAGAGGAATGAGGAGGAGGGCATATGCTGCTGAACATGGAGGGGAAGAAAGGGGCAACAGAGGGGGAAAAGAAAATTCTTACCTGTTCAGTAAAAGGAAGTCCCAGCATGCTGCTCCTGCAGGACTCCTTGTGGCCTGTATTCATCCCAGGGCATGGGATAGTAGCAGGTCTGAAAGAGGTGAAGAGTCGGGGGGCAGGAAGTCCACCAGTGGCAGTGGATCCATTGGATGGTATCTGGTTGTGCAGTGACAGTCTGAGGATGGTGGCAGTGAGCCAAATTTACACCAATGGCTGTAGCCAGCAGGGCCAAGAAGCCCTGAATTCTGTGGTAGGCCACACTCTCACCTAACTTCTGGTGGCCCACTGGTAGCCCTGCAGGCCAAAGACAGTGGCTTTGTGGACCAGATCCAGCCCACAGGCCCTATGTCTGATACCCCTAGCTTATACAATTAAAATAAATATAAAATAAAATCTACAGTGCATGATTAAGTGGTTTCACAAAGTATCTACAGAAAAATGTCTTCAAATACCTCCTACATTGGCTCAACGGGTGTGCCACCACCACCCTTCCCTCCGGCTTGGGCTCTGCAACCTGTTTTCTAATGAGATGGGAAACCAATATTAAATTCAAAATATTAGCAGAATGTATTTGAAGGCAACTACTACAATTAAAAAAATGGACTAATGGCCTCCTGAAATGCAATGCATCTTCTAAAACTGCACATCAACTCCCTAGTGACAGCCTGGGAGCAAGACTAAAGTTAAATATTTAAGAAAAAATATAAAGTTATTAAAAGTTAGAGATGGAAAAACCCTATTAGATCATCTAGTCCACCGCCCTGCTGTGTGTTCTCCAGCTTTCAGTCTTGAATGTTTTCACATTTAGAGTGCAAAATAATGACAGTGGTGTTGAAATAAAATAGGTCTAATGGATTTCTTTTGTATGATACCAAGAAAAATTCAGACAGTGAAAAGTATGCTTAATATATAATGTATTTTGTATGCTTCATCGTTCATAATTTTTCCTTATACATTCAAATTAGCTTGAAAAATAGAACGGTCTGTTTGGTATTATTTCCATTATTTCGCTAGTTCATATGCACTGGCACAATCAGGTAGTGAGTTTCTTAATTTTTACTGGAATCTTAAAAAAAAAATTCAGGAAAACACTTCAGCATTAGGCTCTGAAAAACCCAACTTTCAAAACTCAATTCTGAGCTGAAATTTCAGTCTATACTGTAATTTTAAAACTTGGTCTTTCCTCTGATCTAAGTCCCACATAGCTATTCTATTTAAAGGGAAGAAAAAGTGTCAGATTTCAGGAGTTAAAGTAACAATTTTCCCTACACAACGAGGAACTCTCCCTGCCAAATAAAGCAAAAGAGAATATTGCAGTAGATGAAATGTGACAGCTACAGCACCTGAGTATTTCTCTCTCTCCAAGTCTCAAGTTGCTTGTAAAGGTTTTATTCACTTTTTTATAATTCTTATTTATATACCATAAACCCATAAATACATTTCTCCTCTCAATTCAAGGCTTTTAGCAGAAATCTGGGAAAACAAAGCATAATATTCTGACTTCTCTTAAAAAAATCATATAAAAAAACTTTTGGAAAACTGTATTCGTTGGCAGAAACAAGAATATTTTATCCTGAATCGACTGTACAAAAATCCATACGAATCCCAAGTATACAAGTGCAAGCATGAAAATACTGAGTTCTGTAAGAATACCCACAGGGCCAAAATAAGGGCCTGGCTCATCTCTAAATGCAAGCAACTCATTCATGCCTACAATAAACAATAACTCTGTAACCCTCTCTATTCCGCTACCTTCAATTTCATCACTAAAGAAACATTTAGCTGATGAGAATCTAGTCTGTTTCAGGAATGATATTCTTGACAACATTTTCATGCATTCTTCACTACCACAGATGAAAAAAAATCATAGAAAATTAAGGTTGGAAGGGACCTCAGGAGGTCATCCAGTTCAACTTGCTGCTCAAAGCAGGGCCATCCCTGACTATATCATCCCAGCCAAGGCTTTGTCTACCCAAGTCTTAAAAACCTCCAAGGAGGGAGATTTCACAACCTCTCTGGATAACCTGTTCAAGTGATTCACTACCCTCCTAGTGAGAAAGTTTATCCTAATTGTCCCAGGGGTACAAGCACGGGGGGAACACAAATTCAGAGGAGAGACTCCGAAATCAAAAAATATCCACTTGCTCTAGGTTACCAGACACCGATGGAACAACGCTGAGGGAAAAAGCACACGCGGTTTGTTAGCTGCACTCATATACAGCTGAAGCTGGTGGGTGACATCAGAGACATACATCGGCCAACTGAGTTAAAAGCTGGCTTTAGCAGGGAAACGGAGAGAGTGAGAAAGGCAGCAGAGGCTGCAGGTGCTCTCCACGCCAGCGGCAGGCAGCGCCGGCAAGCTGATGAAAGTCCTGAACAGGGAGAAATAATCCAGGCGGAAGCAGCTACCCACAGCCTGCACGCCGGTTGCAGGCAGCATCAGAGCATGGGAGAAGACTCCATCCTGAAACAAGCGGTGGAAGTTGCAGAGGTCAAGGCACTTCCATGCTCCGGGCACCAGCAGCACTGGATGGTAGGAGGGGAACCGGCCGGGAGAGGAGCAGAGGGAACTCCCACTGGAGGCAAAGAGGAGAGCAGCATCAGGGGACGTGGCCAGGTACAGGCTACAGGGCAGGGAAAGAAGAGGGACCATTCCTCTTGATCTTCCTCTTTCCCACCTGTCCTCCTTTTCGTTGTGTCCTGCCTTTTTTCTTTGTTTCTTCTTGAGTATAGCACAGAGTTGCCTTGTGTTTGTGGGAGGTTTTTTATTTATTTCACACTGTGGGCGAGACCTTTGAGCCGTGAGGTCCAGGGGACATAACAAGCCACAAGGACCGCTCACAGGAAGCAATCAGTAACTAGCACTGAACCAGAGAAATGAATCTGCAGGGAAGGCGAACACCCGATGGACCTTGTAACAGGTCGCCCTCCCCAGCGCCATCTTCCCTGTTAATCCGCGCCTTACTAAGGGGGCACTCTTGGAGTCCACTTTAAAGTTCTTATGTCCTGCTCTCTACTCTCCTGCCATGTCTTGATGGAAATTATTATGCTGATGTTCTTGTGAGTGGGAGACTGCCTATTGTATTTTGTATGTCGGGGCCTTTCGCCTCTATGGGCCTTGACTCCAATCTTTCTCTAGCTAGGAGAGAGAAAGACCCCATCTAAACCCACCACACAGGGTTTGACTCTAAGGCTCTAGCTTTTTTGGGGGTCTTGAGGGTCATGGTCCTCTTTCCTGCTCTAATCTGGAGCCCTGGCCCAGAGACCCATCCTGGCCCACAGCCAGGGGGCTGCAAGTTCGAATCCAGGGAATGGCCGCAAACTCACACCACCCCAGTCCAAAAAAGAGAAAAATAATAAAATTGCCACCAGGTACACCACACCACCCCGGCCTTTTAAGATCGCCCCTGCTGGTGTTGGGGCCAGTGCACCCCAAAATCCTGTGCCCCCACTGGTGCTGGGGCCTGTGTACCCCCAAAAGCTGTGCCCTCGCTGGTGCTGGGGTCCCCACTCTGTAGTGTGCCCCCAAATGAGGCCTCCTATTTCCCCTAATAACCTCACCCAAACCACCGGTGTTATTCAATAACCAAAAGAAAAATAAACAGTCCCATCCATGGGCAATAACTGCCACCAAAAAATGTGATTAAGGAAAGCAGCATGCCAGCTTACATTTACACAGGGCTCGTGCTTCAGCTCCCCTCCGTCAGCTACAGTCCTTACTCTGGGGTGGCTGCCATCTCTCTGTGGCTTCCGCACTTCCCCTCCTCCAGCCTCTGGACTGCTCACCAAGCCTCTTAATGGAGCTCTGCAATACACTCCTTCTTCGTCAGCTGCTGGCCCCCAACAGCCACTCTGCCCAGGGTTTTTATAGTCCTGGCCTGCCCCTTCTGGTCAGCTGACGAGCTGGCTAGGCTCAGCATTTAAACCCTTCCTTACTGTCACTCCATGCCCAGAAAGTTCTGGTCTTAAAGGGGCGGACCTGTCTTCTGGTGACAGGGCTAGGGTTCCCTGTTACAGACCCAAAGGCCCGTCAGTAATGTGGAAATACGACCTGGTACCTGAGAAAGTGTAAAGACCATCAAGACCTGAGGACAAGCCGCTGTGACATCAGGTGGCCCACGAATATCCGTTGGGAGGAACATCCGACCTTGAGGGACCTCCAACAGGAGACCCCACCACTGAAGTTACATCCAAAGTCATGGCAGGCCAATTCTGGAAAACTCTCCGTGGAGATTGAGGCTCCTACCAGAGGTTACACAAAGCCTCCCCATGTCTATCATCAGGCGCCCGCGCTAAGGCAGTGTGCAAACAGATTTTTGAACCGAGACAGGCACACTAATATCTAACCTAAACCTCCCCTGCTGCAACTTGATACTGTTGCTCCTTGGGCATCTTTACATGTGCTCTGGGGTAAGGAGGTGGGGGCACTTTAATTAGAGCAGCTCTCGGGAACCACTCTAATTAAAGCACCTGCAGCATCTTGTGTATTCAGCACCTTGCATTTCAAAATGGTGGTGAGGGAGCTTTAAATAAAGATTGTTCAATGAGCTTTAGTTAAAACACCCCCTCCACCATTTTGATGCATAGAGATGCTGAATATATGTGACACCAAGGCTGCATGAGTGTGCTAATTAGCATGCTCTAGCAGACTTGATTAATTGAGTGTGTTCTAATTAACACACGTCAGAGCAGTATGTATATAGGTGCCTCTGGTTCTGTCATCTGCCACCACTGAGAACAGTTTAGCTCCATCCCCTTTCAAACCCCACTTTAAGGTGGTTGAAGGATGCTATTAAATCCCCTCTCAGCCTTCTCTTCTCTAGACTAAATAAGCTTAGTTTTCTCAGCTTCTCCTGTGCCCCAGCTCCCTAACCATTTTCACTGCCCTCCGCTGGACTATAGCAGAGTAACTATCAGGGCCGATCCCCGTGCCAGCCAACCTCCCTGTCTGGGCAGTCTGCCCGTCTACAATCTCCTGCCATGCTTTGATGTAAACAATAAGTTGTTTATTTTAAAGCAGGAGGCTGCCCATTTTAAAGCCCAATGCCAAGGGCCTTCCCTTTACCCTGTCCCATGCCTCAGATAGCATCCAAATTTTCCACTACTCCCCCAGCTCCTTTTTGGGCCACTCTGACCTCTGGCCTAAACTAGGAGTCAGGCATCATCAGCTGTTCCTGGGCCTTTAACTCACACCCCTCACTGGGGCCTCTACTCCAACTGTACCAGCCAGCTTCTGTGTAGCCCTTCAGACTGTCTTAGACCCTACTCTACACAGCTGCTGGATGCTGCTACTCCAGTCAACTCATGTGCAGCCCTTCAGACCATCTTCATGCCCTACTCTACACAGCTGCTGAATCCCAACAACTCTGCCCCGTCAGTGGGGCCTCTGGGCCTCAGGCATCTGACTACTTATCTGGGCCCAACAAACCCTCACTAGGCTTCTGGGCTTCAGGCGTCTGACAACTTATCTGGGACCCATTAACTCAGCCTATGATTGTTCAGGCCTCAGGCATCTGTCAACTTACCTGGACACTTGTGGGCATTATGCCCCTTTGGGCCTCAGGTGGACCCTGCCTCAGGCCCCATGCAATGGGTCTGGGTGTCTGGGCTTTTCAGTCAGGGTGTGCTCCCCTAGCCTTTCCCCTCCATGGGGTAACCCACAAGGCAGTGGGGGCTGAGGCTTTCTGGTACTCCATACTCGCCCTTCACTGGGGAGGCACAGGTATGGCATTTCCTGGAAGCTGCCCTGCCAGAAGCAGTCCCACCACACCATCCAACCCCAGCAGGGTGTAGTTTTAGTTCATTCCCCAGGACTAGGAACCTCCTGCCATCCCCAATAGTTCCTACTCTATCCTTCAGGTGATCCTGAGCTCCAGCCAAGTGATGTTCTGCCTCTGGCTGCTTGCAGCAACTGCTGCTGGCTTTCCTGCTCAAGCCTGCTCTTATGGCTAGAAGCTGAACCCTCTTCCCCAATCAGACAGTCTCCTGCTGGCCATATGACTCCTGACTGGGGAGTACAGCCACCTGCAGGTTGCTTCTGCTGCCTACTCAGGCCATTTGAGTGCCAGGCACCACAGGGCCTGCTACAAGCAGGCCCCCAACAGTGCCTGCCACATGGACTCTTTCCAATTTGTCCACATCTTTTCTGTAGTGGACACAGTACTCCATCTGTAGCCTTATAAATGCTGAACAGGGGGGAATAATCCTTTCTTTCAATCTGTTGCCAATGCTCTGACTAATGCAGCCCAACATACCATTAGCCTTCTCTGTAACAAGGACACACTGTTGGTTCTTGTTCAGTTTATTGTCCACTGTAACACCCAGGTTCTTTTCTGCAAAGCTGCTGCTTAGCCAGTCAGTCCCCAGCCTGTACCGGTATATGGGATTGTTCCATCCTAAGTGCAGGATTGCACTTGTCCTTATTGAACCTCATGAGATTTCTTTTGGTCCAGTCCTCCAATTAGTCCAGATCTCTCTGAATCCTAGCCCTACCCTCCATCATATCTACTACTCTCTCCAGTCTGGTGTCATCTGCAAACTTGCTGAGGGTGCACTCTATCTCATTTTCCTGGTCATTGATAAAGATATTAAACAAATCCAGCCTCAGGATTGACACCTGGGGCACTCCACTTGATACCGGCTGTGAACTAGACATCAAGCCATTGATTATTACCCTTTGAGCCTGATGATACAACCAGTTTTCTATACACTTACAGTCCATTCATCCAATCCATACTTCCTTAGCTTACTTGTAAGAATGTTGTGGAAGACTGTATTAAAAGCCTTACTAATGTCAAGGTATATCATGTTCACTGTTCTCCCCACATTCACAGAGCCAGTCATCTCATTGTAGAAGATAATCAGGTTGATCAGGCATGGCTTGCCCTTGGTAAATCCATGCTGACTCTTTCTAATCACCTTCTTCTCCAAGTGAGTAGAAATGGATTCCTTGAGGACCTGTTCCATGATCCTTCCAGGGACTGAGGTGAGGCTGACCAGTCTCACCTCAGCCCCTGGAAAGATCATGGAGCAGGTCCTCAAGAAATCCATTTCTGAGCACTTGGAGAAGAAGGTGATTAGGCTGTAGACCCCTGGAGGCTGACCAGTCTGTAGTTACCTGGACCCTTCTTCCCTTTCTTAAAGATGGGCACTATATGGCCCTTTTTCAATTGTCTGGAACCTCTCCCGACCACCACAAGTTTTCAAAGATAATGTCCAGAGGCTCTACAATGATATCAGCATCCTCAGGTGCATCACGCCTGGCTCCGTGGACTTGCACACATCCAGCTTTTTTAAAGAGTCCTGAACCTGTTCTTTCTAGGAGTGCAACGATAAAGATTTTTTTGGCCAATACTGATGGCCATTTATTAACCAGCCATATTGGCCAATACCGATCTGATGGCTGATATGCAGCCCAGAAGTTTGGAGATCAGTGTCCAGCTGGTAAGTCTGTGGGAGGAAAAGGGCATGGGAGAGAGAAGGGTTGTGGTGGGGGCAGATCAAGGCTCCTGTGGTGAGGGAGGGAATGGGGGTGGGCCTGGGGCAGGGGCATGGGCAGGGGATGCCCAGCCAGGGCAGGACAGGGTGCAGGACGGAGCATCAGGCAGCTCATCCAGAGAGCATGGGGGTAGGGGAGGTGGCTGCCGCTGCTGAGCCACCCCCAAGGGAGACATGGGGGACATGTGCCCCCTGGATTTGTGCATGGGGCAAGGGTGGGATGCCTATTGCAGGCTGGGGCTGGGGGCTGCGCTGGCCTCTTTCCAGCAGCGGGGCTGGGCCAAGGCTGTACTCACAGCAGATGGCAGAGCTGGGAGGGAGGCTATAGGGGTATATGGTGAATTTTGGGGTGGCTGTAGCTCCCCTGTACCTCCCCCAGTGTCACTGCCACCTGCCCTGCCCCGAGCACAGCCCCAGCCCAGCTCCCCCACTGGGAAGAAACCGGTGCACCCCCCAGCCCCAGCCTACAGGGGGCAGCCCACCCTTACCCCACGCACAAATCTAGAGAGCACATGCCCCCCATGCTTCCCCCAGGGGTGCACGCAGCACAGGAGCCACCCCCCCTCCCTCCTGGATGAGCTGCCCATGGCTCCATCCCCTGCACTTCCCTGCCCCAGGCCCACTCCCTCCCTCCACTCACTGTGGAGGCCCTGATCTGCTCCCCCTACTCCCTTTCCCTCCCCCATTCCTCTTCCCTCCCACAGATTTACTGGTAGAAGGCTGCTTTCCAAGCTGCCGGACTGAATTCCTGGCCGCATGCATACACACAGCATTTATCAGTGACATTATCGGCCACATTGGCCAAAGAAGCCGATTGCTGATAATGTCAATTTTTCTTTTATTGGTGCCAATACAATGTGGACCGATATATTGGTGCACCTCTAGTTCTTCCACCACTGTTGGCTGCTCACCTTCTCTGCAAACTGTGCTGCCAGGTGCAATAGTCTGGGAGCTGACCTTGCCTGTGAAGACTGAGGTAAAAAAGGTGTTAAGTACTTAAGCTTTTTCTGCATCATCAGTCACTAGGTTGCCTTCCCCATTCAGTAAGAGTCCCACATTTTCCTTGATCTTCCTCTTGTTGCTGACATACCTGGAGAATCCCTTCTTCTTACCCTTCACATTCCTTGCTAGCTGCAAGTCCAATTGTGCTTTGGGCTTCCTGATTTTGTACCAAATGCCCTAGCAATACTCTTATATGCCTCCCTAGTCATTTGTCCAAGTTTCTAGTTCTTGTAAGCTCCTTTTTGGTTTTAAGCTCACTGAAGAGTTCCCTGCTAAGCCAAGCTGGTCTTCTGCCATACTTTGCAAGTCTTCCTGCACATTGGGATGGTTCATTCCTGCACCCTCAGTAAGGTTTCTTTAAAGTACAACCAACTGTCCTGGATTCCTTTCCTCTTCAGACTGGCCTCCCAGCGAGTTCCTACCCATGAGTTCCCTGAGTGAGTTTAAGTCTGCTTTTCTGAAGTCCAGCATCCTTACTTTGCTGCTCTCCTTCCTTCCATCCTTTCCTCAGGTTCTGACCTCAGTCATCTCATGGTTGCTGCTTCCCCAGTTGCCATCCAGTACTACATTCTCTACCAATTTTTCCCTATTTGTGAGCAGCAGATCAAGAAGAGCACAGCCCCTAGCTGGCCTCTCTAACACTGTACCAGGAGATTGTCCCTAACACTCTCCAAAAACTTCTGGATTGCCTGTGTACTGCTGTATTTCCTCCCAGCAGCTGTCAGGGTGATTGAAGTCCCCCATGAAAACCAGGGCCTGTGATAAGGACAATAGCTAATAATAGATAATAGCACATAACACTAAACAAAAGCCAATTTACAAGAAAGACAATTTAGAACTTGCTCCAATGCATGCCATAATTCCCAAAACCACTTGATGGCACTAGTTTTCTTTGGATAGAAAGTCAAAACTAACAAAACCATAGTCTTCCACAGAAATGATGAAGTGAAACAGCAATGAACAAATATTGAACTCATGTACAATGAAGGCCTAGAGATCATTGCATTAATATTTTAGTGTTCCACCAGGGGCCAGTGTTGTACTAGTAACTAAAGAAAAAAATATTTTATTCATGTATAATGCATTGGAGATCTACAAGGAAGTCACAGATCACTAAAAGAGATGCTGTTATCATACAAACATTATCACCACAGACTGGATCTAATAACTTAAAATAGGTTTAAACTGAAAAGAGATTGAAAACAGCATTGGGAAGGTTCTTGAGGAAGCTATCTGGCAAATGAGGGTGGGGTGGTGAGGAGTTAGCCCTGCAAATTCACTTTGGGACCTGATACCTAAACTGGGTCCATCCCACGTAGACCATCACCCATAAAAAAGTTTCAGTGAGATGGTGAGAAAAGTAATGCTTTCATTTACACCTGTGTTTTACACTGTTTTCAAATTCTTTTATACCTGTGCTGAAGGGTAATTAAGGACAAGTTTTAATTGCTTATTATCCTTGTTACTGGAGATATATGATCGAGAAAGGACTCTGCTTTCATCACCAGAGTTCACTTGAGCCTCAGAACTAACAGTTAAAAGGGCATCTGTTTACCTGCAAACTGAGCAAATACACTATTAAAACATTAAAGTAAAATAGACATGAACCCTGCCCATATCCTGTACTCTATAAAACAGGCCAAATCTGTTCTACAGCACAATCACACACATTTGTCGAGCCTTATTCATCTTGACCAGGGTGAATGGGAATTGAAGACAGCTAGCATCTTGGAGGATACAGGGCACTGGTCCCAAAAGCACATGCAGACGCTTCATAAATATTGCTTTATTACTATTAGATTTCTAAAGGCTTGACATCACAGCAGCAGTTAGCTTATTCACTACACTCAGGTTACTCCCTCCAGCTAGGCTCACTCCAGAAAAAGCTACCACACTAGGAAACAACGCTTGAGCTAGAGAATGATTTGATTAGCAACACAGATCTGATTAGCAGCCTGATTAGATTAGCAGCTGATTAACTGTTGTAACAGGAGCTGCTGCCTTCTCATTGCAGTACTAGATCCAGCATCAGCAGGGACATCCATCCCGTTCCCCAAGACAGGCCAGTGAGCATAAGCTACAGGCATTTAGATGTGGATAGGAACCAGGTCTTCAGACACTGGCAGACCTTAGCTTTATTACAGAATGTACTGCCCTGAGCAGGCTGCTCTGAGCCAACCTGTGATAAAACCCAGCCATTCATTTCCTATTCATTCCTGAACATCAGTGGTAATCTTCAAATACTGACACTATAGGAGTTGGTTATCTGAAATCTGTGTTTAGTCCTATGTCCCTTCTCAGCAGCTTAAATTGGCTGGGAGAGTCTTCCTTGCAGTCAATCCTGCTTGGACTCTCGAGGGACAGAAACAGCACTCTCTTCTCTGGAGTCAGTAGAGCAAAAATTGGTTGAATTCCAGAACATGAGTGCATAAGATGCATCTTATGCAATTTGGCTTCTATTTGAGGACAGGATTATAATTAACGATGGTCACTCTATTTAATTAGTGTTGTTAAATTTTGTGGCTAAGGGGCAACCCCTACCATCTTTCCTGTGTACAGAAGGACCAGTATCCTGGGAGACAAGTTTTGATAAGAACATACAAGGGTTGTGCATTCCTGTGTGTGTGGCAGACATCATCTCCTCAGAGGCTGTTTTGGGCCAGTAGATCCATTCCTGTACATAACCCCTGGCCATTGTTTCCTGAAGGGCAGGTCAACAAAGACTTACTTCAACTGCAAAGCAGAAACCCCTGTCCAGAATAAATACCTGACCCCTGCACTTTTCCTCACCAAAATTATTTCCAGAACTTAGTCTGGGCACTGGAGAGATGATTATTTTTAAATACTAAGAGCGTGGCAACAGGACCGCTATAGGTCAATAGAACAAATAGCAAGTAACTTGTTATTGTATTTGAATCCAAAATACACAATCTCAATAATGGAAGCAGTTCTCTATAAGAACACAGACTAACTTTCAGCATGGCATCAAACTGATCAGTGTGTATATAAAATGAGGTAAATATAATTTTTTGAAGACTAACTATTGATATTGGATATTTTATTCATTCTGTTTCCATTACACCAAATTACTTTTTTTCTCTGAAAGGTGTTTATCCTACTCTACTTTAAAACCACAAGTTCTGGTCATGCACATCAGTTTCTTTAATTTTGTCACAAAAGTTGTACAGTGCAGGACTTGCTATAAGGAGTTAGAACTTCCCCATATGGCAGATGATCCTCTGAAGTGGAAAAGAAGATGTGCAAGCTTATGCTATTAAACTTTTAAGTTTGAATGAAATCCAGCTGTTTAAGATCCATGAGCATTCTTGCAGTTTTACTGCTCACTGTATGTATACTTTCAGTCCCTTTATTTTTGTGTTCTTTAATTGTTAGGGCCTGTGATCATAAACGCCTTAGCATTTCAAATCTAAAGTGCAGCTCTTGGTAATTTGTTCTAATCAACTGCAGTAAGAAATGTCTGCTCCATAACCTTGAATGCTTTTTTCTCCCCTGACAACAGAAAGTTCTCCTTGCAAAAAATAAACATCTGGTTTGAATTGAACATCCAATTGTAGTTACTTTAAGTGCCAAATATTAAGTTACCTCAAATGTTTTATGTTTGAACATGATTTTTCTAGACAGCTAAATTTTTAACTGAAGCACAAATGTACATGTAAAATTACTTTAGAAGGTTAATTCCCTTGAAGATATCTTTTTTTTAATCCAGTGCAACTGGTCACTTTTTCCTGGCCTCCACTTACAAAACTTGTTATTCACAAGTTCTTAGTAAAACTGAATATACAGCATAAGATGCTGACAAAAGAAAAGTAAATTATCTAAGCCAATTCTAAAATTTACAGTATGCAGAAAGACTCCTATGTCTGCATGAAACCCCATGAAATAAGTCAGCATGCTATGTGTGGTGGGAAAAGATCCCAAATTTTGACCATTTTGACCAGATTTTGAAATTCTTAAGATTCAAGTCAAGACCTTTCCTCATCCAAAAAGCTGCTCCACTCACCTTCTATATAAAAGAAATTGCCAGTTCTCATAACTTTCTTGTACATCGCACAGTATAGTGGTGTTTTTCTTAAAATGTGGGTATCAGACATATAGCCCATGGGCTGGTTCTGCTGTGAGGAGGAACCATATGGTCTGGCCCATGAGTTGCTGAACCAACCTCACACCCTGGACCCAGCCACATGAACTGCATGTAATGTGTGGGCTGAACCCAGCAACACATGCCCTTCAGGCAGCACTGGGGAGAGGGGTGCAGTTTAAGGCACATATGTATGCGATGCACCCCACCAGACTGGCCCCAAATGCTGGCTGTGGGGCCAGTCTGGATTTGGCTATGCTGAAACCAGCATGAAGGGCCAGGCTGGTGGGGCGTTGTATGCTGCCCCATGCTGGCCCCCTGTAATGCAAGCTGCCAATCCAGCCCTGCACACTGTACACACCAGCCCTGAGGTTTGCTATGCATGTAGCAAATGAGGCTGGAACAGAGCAAGCACTCGGGCAGTAACAGGTCCAACATGTGTGCCATAAACAACATGTGCCCCATGCCAGCCCCATGTGCTGCATGCATAGCAAACACCAGGGTCAACATGCACTGTGTGCGGGCTGGATGGTGCCACTGGCACTGCACAGTGGGGCTAGTCCCAGTCTGGCTTGCAAACTGGCCCAGCGACCCTTGAGCTTGACACCCCCGCCTTAGAAGATTCATTCCTTGAAATCCTAGGTTATGTAAGAATATTAGATTTTGTTTTCTTTTAAAATAAAAGGTGCTAGCCCTCATAAACCTATTTTAAGTTATAGTTGCAAAGGAACATATGAACTAGGGCAACCCCCCAAAAATCTTTTTTTAAGTCCAGTTCCATCATATGGGGCACAATTCATGATTTTGGTGTGGGTATGATTGACAGTATTGTTGAGGCAATAAGACTTAGGCGGTCTTCTGCCTATATAACAGCCAAAGGACAGGGAGTAAAGCTTACTAGGTAGAGAACGGTTCAGGAAAACAGACATCAAATTAACAGGAGTTTACAGCATTGCAATGAATACCTTCAAGATGTCCTAAAACTGGGGTGTCAAATATCCAGCCTGTGGAGCTGTATCATCTGGCCCCCTGGAAAAAGGGGGAGACAAGTGGGAGACTTGCCTACAGCAGGGGGTGAGTGACAGTGGGGTGAGTGATAGCAGCATTAACCTTTGTGCCGCTGCCACTCACCTTCTCACTGGCTGGGTCCAATGGATCCCAGGGGGCTGGGTAATTTTGACACGCCTGTCTTAAAAATGTTCAGAAAAGTGTGTGGAAAAGGGCTATATGTAACAAATTTCCAGCTGTTTCCTTTATGCTGAATCCAACTGTGGCAGTGATTCAAATAAAACCTTGTCATGTTTCACTTGCAGGGACTAGGGGTGCACCGATAGAGATTTTGGGGGCCAATACTGTAATCAATTTTTAAGGAGACACATTGGCCACTACCGATCCGATTTCCAATACAGCTGCGTGTAGCTGGTAAGTCTGTTGTGGTGAAAGGGGAGGGGGCAGGGAAGGAGCACGGGGGGGGGCAGATCAATGCCCCCACAGTGAGGGAGGGAGTGGGGCTGGGACGAGGCAGGCGCAGAATGGTGCTACAGCTCCTGTTGCTATGCACCACTCATCTGGCGGCTCCTGCTGCAGCTCCCACAACTCATCTGGGAAGGCACAGGAAGGGTGGCGCATGTGCCCTAGGATCTGCACAGGGTGGGCCGTGTGGGCTGCAGCTGCAGTCTGGGGCTGGCAGCTATGCTGTGCTGCACTTAGAGTAGGTGGCAACAGTGCTGGGAGGGGGCTATGGCAAAATTTGGGGTGGCTGCATTCCCCCCCCCCCATAGCCCTCTTCCACGGCTGCCGCTGCTCACCCCAAGTGCAGCATGGCCCCTGGGCCCAGCGGCAGCCTGCCCTGCCCTGCCCCATGCAGATCTGGGGAAAGACCCCCCCCCATGCCCTCCCAGACTAGCAGCAGGAGCAGCCCCCCCCCCCCCGCACCTCCTGGACAAGCTGCAGCTCTGTCCTGCATCCACCCCACCCGGGCAGCGCCTACTGCAGCCCCACTCCCTCCCTCACTGTGGGGGGTGTTGATCTGCCCCCCCCTCCTTCCACCACAACAAACTTATCAGCTGCACATAGCTTCCCAAGCTGCTGGGCTATGCTTCTCGCTGCCTGTGTGCTACACTGCAGCTATGCGCATGCATGGGCATTTATCAGCTAAATTAATCAGCCACATCAGGCTGATATCTGATATACTCAATTTTCTTTAGATCAGTGCCAATCCAATATAGGATCGATGTATTGTTGCACCTCTAGGATGGGACCTACTAGAAAACACAGAAATTGCAAGATCCGGCATTGCCTGCAAAAGCAGGTAATGTCCATGAAATCCATGGGGGGAAAAAACCCCAACTTACTAAGAATAAAATACTGGCTCCCCAGAGAGAGCCAGCAGTCCTCACAGTGCTGTGGCCCAGACTCACAGCCTGGCAGAGGGAAGAAGGGAGGAGGGACAGGGGACTGCTGGGATGAAGGGGGGCCCAAGATGGCTGCCACCCCCACTCTTTGCCGCTGCTGGACTGAGGACTGCTTTTGTGTGGCCCCGCCCTCTCCACCAATCAGCAGTGAAGGGCAGGGCCGCATGATGGACAGCCCTTGCACCCAATGAGGGGTGGGACTGTATAGCAGACAACCCTCAACCAATCAGCGGCTAGGAGTGGGACTACTGGGGCCCCTCAACCGATTAGAAACATGTGGGGTCCCTCCCGTGATCAGCCCACAAAAATAGCAGCAGGCTCCATGATCTCCCCACAAAAATCAGCCAACTGCCACCTTGAGTTGGGTAGCCCCCTAGTCATTTGCCCTTTGTTCAAAGTTCAGGAGAGATTATTTTACTCTGAACGCCTTCAAGAGAAATTTGGATGTTTATCTTGCTGGGATCCTATGACCCCAGCTGACTTCCTGCCCCTGGGGCAGGGGGCTGGACTCGATGATCTTCCGAGGTCCCTTCCAGCCCTAATGTCTATGAAATCTATGAAATCTATGAATAAGGTGTCCAAGAAACAGTCATAAATCCATCATAATCCACTTTCATTATATTTGTCATGAAGTCAAACGGTAACGTTCCAATACATGCTGACTACATAATAATAATAAATGACAAACAAAGCACTGCAGAAAAATCCATACCAATTTCCAGCCATAAAACAGCTCCTTCCCATTCTTGCTTGAAGGAAGGTTTTTGCTTGTAGTGGATATGATGCAAAGCAGCTCATTGTGGATGATCAAAAGATGCATAAAATGATCATTACTTGCAAAGAAGCATTCCAAACCAAGTGCCTACAATTTGGAGTCCATGTTGCACCAGGAATTTTCCAAAAGTTTCTGGAAGACTTACAGGTCTAAAGAGAACCGCTGAAGTAACCCAAGAAAAGCCAGAACAGTGAGACAACTCCCAACCCCTGAATTGGGTAGCCAGAGGCAAATCATGCCAGGCCCAAGTACTTAGGAGTACATTATTTATGGGGGAAGTGTGTTGTACTGAATGAACATGTGTGAATTTAGTCGTATGTATATGTATGTGTTTTGCATGGCAAGTGGTGCTATTCTGTACTGTGTTTCTCCTGCTGCTTTTTTTAGTATAATGAAGACAGTCATCCTGTTGTTCCCTGTCTTATCTCACTGGGATAAGCAAACCCCTGCAATACACACAAAAATTACAGTAGTGGTAATTTTTTGCCTCAGCATAGGCAGGACACCACAGCCCCTTCCAGTTTTAAGATATTTTCATATTGTAACTATTTGAGGAATCTATGCATAATGTATGAATTTTTATTGAAGCAATGACATTATCATGGAATTGCTGCCTCATGTAATGTCTTTGTATGTACAATACTTATTGGCTGATAGGGCCTGTCATGACTGCCAAACCAGGGTCTACAGTCAGTAAATAAACCTTATGGATGACCTATCCAAATCAAAACATCTTGGGAAATGGGCTTGCTGAAGCCTAGAAGAACCTTTTCTCCCATCTCTCTGCAAGGGTGCTGGAATATCAAACAGAACAAAAGAAACCTGGTGTTAGTAGGGGGACATATAAAACTAACTTGTAGAGCGTACAGGAAGGTTTGGGCAAGAAGAAATGAGAGTTTTGCAACAGCAGTTTCCAGTTTAACTACAGGACCAGCTAAGATCAAGAGCATGTCTAGGTCTAGGTCAGCTAGGATAGGCAGCTAAGCCTTGCACTGTAAGAAAAGTCCTAGGCAACCCAGACAACAATCACCTAAATTCAAAGTAAACCGAGTCCAGAGATACTCAATGAGGGTTTATTATTTTTGTCTACATCTGTGTTCTTCTCATATTACTGAAGTTGAGTAATTTATTTTAAAATCCTATGCAAAATCTGTGTGTATTATTATGTGCTAGAAGTACCATACCACAAGCTCCAGAGCCAAGTTGTAAACCTATTATACCCACAAGGGAAAAGCATGTATATAAGCTGCTAGAATGCATGGAAAGTCCACGTTCATGCTTGCTAAGGGTTATCCTAGGACTTGCCTCTGGGACAGCATACTTTTCACCCAGTTACACAGGCTGCTTGTACATTTGAGCTGTTAAAAAAATAACACTGATCTTTTACAGCTATTTTTGACTTGTTAGATTATCAGCAGCAACAATGCTAAGTACCAGGCATACATCAGGGCCTGGGTCAAAATCAAGGGTGACCAATAAGATGCACTGAAGAATGCCTAGTGTTAGGAAAGTTGCTGTTGATAACTCCTTAAAGAAAGGGGAGAGCAAAGAGAATATCCCGTTATCTTGAGAGAGAATGGCGATATCACCATTTTCTCTCAAGACCATGGGGTACTCTCTTTGCTCTTCCCTTTCTTCTCTCCCTTTTCTTTAAGGACTTCTCAACAGCAGCTTTCCTAACACTAGGTACTTTTACCCCCTACTCCACACTTAGCTCAATGTGGCTGGGAATACTGCTATTAGTTGGCACTTTGCCACAACCAAGCACAAACAAGCAGACCCCTAATCAGCTAACTTTACCAGCAGGCCCAACAATATGAGGGCAGTGTGAGCTGAGGATACAGGCAGCAGAGCTCTCATGCTCCTCACATACCGAATCACGTGCCAACGCTGAAGAGAAAACCATAAATTAACCCAACACGGTGAGCTCTGCAACCAACACACTTCATTAGGAAATAATGAGCTGACATACAGGCTATACTTTTAAAAGTTCTCCTTGAAGGCAAATACAAAAAAAAGACAAAAAACTGGCCAAGAGAAGATATTTTATGACTCAGCAAAACGTATAGAGTCCAAAACGTATAGGGGAAAAGAGAAGCAAAAACGTTTCCCCTTGGACTGTTTACTAACAGTCTTTGCTCTTCTCTTGCTTGGCAGGCTCCCTAACACAGGACTCTAGCTAGAGCTATAATTAAAGAAATGCTCAAATTCAGAATGATATCTGGCTCTCTCTCAGTTGACATCTAAAAGAATCCAGCAGTCAAGGGAGAACTCAAGTTCATTAAACTGAATTAGCATGTTTTTGCTGTTATCTGTTGCTCCATTTTGCCATTTCCCATGACCTAATAAAGGAAACGTTATTGCCAACTATTTTCCTGCTTTGTTTAATCCAATACATACGGTCACCTCAAGTGTTCTTTTGGTTTTAAGTCCAGCTCTGAGCTCTGTATACAATAGGCAGCAGCTTTAAGCAGGCATGTTGCTAAACTACATAAATGTCCAGTCACGGGGCTACAAGCAGATGTTTCCTTTTGGTAGCTTCATTTTCCATGTGATAATCCAAGATGTATAATAGACCTAGTTGAATCAAGGATGAAAAATTTCCAGGACTAATTAATTTCACATACTCTGCCACAAATGAGAGCATATCCTCTCAATTACAGGAAAAAAAACTGGCTTGTAGTTCATCACACTCATTTTAAAGCAGACTATCATTCCTTCTTAATGCACAACACTTACCCTGTAACTAAAGCAGAGAATTAAGAAGCATGGGCTAAACTCAGTCTTTTTGAAATGAGCAAAAGCTAATTCTATTTTGAAGTTAATAGCGCTACCTCAAGGATGAATCTAGCCTAATGTACTTCTACTGATGAGTAATTTAGCTAAGAGTAACAGTTGAATTTAAAATATAAACAGCTACATCATGTATTTGTCTGCTCCACTCCTACAGTCTAAATTGTTTGCTAGTACAACATATTATAAATAGCCTTAATTATACTTCAGCTGCCTGTTTTCCAAAACCATCTATTTTATTCAGTGACATTAACTTTAAGAAATTTTAAATGGGTGGACAATAAAATCATCATGGAGCAGTCTAAATGGTCTCTTTTCTGAGAAAAAATATATGTCACTTAGCCCATTTCTGATGTGAAATATTTGTTCTTTGGAAGTATCTCTCTGAGGCAGGCATAAGAGCTATCTTAGAAAAAGATGAGTTAGCACTATGCAGAAAAGCAAAGAACACTAAGAGCCACGAGAGTTCACTATTTGTAAACTCACTATTTGTTGACATGAACAGAGCACAGGGATGAATAGTATGTTTCAGCATTACAACTAAAAAATGCTGCTTCCTAAAGGGCACTAAGGCTATTATGGCAATTTCCCAAGCATCACTGCAAGACTAACAGTGCAGACATCAATGTTTAAAAAAGTATATGTAGCAAGAACTAGGAGATGTAGAAGGAAGCATGTTGTGGACCAAAGGTGAAGGTTTACTAAAGGACATGGAGTAATCCCAGCTGTGTGCAGAGAAGTGAGGTCTTGCAGGGAGGAAAAAAAAGAGCTCTATGAAAGAAGGAACGCTGGAGGCCAGGAAGGGAAGTGGGTTTATGTGGAGTATGATGGAAGACAACAGATCTTTGTCAAGGAGTGCAACAGATTGAGAAACGAACAGAAATAACATTATTGTACAATGGCATTATTTTAGGGATGCTTACTATACGAACATACAAGTTTAGCTCAATAGGGTACTGTCTGGAAAGTTAGTAAGGAGGGAGAAAATGGTTCAAAATGGCTACATCTCAACACTTAAGAGTTGTTAAGAGATGATGATGGAGCTCTGAAGATTCTGTCCTTTTTCTAGACAATCTATAAAACTGATTTCCACCTGAACAGGAAAAGGTCCAAGAGCACAGGACTAAAGAAGTGTGGCAGGATTAAAGGACCCTCTTTTGTGACTCAGGCAATATAGTTGTTCAGTCTCAACTAGACTGAGATCCAGGACCCCCCTACAGTTGTTTGAAGAATTAGACCTAGATTACCACAAAATGAACAGTGAGCTTTTTGTAAGAGACTTGTATATGAACCCTTTTTTGTCTTAAGATTATTTTTCTCTTGTCCTTTGTTCCTAATAAAAATAAGTTTGTTGTATTAAGAAGGCTCCTCAGTCTCCTTATGATCTACTTTTCACACAGAAGAACCCAGTCTTTCTTCTGGATAAGGATAAGGATTTGCAAAGTACAATAACCCAGAACCAAGTAAGAGAGAGGAAGAGTTCCAAAACTGAGAACCCTAGAGAAGGAAAGTCTGATATATGAAAAAGTGGATTCAGGGAGACAAGAAAGGGGAAGGGGGACAGCTAGCTCTGCAACTGTGAAAAGGAGAAAAAAGGAGGAATAAGGCTTATCAAAGAGAACAGCTATGCATTAGTACTAAAAAAAAGAAATCCCAGGAAGTTGCTGAACATTGTCTGTGTCAACTCTGGTTGCTAGCAAACCATAAAAGCAACAAAACAAGCAATTAAAGTAATTAAACATCCTGTCTACCCCAATCAGCCCATATATCTCCACTCTCATCATGTAAAGCCAAGTATCCTTGAACTCAGCCTATATTACATGTCATGCATGAACAGATTTAATCTACATAAATTAATGCTAAACACAGCACACTCACTAACAGATAACACATTTGCATAAGATTTCCTAAATAGTACAGAAACCATCCTGTAGCCACCAATCTAGGTTTGGGATAAAGTTTTATCTAACAACTTTTACCTCAACATAAACAGTTTTGTATGTAAAATTATAAAAGTAGGATTGTTTTCCATTGAAAATTAAAACAATGAAAAACAATAAAAGTATCTAGCAGGGCAACCACTGAACTATACATACAGAAGTCCACCACTCCATGAAGAATAGGAAATGCCTTGCATCATTCTGGAAGTTAAGGAGCTGCCAAAAAAGAGCCTATGCATCTGAAAAGCCTCTGGTGACTCAGAGAAACATGTTTAAAGTTGAATGCCTCCAATGAAGCCATAACCCATAATTCAGCATCTAAATGTGGGATCGGATTTTCAGAAACTCTAAGCAAATGCAGCTCCACTGACTGCTCAGTGGCTCTTAACCCGTATTTAGCTTTCCATCTGACATTTTTACTAGCCTTTTGGACACAGAATAAAATGGAAGACAAGTCAATGATCATCCTGTAAAACAAAACAAAAAATGTGAAAAAAACAACCCTAATGCCGGAGGGGGGCGAAACATTACTTTTGTATGATGGATGCCCAGATGTCATGGCTTTTGTGTCCTAAAACAGATTTCTGTGGGTTTGGAAGTATATTTACATTTAAAGGATTTGGCCTTAGTCAGGAAGTTAGTAAATTTGTCAACTTCTGCACTTCAACACCTACTATGACAAAGTAGTGGGCAGATGAAAATGCCTTTTGTTCCTCTCAAAGATGTGTGCGGGAGTGGGGAATTTAAAAATCTTTGGGTGAACAAGACAGGCAAATTTCAGATAGACCTCTGCTAATGTGAATGGAAGGTGCAATTTTACCATGCTAAGATGAATAAAAATTTACAAGATGTACAAAGAGATTGAAGTATATAAATACATGAGAAGCATTTACAACCACAAATCTAAACATGAAATGTGTCCCAAATGCAAGAAGTCAGCCTCATTACATGCAACCATTTTGCAATTCATTCATCCAGACTGGAAATGTACAAAATCCACAAAAATAAGACATTAAAATAATTAATGGGATGTTTGTCTTGCTGCACATTTATAATGACATTGCAGATGGCTGTTAGCAGCTTTCAGTGAACTGTTTTTTACTACAGAGTTGGCACAGGTTGAAAGCTGCTCAATCCAAATTAATGAGGAAAAAGTAAGCATTTTTCCAGAACTTCCAGTTGCCTAGAGCTGCCCTAACCATACGCTTCCTTTCACCTCTCTGATTCTAAAACCTGCTGTGTCTTAATATATTCAATTGCAGGATGAGTCAGGGCCTGAGCTATTGCAATGGTAAAGGTAGGTGTGTCCAATTCTCTTTCCCACCTTACCTCCATTGTATACAGGTATCAAAGAAAAGGGAAGCTTTGACCTTATACTATTTTTCCAGCTATTGTTAGGCTAGAGAACTAGTCTAGAGAATTATCCTTCCTTAGCCATAGATGCTCCAATGTCAGGATATTTCCTGGTGAAGAGACCTGCTCTCTGCACATTCACCTTGGGACAGTGTGACACGAGTGACGTTTCAATAACAAATAGCTCCTGAGCAAAGTAACCATATTTAAACAGTAATTTTTTTTATTTAGCAATGTCTCCTAGCACTCTCCTTTTGAAAACACCAACACAATTTTAAACAGCAATCAACCCTTTTTTATTTAAATATTAAAACCCTTTACCTGCTCTCAGCTTACTTCTGCCACCCATTGCATATACAGTTTCAAGCCTTTTGTCGACACAGTGGAGCCCCTTTAAATCTGAATTGATGAGGAAACCACTGCAGATTATCAAATATTGAAAGTACCATTAAGATACAGAAATGAAACACACAATGAAAATTAAGCATTGGCACAAATTAATGAGTTCTATTTAATGCATGAGAAAGCCCAACGTGTTCGGAAGCCTTAGGTAGTTACTGAAGACAGGGAAAAAGATCCTGGCATCAAAAACCATCACAAACAAGACATAAGGTATGCAACACACTACCTTTCACTAAATTCTACAATAATTGGATTACATATGTTTATATAAATTACAGAGTTTTATTTTATTCATTGTAATATTTAATTCAGTGTTGTTTATCCTCTTCCCACATTTTTAACTTCCAATAAGCTTCCATTTTTTTCCATATTGACAAACCTAATTTTCCAGATTATAGGTTTTACAGACCAAATTAGGCCCTCATTTATGTTTACAAATGCATTCTCTTCCAGCTGTACCTTCTGTGGCCCTCAGTGGCTTTACATAAAGGCCTACCTTAACATAGTTACAGCCTTTGTTACTATAAGTTACAAATAATGAAAATAAACCATTTGTTTCACGCTGTATCATTTTCAAATCAATCTTAAGACACTGATTTTCCTTTTAGAAAATGGTTTTATTGAAATAATCTATTATAACCACGTACAGCATTTACGCATCTCCCATTGGAAGAATATCCAGTGATAGAGCTAAGGTCAGTGTGATATACAGTTTAATGGTATTCAATGATATCCAGTAACTTCTAGCAATAACGGTGTTTTCCCACTGATGGCCATATACAGCCTTCATACTACACTACTACCTGCTTAGAAATAACATAGCCTAGAATTCTAGACTTTTAATGATTTTTTAAAGACTGGTTCTGTGTTCTTTCAATACACATTCTATTGAATCTTGTATCAAAAATCTCACTGATGTTAATGGAATTTTCTCTATATTGAGTACAAGATATAGTCCTTGGTGGACACAGAGGATTCAGAATGGGACACTAAGTCTATAGTTTTGCTATAGACTTCAAAAGGGCCAGGATTTCACTTTGAAATCTCTCCACTGCATAATAGGTAAAGGTTAAGACAAACTATCCCTATCCTCACTCACCAGTGTATTTGGACCCTAATGTGGAAAAACTCTATGTAGGGGATTAAAGACTTATTTTCAGTCACTAGACTCTCAATCAGAGTACCAGTTATTATGCTGCCTTTTGTAAACACTTGTTCCTTAGAAACGGAATCAATAAAGACTACCTCACATCACTGGAGGCTGCTGAACTTCTGTGGAGACTCTAAGAAACTTCTATTCACCATCATAGGTTGAACTGGATCCCATTACATTGAGATGAATGCTTCCATATTTCATTATCAATCCTCCTTACTATTCAGTTTTTTTGAGTTCACTTAAGGTTCCAGAAGTAGCAATGTTCTCAGCCATGTACTGAACTCCCTCAAAAAAATATTTGCATAAGCATCATCACCACAGTTAAGGACCTTTTTAATCATCTCATTTCTAGACCACATGAAAAGTTTATTAATGCAAACTAAACCATTATATTTAATAGTAACAAAGCTACACTTTGTATATGCTTAGGGAAGTAAAAATCCAAGAAACAAAGTAACAGTTGATCTTAAAATGATGAATGCTGCTCTGACAACAAAACAAATTCAAATAAAAGAATTGACCACATGCTACTGCAAAAGAGTAACTCAAGATTACAGTTTCACTTTATCGTTACCCAATTAGCAGAGAAAGACATTGTGAAACCTAGAATAACATATAAAAACTTGTGATTTCACAGTGAGGTACAAACATGTAAAAAAAAAAAGCTTCTAATTTTAATACAGCAAAGCTAAGAAAAGAATGATTTCTTGATATAAGGTTGCTTCACATTTCTGAAATACCCTCCATCTATTATTAGCACATCTACGCCATCTGTCAATCGACACTTCACCTTTGCATCCACTCCCGTAACTACGAAGATGGAGTATTTGATAGTCTGTGGTCTACTGCCTGACTATGTACCCAGAGAACTAACACACACAGTAAAGTGTACAAGTACCAAACAGTATTAATTTAAAAAGAATTCACTGTAAACGTGTTACACAACTTGTACGTTTTCCCTAGTGGTGTAAGCAATATAATTCCTATAGAACTACCCAGTTGCATTACTGCTTTCTGTGTAAAAAAAGTATCGCCCCCCCACGACCTCATCTGCCACCCTCTCCTCCCTCCCCAAATGTTCTGCGTTAAAACAAATGGTTTCAAACTCTTCCCATTCCTCTCCCAGGTCCATTTTACTCCTGTTTTAAAACATTCATGCTCCAACCACAGTGCTGATGTATTAAAAAAAAGTTTGTTGGAAACCACAGTTTTTGTTCCAAGTTATTGGACCAGATACTTGTCAGCTTGGCCCATATCAACCCAGTCCAAAGAGACGTCCTAAAAGATACTACATCCACTGATGGGTCCAGGGTGGGGAGAAGACATCCCACCCCATGCCTGTATTGGCTCAAGTAGGCTTGCTCTTCTTGAGAGTGTCTTAAAAGGCAGGATTAGGTTAGTGCAGTGGTTCCCAATCCGCGGTACGGGTACCACCAGTGGTACACAGTCAACCTGCCAGTGGTAGGCATTAACATATGTATTGTAATGCCAAAGAGTTGCTGGTGGTACCTAAGGCTGAATTGAAAAATGTGCTGGTGGTACTTAAGGTTGTCTGGTATTAAACTGGCTGTGGACAACCTGTCCGAATTTGGGAACTGCTGGGCTAGTGGTTATTCTAAAGGGCTCCTCACAAACACAAGGCTTCCCTGGAGGAGATGACAGCAGAGAGGCTGTGCCAGGCTACATCTGCTCCTGGCAGGAGCGGGGAGGAGCCCCCAGGCGGGAGCACGCTGCTGCCCCCAGGCAGCTGGGAGCGGAACCCAATGAAACCCGCCGGGGCCCCTTGTTCCACTCCTCCACGGGGTGGCGCAGGGAGCTCCCACGTGGCTGCAACCCACGCGAGGCTATCCCCCCCCCGCCACTTCTCCTCCTCCTCCCCGAACTACAGCTCCCAGCAGGCTCCGCGGCACCGAGGCGCGGGTGCGGGGCCAGCCGGGAGCGGTAGTCCCGGCTTCAGTCGGCGAAGCGCTGCAACAGGTGCTCGTCGCCGTGGCGGGCGCCAACGCCGCTGCTGTCGAGGAAGCGCTCGCAGGGGAAGTCCATGAGGTCGGCCTCGCTGAGCGCGCAGGCGGCAGCAGCGGCGCCGCGGCCCGGGCGCGGCGCCTGGAAGCCGGAGAAGTCGGCGGAGACACCAGTGCCGGTGGAGCGCAGCGGGCGGCGCGTGGAGTAGACGTGGCGCACGTGGACGGGCGCCGCCTTGCGCCGCCGCCGCCCCAGCACCTTCCTGCGCACGAGGCGCGAGGCCCAGGCCGCCAGCGCCGCCACCAGCAGCAGCGCGTTGAGCGCCAGCAGCACCAGCGTGAGCAGCTGCGCGTCCGGCCCGGCCGCCGCGCCGCCGTCGGGCAGCGTGACGAGGCCGGCGCAGCGGTCCCGCGGCGCCACGGGGCAGGCGCGGCCGCCCAACACGGCCTCGACGCACACCAGGTAGGGCGTGTCGGGCCGCAGGTCCCGCAGCGTGGCGGCCGGCTCGCTGCGCTCGGGCAGCTCCACGAAGCGCGGGAAGGGCGCGGCAGCGCCGAAGCGGTCGAAGAGCAGGCGGAAGCGCGCGGGGCCCAGCAGGCGCGGGCTGCGGTGCGGCCGCACGGCCCAGCGGAGCGAGGCGGCGCTGGCGCCCACCGCCTCCACCGACAGGTTGCGCAGGAAGCGCTTGTTGAAGTCGCAGGGGTCGGAGACGAGCGGGGCGGCGGGCTGAGGCGGGGGCGCGGCGCTGGCGTTGGGCGCGTTGGCGGCGGAGGGGGGCGCGGAGCAGGGCGTGCCGTCGGGCGGCGGCGGCAGTTGCGCGGCGGGCACGGAGGCCAGGTCGGCGCCGGCCAGCGCGGGCGGGCTGCGGCACTGCAGGCGCGCGCGCCGGGCGGCCAGGCCGCGCTGCAGGCCGCGCAGGCGGCAGTCGCAGCTCCAGGCGTTGCCGTCCAGCTCGAGGCGGGCGAGCGCGGGGCTGGCGGCCAGCAGGTCGGCCGGCAGCGTGGCCAGCGCGTTGTGGCGCAGGCGGAGGTCGCGCAGGCGGGGCAGGCGGCCGAGCGGCGGCAGGGCGCGCAGCGCGTTGCGGCTCAGGTCCAGCGCCTGCAGGCTGCGCAGCGGCTCCAGCAGCCCGGCGGGCAGGCGCGACAGCGCGTTGCCCTCCAGGCGCAGTTCGGTGAGCGCCGCCAGGCCGGCGAAGGCGTCGGGCGCCAGGTGCGCCAGGCGGTTGCCGCTGAGCGAGAGCGTGGCCAGGCCGGGCAGGTGGCGGAAGGGCGCGCCGCCCAGGCGCTGCAGCCGGTTGCCGCCCAGCAGCAGCGTGTGCAGCGAGCGCAGCGGCGCGAAGGCGGCGGGCTGGCGCAGGGCGCGCTGCGGGTTGCCCGACAGGTCGAGGAAGCGCAGCTTGGCCAGGCCGGAGAAGGCGCCGCGGCCGAGCCAGCGGATGCGGTTGGACTCCAGGTGCAGGTAGAGCAGGTTGGGCAGCCCCGCGAAGCCCGCCTCGCCCAGCGCGCCCAGCGCGTTGCCGTCCAGGCGCAGCTTGACCAGGCTGCCCAGGCCGGCGAAGGCGGCGGCGCTGAGGCGGCGCAGCTGGTTGGCGTTCACGTAGAGGATGCGCAGCCGCGCCAGGCCGCCCAGGGCGCCGGGGGGAAGCGCCGCCAGCAGGTTGTTGCCCAGGTACAGCTCCTCCAGGCGGCCCAGGCGCTCGAAGGCCTGCGGCTGCAGCCAGCGGATGCGGTTGTACTGCAGGTCCAGGCGCTGCAGCCCGGCCAGGCGCTGGAAGTCGGCGGCCGACACGTTGGCGATGAAGTTGCCGCCCAGGCTGTAGGTCAGCACGTCCTGCGCGGCGGCGGTGGCAGGCGGGCGCGGCACGGCCCGCAGCCCGCGGTTGGTGCACACGACGTGCCGCTGCTGCTGGCAGTCGCAGGGCTCCGGGCACAGCGGCCGGGCGGCGGGCGGCAGCAGCAGCAGCAGCAGTAGGAGCTGCGGCAGCATCAGGCCGGCCCCGCGCCGCGGCTCCATGCCGGGACGAGCTGCGGGCTCCTTCCCCCGCCGCCTTTGTGTCTCTCCTGCATCGCCCGGCGCCCGCTACTCGGCCCCTCCTCTGGGCTGCGGGGCAGGGGCCCGGCGCGGCGAGCCGCCGGCGCCTGCCGCGCCCGGCATTGCTACTTGTTGCACGGGAGTGGAGGGCTCCTTCCCGCCCGCGCTGCTGCTCTGCAGGCTCGCTCCCCGTGCGCAGGGGCGGGCGGACGGTGGGTTGGGGGGAGACGCGGAGAAAGACAACAAGCTCCGAAAGTTGCCGAGAAAACTCAGCGGAAATTCGTACTTCCCACACTTTGCCCCCGGGGACTGGAGGATCGGATGGAGGGAGAGAGGCAGGACAGACCTCGGGGAAGGCGGGGCGGGGAGGAGGAAACATGCAGCCGGCTCTGGCTGTGCTCAACTTAGCCAGAGAGCAGGGGCGCGAAGTGGGAAGGAGGAATTAGAAACGTCTGTGCCTGCAGGAAGGGGGAGGGGAGGGCACTCGCAGCCCGCCCGTGTGCAGAGGAAGCCCTACCCTTCACTTAAGGGCCCGAGGGGGGGGGGGGGGGAGGGGGGAAGAGTAAACTAGTTCCCTATCATTGTGTTTAGAAACCTGCCAAAGGCGGTAATCGGGTTTAACCGCAGACTCCTTCCTTTTAAATCAGTGCCTTTTAGAAGACTAAACCCCCTGTCCTGCCCCTAGAAAATGAGCTCTGAGCCTTTTTTCCTTCTGGTCCTGTTCAGTCCTCTAACTAACCCCCCCCCCCAGTGGATTAGTGAGCATGACACCAGTGGGCAAGATTTTGTTTATTTATTTATTTGAAAGTAATAGGGCCCAATTCCTGCAGCACAGGGTTGAGGATCTCTGTAAGAACTGAGGGGTGGGGGGGGGGGAGCGGCAGGGAAATCATCAAGGAGATGGTAAGAAGGTGGTAGAAACTCAACATCAAACCAGACAGATCTGGTTAATTTCACAGTTTTTAAAAGTTTTGTAAGGAAACTTACTCAGAGGTCACTGGGGGGAAGTTATGGACCTCTCCCCTTACTTGGTGAATATGAGCCATTCCAGGCTTAAAATTGTAAAGGACAGAGGAAGAATATAGCTGATGGGATAGAAAATAGAGGGTTCTTTTCCAGGTCCATTTCAAAGCATTAGTGAAATACTTAAAGATCTGTCTGCAGACGACAAGGTTCTCTGGGTAGATGTGATATCTTTTATTAGACCAACTGTTATTAGACCTGTTTGCAGACAAAGTGGTTAAAACACATTGCTGAAAAAGCTGAAAATTGTGAAGGTAAATGTTAGAGGTCAGGTTCGGTTTTGAACTTTAACTTTTAATATATGCTCATGTCTACCAATCTTAGCACTAAACAAGCATGCTTTATTTGGTACAAAATTGTCCAGCTGGTGGCTGACAGACTGCCCACAGGCTCCTGTCTGGCCATTACTCCTTCCCTCCCTCCATCACTCCTCCAGTTACTCTTGCCCTGGAGGCCAGGAGTGGGCTGGAGTGCCAGAGCTGTGTGTGTGGGGTGAAGGAGAGAGCCAGGTTACCCACACTTTTGGACAGATGATACAGTATGTGTAGCTGGGTGCTGTGCATGGGGTGATGAGGGAGTTGGGCCTCCTACAATGCAGGAGCATGGGGTGAAGGGGATGCTGGGTGGCTCACATGGTACATAACGCTGGAAGAAAGGGAGAGTTGGGCTGCCCAGGGTGGGCACTAGGAAGCTCACATGGTAGGAGGAACCAGGGGGATGCCTGCCCAGAAGTTGGGCAGCCCTGATTTAATATGTTGGATTGACTTGGCTGTTACTAGAGAGATGGTGAACGTAGAATCCTACAGTTCAGTGCAGGAGGGGAGGGCTTTATGGTGCCTGATGTGTGAGGTGCAAAGTTTAATTTAATTGTCTTACTTAAAGAATTGCTAGTTTCTTCATTTTGAGTAATGTTTACCTTTTTCTGTTTGAGGAATAAATGTTTCCACAGTGAATCTGTTGTGTCAGTTCATAACAAATGTTGGAGGTATGTTCTTGGTTCCCTGTTCAGGATACTGTTGATCCTTGATATCTGTAAATAAAGTTCGAAGCTTTCTAATTTTGTCTTGTCCTTCCATGTAATGTCTTTCATTTTCTAGCTTTTTTTTCCTCGTTCCTAGTATATGTTTTCTAACATAAGCTACCAAGATCACAACAGTTTGGGTCACCTTTCCTAATTATTATAGCTATCACTAGTTCATCTTGCTCTGAAGTATTTTTTGTTTGTTTGAGGCAGAACCCAACCACCTGGTGGCTAACCTTGTTTTAACCCAAATCTTTTTCACTTTTAAACTCTTAAAGTGACTCTCTATGGTAATGTATTGTCTCTTCCTCTGGGATTTCTATTTCAAATGTGCCCAGTTTACAAGGAAAAAGGACATTTCACTAATTGGCATTCCTGCAGACCCACTGTGGATCCTTTCCTTTTTCACACATCATCACAAGCAATAGATGTTCTGTATGTCAGGTTACATTCTGTGCAGGGCTCTTGTTTTTAATTTATGCCTTCTGACACTCTGCCAACTCTTCTTTTCAGTGTATTTGCAGGAGTACAACTGACTGGAATTTTAGTCAACAGTTTTATTAATTTGAAAGAAGAGAATTCATGGGCCTTTCTAATGCAAGAAGGTATTCAAGAGCTGAGACTAAAACAAGCAGACATGGTTTTAACTGCCCAGTAGGAACATGCATATTGAGATGCCACTTGGAGCTGTCAACTCATTCTTTTCTTGTTTCTTCATGTAAATTAAAAGACACTTGGCTTTCCTTGAAGGCATTTTTCTTATCCCTGAACCTAAGGATTTTAAGTGGACAGGCTTCTGTAGAAATTAGGTTATATAAACTAATACATAAGGGCATTCTGAAAGTTAGCTTAAACTGCAATATTGTTATGATACTTTTTTTAAATAAATGGAAACATGGAAAATGAGGAATAACTTTTCTAATGATTCATATTTAGCTTGTATTCTTATGAGATACCTGCCCTTAAACCAGTCCATGTGTCTGAGCTGAATGCCGTCAACTTTGCACCTTAAGCCAACAATCTTTAGAAAAATCAAATTGAATAATGGCAAGTACTGAAGAACTACTGAAGGATCAATGTCAGCTGGTAGGAGGTGTCACCTGGTCTTGCATATAGATCTATTTTAGTATGTTGTTGCCAAACACTTTATTAATAGCATTGATATGGGTAGTATACTGATCAAATTTGCAGAAATACAGAACTGGGGAGGTGTCAAATACATTAGAGAGTAGTTTAAAATTCAAAAGGATCTTGATAAATGGTTTATAGTAAGACGCAATTAAATTAAAAAAAGACAAGCATAAAGTAATACATGTAGAAAAGAAAGGTCAAATGCACAAATATATAGAATTGGAGGAAACTGGCTAGGCAGTGACACAAGAAGGTTCTGGGGGTTTGCGGTGGAATACATGTAATAAAACAAAAATGTTATGCTGTTGCAAGGTTCATAGTTCTGTCCCTGAAGAATGACAATTGGACTAAAACTTAATTACATTTTTATGCATCAAAGAGCTATTTTAGGTAAATTTTAGAATGGTTAATCTTACGACCTTTCCCTCTCTGCTTTGTACGGTTGGACTAATGGTAACTAAAGTATTTGATGTTTGCACTGGAGAAATCCAACATATTCCTTAAAACAAAAAGCATATTTCTGTAAAATGGCATATATGGAATGCACAGTGAGACTGTAAACTACAAAGGTTTTACACTAACTCATTGAACTTCCTCATTGAAAGTCATTGTTATGCCTTGCTGTTTTAAAGTAGTGCTGTCCTCTTAAACTCTGGCTAATTAAGAAAAAACCCCCAAAGACCTTTAACTATCTCCTACATATTCTTAACTGATAAATAAGCTATCACCATCACACATGTAGCATTATGGTTTAGATAATTACATGCATCTGTGGGTTATAAAGAGATCCTTGGGGTTGACATTTAAAAATATGTGGAGTGCTAAAAGCATAAACATATCTGACAGACTAATCTGTACAATGTGAACGTCTTGGTTAGATAGTCCCAAAGCTCTCCAATTAAAGCATCTCTCTGAGTGGTCATTGTTTTCTTTGCTATTTTGTGTGTCAGTGTTCAACATCAGTGCCAGTAATGCAGACACCATGAAGCAGGATAACGTAAGCAGTCTGAGGCCAAATGTGAAAGAATAACTTATTTTTTTTCTCTCAAGTTTATTTATGGTTTGCTTCCACAAGTAATCCATCTGCAATATGTAGTTTATGTTGGTTAAAATTAGTGCAGTGTACAACATTTCAAATAAGGGTAAACTTCTTTCTCTGATGTGATCGTTTGCTTGCATTTAAAATAAAATGTCACTTGAGACGTCTAGCTCCTCTGTAGGAAGAAAGTATGATTCCCAGATCCACAGTTACCATTGTATGCTTAGTTTGCTCACAGAAAGGGAAGCTACCAGATGTTTAATAGATAGCTTGATACTTTCCAAAGGGATCTCAGACTAACACTTGGTCTGCTGATCTTTTTTTTTTAAGTGTAAAAGTTAAGTATTTGAGTAAAGGCTGTGTAAGGATTATTTGACATGTGGCACTAGCTATAACATTCACTGAGATTTATGATGCAGCCCTACTACCAGAAACCTAGGATGAGACTTGGGGCTGAGACAGGCCCAGTCCCAAACTCAGCCCTGTGGCTGCTCCGTGACTGATCCCAATTTGGGCTCTGGCCCAGGGCAGCTCCAGCTTTAAAACCCAATGTATGCATCTCAACTGGACTGCATATGTAGCACAGTCCTCAGGTGCTGAGAATTCTAGATTGAGGTGCTCTGATTTTCGGGTTTCCCTGCCCCAGGTTTCCCCCAGGTTTTTAAATGTTGCGAATATGAATCATCTATGAATTAATCTAAATACAGGAAGCCCTTGGAATTTGTGGGTTCAGCATTTGCAGTTTCAGATATTCGCGAATGCCGAGCCTGCATCTTAAATGCACTTAGAGGAGCTCCTTGGGAGCTCTGCGCTTGCCGCTGCCAGGCTCCTGCCACTGCTGCAATGCTCCTGCCATCACTAGCACAGCTGTTGTGTTACCCCCTGCCCCCCAAGCTGCCAGGGCACTGTGTTCATGAACGCAGACACGGTGTTCATGAACGCAGTGCCTTATTTGTGAATGGTGAGGGTCTCCTATACATCCCAGCTGGGCTGCACGCATGGCTTCTAGATCTGGAGCTGCTTTGTGGCTGATCCTGTGGCCCCCAGCTTGATGCCAGGGATCAGGCAGAAGATGGTTGTGTCCTGGTCCCTAAGGCTGTCCTGATCCTGATCCTCATGCTCAGGTAAGCATCAGGATTGGTCATGGCCACAACCTCAGAGTCAGGGCAGAGCAGCAAGATGTCTGTTCCATGGATTTGAGCTGGGGGCAGTCCTGGTCTGATGTGGTTCCAGAATGGATGCAGTTAGGGATCTGAAGAATTTTATGTCCCACCCCAAACTTTGGGTCCTGCTATGCATATGTGGCATGTTTGGGACGGGGCATAAAACTCCTTAGATTCTATTTGTGCCATTATTTTAACTTCTGCCAGGGGCCTAACAGTGCTAATATTGCTTGGCCCCCTGTGGCACCCTCAAACGGATCTCAGGGCACCAGGGTTGAAAATCAGTTACTATATATGATGTTCAAAAAAATTCCCCGGCCTGTTTTAGTTCCATATGTAAACTATACATAAGGAATAATAATTAAAATCTGTTAATGGCATAATCTGTTTGTGCTCACCCAAATAGCTGTCAGTAAATTTAAACTTGACTACAGCAAAATATAGAGTTAACTACAAAAAACTGGATGATGACAGCATTATTCATAAAAAGGAGTGGCAGGAAGAAAGGAAATTGTATCGGAGATCATTGTGTAAGTGAACTCTCGCTGATCAGTGATGAAATAGCTTTGTTGGATTGATTGGAACGTGCTGGCAAGGATTTAGCCAGTTACTTAACTAAAGTTTTTTGTATTATTAGACACTGGATTCCAGAGAGCTAAATGCTGAACTTCATAGAGCACGTGCTTGCTTTGTTGTCTGACATCTGTGCAATAAGTAAGTGGAGAATGCCACTCATGTCAGAAAAGAGTAAGAAGTAAGTTATGTAAAACATCCTTATTTAGTCAGGACAAAATTGTAATGGTTGCTGCAATCCTCTTCTATATTTATTAATGTGTTTAATCTTTGCATTAGTGTTAGATAGATCTTTCCATAATTATATAGCTGAATTGGAATCCCTTTTTCCATATAAGGATATTTGGACTCAGCAATGGAAACATTGTTTTTAAAAAGAAATTTAGCCTTTTTTTTGGTATTCTGTGTAATCTTCGCTACTTTTATCACCCTGTAATATCTGGGTGGCTGTAATGCTGAAAGGATTCAGAGAACAAAGACCTTGAAACACACTATGTGATTGGACCAGAATGCCTCATTTCATGACTGTAAGTTGCTAAGTGTGATCTGTGAAGCAGCATGGTTCATGCATTTACACTGTTTGATGCCTTTAAATTACTAATTTAATTTGTTCACTTGGCAATACTAAAAGAACTATTAACTTATTAGTAGACTTTTGGTGTAAAACCATTATTTTAATAAAATGTGTCCAAGCTTAACCAATGTAAACTGCCTTCTTCCTGGTTCAGGACAGTCTTAAATGATAACAGACTATAGGTCAGATCCTTCTTTGCTATAAATCAGCATGGCTTTGTTGCAGTTTATAGAGCTGCAAAGACACCAACTGAAGATCTGGCCCTATTGCCCTGATATAGAAACATTTCAGCACATCAGTCAAAAACTGAAAAAGATCCGGGATATAGAGACTAGTCTCCTGCTGTCATAGGTAGGTGTCATATCATCCCTTAAAATATTTTCCAGCCTTGTTTGTTTGTTTGTTTGCTTTTAAAAAAGGTTAGGTTTTTGTCCCCACGTTTCCTACGTGAAGACTGTTTCACACCCTTTTTCTAATTTCTGGCCTATATTTATGGACAGTTCTGTTCCCTTTATTCCTTGTTCCTATGCTGTCCTTTTAGATTAAATTGCTCCTTCCTTCCAAGTTAACTACCTGATGACTTAAACAGAAAATACTTATTCCCTCTCAGCCTTTGTTTTGTTAAGCTAAACAAACCAAATTATTTTTTCCTTCCCTTGACAGACACACTGTTCTCCTGGTCTTCCCAGTAGCCTTTCTATTCAAGTATCAATTCTTTTTTTTTTTTTTTTTTTTTTTTTTTTTTTTTTTTTTTTTTTTTTTTTTTTTTTTTTTTAATGCAACTTCCAGATGATGTCTCATCAAATGCTTAAAGTTAGGCTTGTAGTGAAGAAGGTGTGCTGTAATGTATACCATAGTAACCATCTAGATAACTGCTTATTTCACCTGGCAGAAAAGTCTATAAAAGAGAAGGCGCTGTGATAAGAGGCAAAGAAAGGCTCCTCTGAATGAAACTTAATTTGTTTCTGGAATTTATTACCATTTTTCCTGTATACATGTTAAAGTTAGGCATAGTTAAGTGCCATAGTTTTCAGTAAAAAGGGACTAGCACATGGGATTCTAAAGCTGTCTTAATCGCTGTTCTAGTACGTAACGTTTTATATTAACTGACTTATAAACCTGTGCATGTTTATAGCGCGGCAAGCATAAACATCCTCTTGTTTTTTTGTTACTGTGGACAGTGAGTCTTTTAAGGCATAGAAATGCTTTAAAAATCCTTTAACGGAAATAGTTTTATACAGTGCATCCAATTTTATACTTTCTGATAGTGTTTTATAGACTACATCAAAACATTTGCTAATTAAAACCAAAAAGCCCTAAAAATTAAATGAAAGGATCATTTATTTAAAAAAAAAAAAAAAAGCATAAGTACTTGCATATTGATTATAGTGTACTTTGATTTGATTATAGTAGCACATAGTGAAATTAAATCAAATATGCTACCGACACTAGGGGAGTTTTATTTAAAATGGCTATTATCATATTAACTACCATTATATACTGTTATAGAATTTCTAATAATGATAGGTTTCAGATTTCCTTAGACGGACATTTCAGGGAGTTAGAAGATGAGAAACTAGTCTTTCAATTTGGTTCCCAAACCCAAGCAAAAGTACCAGCGTGCTTTTTACTATAATTCCTATCGTAATAGAAGTTAGGAACAAAACACCCTTAAGAACACTAAAGTTGTAGAGTCAAGCATCTGCAAGCGAGAAACAATAGATTCCAGGTTACCTGGGAATCTAGGGTGTGTATAGGTAAAACGGGGGCCCTAAATTGAAACTGGGTTTTAAAGAACACTGCTTCAATTTAGGGCTGATTAAACTGCCGTGTCATGCACACACCCCGTTGACTTACCTGCCTCTTTGGTGGGGAGGGCAGGGTGAGCTGCGGGCAGGTAGAGCAGCTCCTGGACTATGGGGGGGCTGGTGCTTCCCTCCACAACAGCAGCGGCTCCCCCTGCCGGTGGCACCCACCCACAGGCTGTGCTCAGGTGGTCTGAGGGGCACCGCAGCTCAGGCAGGCTCCAGGGGTGGTGGAGGTCAGGGTCACCACTTTTTTTGGGCAGAGCCTGTTTTCCTGGGCTGCTGCCAGGCTGTCTGGAGGGCTTCCTGCAGAGCCGTGGAGTTGCACAGAGCCTGGTGCTTCGCTCCGCGGCTGTAGGGGCAGCAAATTAAAACCCCCCAAAGGAGTTTTAGTTTGCTGCACCCCAAGTCATTTAAGGCGCATTACGTCACCGAATTTCCTACAGCGGCTGGAATTCGTATGCAATACACTGCTGAGACGTGCAAACATCAACACCATTAAAGTGGTGCAAAAGCATTTAACCCGCTTCAAAGTGTTGTGCGCACGCGCCTCTCGTTTCGTATACATACGCCACTAGAGGCCTTTTATATAGCTGTTATAGAAAATAATCTAATTAGCAGGGATCCAGGTTTTCCTCTTTGAAGGAGAGAAACGTGGATTTTCCTCTTGCAGGCTGGCAGCCTCCCAAGAGCTGCTGCGGGGTGGGGGGGGGTGCAATTAGAGGCAGGGGGCACCACATGTATCTACACATGCATGTGTGGCCAGCATACAGCCAGGCGGGGTGGTGGGAGCAGCTCTGGCAGCTGAATTCAGACAAGTCTGTGGGGGGGGGCAGGGGATGGAGAGCCAGGGCTTGGGGAGGGGTGAGGGGCATGTGAGTCTGTGGCAGGTGTGTGTGGAGGGAGGATGGGGGTGTGAATGGGGGCAGGTGCATACCAGTGCTGGGCAAGTTATACAGGCACTGGGGCTGTGGCAGGGCAGGGGGGAAAGGGGGAAGTGCCTGGCCCTCTGGCAGGGAAGGGGGGGGTCCTTTCGGGGCTGGCGGGGAGCAGTGTGGCCAGGCCAGCAACACGGGCCAGTGCCCATGCTCTCAGAGGTGGGGTGACTGGGAGATGCTGCTTGGGGAAGAGAGAGGCATGGCCAGACGTCTTGGTATGGTGCAGGAGCCTCAGCCTGGGGTGGGAGATGGGTACCACAGACCTCCCCTTCTCGTTCCAGCCTGTGCAGCTGGACTCTGCCGCTACCCACATGAGTCAGAGCCACTCTACTCCAGCTCAGTGGGGTTGGGTCAGTTGGGAGGCCTCCTCCTCTGGAAGGGCTGAGGGGGGCGGGGGACTGGCTTGCAGAGTGAAGGGCACTAGCAGGGATGGGGGGCTGTGGTTTGGGAGTGAGGGGCACCAGGGCATGGGGGACTTAGCAGCAGGGCACCAGCAGAGGAGGGGGAGTGGGGGACTGCAGGTCAGAAGTGAGGGGCCAGGGGGAGCTGTGGGTTTGGAGTGAGGGGGATCAGCATGGCCCAGAGGAGGAGGGGGCTGCTGGTTGGGAGTGAGGGGTACTGCCAGGGCCATGGGGGCTGTGGGTTGGGAGTGAGGGGCACCAGCATGGCTTGTGGGGCAATGTTTCCTCTAAGGTGTAGCGATCCGTAAACACACTGCTTTGGTCCGTTGCCAGATTGGTCCCGGCCTCCCCCCTCCCCTTTTCAGTGCACGCTGCTTTGGTCTGCCCCCCAGTATAACACAGCCCTGGTTTAGTAAAGCAGTCAAATGCATGCTTAACTTCCAGAATGTGTAGCCATAAAAACAGGTCCTGCTTTATATGTACATCAGGCAAGGATCTACCATAATACATTCATATGTGCAGCCAAAATGCTGAATGTTCAGTTACTCTCATTTCTGCTTTCATACACCAGTATTGTACAGCAAAAGTATCTGTGTTTCTAACTTTAAATGTACTATCACCATATCCAGAAGGTGGATAAAAATAAGAAAAGCAGATACACTTCACTTTCAAAATACTTTTATGAGGGTACAGAAGTAGTACATACCATTGTAAAATGTGAATAAAAAGATGAAGTCCAAATTGCTAAAACTGACATTTGAGTGCCCAACTTGAGATCCCTACCACCTGTCTTCTTGGCGTATTTAGGATGTTTAAAGAATACTAGATTTGCAGTGCATGGGCTTCATTGACTAGAGTTGCAGCTGTTAAGAGTTCAGCACTTTTGCAAATTAGGTTCCAAGCTATTTTAACTTTGGATGCTGATAAAATAATAAACACACAAACTGGCCACTTATGGAAAGCTTGGCTTGGTATTTTGATTTGATTTTTCTTTTTTTTTAAAAAAAGATCCCACAACAGAAACAGCATTAGAATCCAATTTTCCATAATACCATTGAGCTGTCTGAATTGAGACCATCTTTCTCCTTCTTGTGTACAGAGGTGTCAGACATGCCCCCCCATGCTCTGGCCCCTGGCTCATGCACTGTACGCACTGTGTGGACTGGACCTGGAGCCACATGCACTTCATGCAGCACAGGATAGCCTGTGCCCCAAACCCCTGTGCCACATGCAGCACTGGCTCCAGCCTGTGGGCAGCGTGTACCCCATGCCCAGCCCCAGGGGCCAGCATGTACTTCATGCAGTGCATGGACTGAACTTGACACCATGGGGGTGCACAGGTCCTGAACAAGCACAGCGACACTCATCCAGCCATGCTGGCCAGATGAGTTTGACACCCCTACTTTAGCACCATCCATGCCTCATCCTGATTGTACCTTCTGCAATAAATAAAGCATGGTTTATAGAAACAGTCTCAAACACTACTTGGGCATAGGTTATTCCCTGTGCACTGAATAAAACAGGAACTTTGAGGAAGATGATTGCAAATCTTCATGTAATTAAAGACTAACTTGAAGCATATACACAAGACGGTTGAATTAAGGTTTTATGGCCAACCTAAACTTTTGTGTCTTTAACATTTGAGTGCTTGGCTTCAATAATGAGCCCTAATATTAAGATTACAACTCTTTATATGGTAATTTGATATATATTTAATACTGATTTGGTCACTTTCATTTTATATATGGATATGCTGAGACAAATTGGGTTTTCTTTCTTTTCCGTCCTCAAAGTAAAGGAAAAACAATTAAACTAGTAAGCCAGTTCAAGGGTAATGCTTTCCTAGCAAATCTGAAGTTACTTAGATGATCCTAAGTCAGGGAACTTTAAAACAAGGCGTTTTCAGAGGCCAAGAATTTTTATCATCCAGAATATTTCTGCGTAGTGCATTGGTCTGAGTATGTTATGTTTATTGTCTTTTAAAATGTAAGTAGGATAACATGGAGCAGTACTCTGAAAGGTATTTTCCCCCAGAACTTGTATTAATGAATTATAATAGTGCCTTTTGGGAAAACTGAAACTTTTGGACTGATACTGATTAATTATATGTGAAGAGGGTACATACCTGCTTACATCAGGAACAGGGTTTTGGTATCGCACCCTAGATATTTGAATGGTACAAATTACTGCTTACTGGGCACGTTTATACGAGATGTTTACTGTGGAGCGGACTAATTAGCTCCACAGTAAAACATCATCTACACATGCTGTGTTCTTTGGCCACAGTAAACTAATTAACGTTGCTATAGGGTAGTACTGCCCAACACAAGTACTATCCTACAGTTACATTATTTAGTGTGCCACAACACCTGTGTAGACGGTGACTGGGGCTGCCTGGGTGCTCCAATGTGGGCTGTTTGCTAGCTAGCACCACACCAGAGCACCCTCTTCCCCAGCCATGCTCTCTCTGCAGTATGCTGGGCCAGGTCAGAGCAGCCCTGGGCTAGTAGGCTGATCCCTGTGGCCCCCTGCCAACTGGGGTTGCTCCGCCATGGCTCAGAATGCTGCTGTCCTGGCCACACATGTAAACGCTGTGCTCAGGAGCAATGAACTGCAGTGCAAACTGCACTGGAGTTTACTGCTTTGCATTAATATTGTATAGACATGCTTACCAGAATAGAGAACCCTACTTGTGCAGATTTGTCCTCTTCACTATTGTCAACAGCTGTTTTATTCTCAATCATGTAGGCTTTGGAAAGTAGGTGGAAGACAAGAACTTTTGGATTGGTTTGAATTTTGTCTCAATTTTGAGGCTATTTATTGAAAAATTAAATATAATTTTGCTCCGGTTATTAATATACCACCTTGTTACTGTTTAATTGGCTTGATTAATTGCTCCTAGACCGAACAATTAATTTTGCATTCATAAGAGCTGACTGACCTAGTTCTGATAGTAGAATCCCTGTGAGAAAAGGGTAGGCTGAAGATAAAATGCTTGTTCTTATTAGTAATGCATACCACACAAGCTATGCATTCCTGAATTTAAATAAAAGTCATTTTTATTATTACACCAGTAATGAAACAAGCATGAAGTCATGTAAGCACTAAATGAAAATATCTGCTATTGTCACAGGGGACATTAGCTTAACAGAAATCAGTGCCATTTAGTCTGAATATACTGGTATTGTCTCTTAAATTTTTTTTAAAAGCCACTTTCAGTCTGCACTTCTTAAAAAGTATACCAGCTTTGGAACATTTTTTTTTCTTTAAAATGACTGCTTTTTATGCACATAATGTCCTATTGCATTGATTTTTCTATTTCATTCCAACTTCTGTTTAAAATAGATATATATGGACAGGTCATCTGATGTAATTCAGTGTAGCCTTATTCATTTTGGTGGAGATATTTCTGTTGGTTTACACCAACTGAGAAGTATGTCTATTAAGGGTCTGAATTTTCAGATCACTAATCCTGTCAAAGCTTCCACAAACTAAGGAGATTTGTTCTGTATGTTGCATATCAGCTTGGGTCAGATGACATAAAAGTGAAACAGAAGATTTCATGTTCAATAAAGTACGTGTAATTTTTTTAGTAACAATGTTGTTAGCTTGGGAATACAGATTGCCCCAAATCTGGAAAAGAGTAGACCAAATCAGCAGTCATGTTGGAAGTGAAAGGACCATTTTTTTTAAAATCTTGCTAAACCATATAAATCCAGAGCATTGATTTCTTTGTGGGGTTACTTTAGATTTTTATGAACTTGAGCAGAGTTTAAGCTGTTGAGATGCATCTCAGGTTCAGGAGAAAATAAATATGCCTTATTTTAGTCCTGTGATATTTTAGTACCCAAGAAAACATGTTTTAGAACCTTTGGAACTTGTCCATTGCAGTGGAGGATAGCTTCCAGATGAAATGAAATAGATGAGGTTATAAAGTCTATAAGCAAAACAAGCTAAATGAAATTCTGCTGTTACTTAAAAAAAATAGGAGAAAGGTAAATTGCTTTTCTGGTCTGTTTCCTTGGAAGTTGAAGAAGGAACACTGAAATCTACCTGGCATCAATAATACCATGTTTTCTCAAATACATACAATCCAGAATATAAGGGGGGGGGGGGGGAAATCTTTCCTTGCAGAAAGTAACTGAATAGTAGCAGCTGGAGAGCTGAGCTAGTAAATCATTCTGTTCCCTATGGATCCCTGCAGGGTTTACATTTGGTTTACCTGGTTAGAGGCAGAAGCTGCTTGTACCATATTTCTTGCATACAAAGTACACTCCAATTTCCAGCAACCATTGTGGTTGTGTTTTTGTTTTGAAGGAAGGGTGTGTGTTTGTATATGAGAAAACAGGGCACTTCAGCTCTTCCACCATTTTATTTTGAAGACTGAGTTGTTCAGTCCCTGTCTTCTGCCTGACTTCAGACTAACATAACTAGCTATCTCTCTGCAACTTTATCTATAATTGTAAAAGTAAAAATGAAATAGCATACCTTTTGACCAAAAAAGGTATGTGCGCACATAATATATACATTTTTTTGGATACAAACTAGAATCTAACTGTGTGTGTGGGTGTACCCACACAGTTAGATTCTAGTTTGTTCTTTATCAAGTGGCTTTGGAAAAAAGAGCATCAGCCAACTCGGGAGCCGAGTTTAATATGAAGAATGCAAGATTTAGTCCTCCTTTGTGGACTACATCAGCTGGATATTCCTGTTGTCCATTAAGATACATAAAAGAATATTACTACTTCTTTACTTCCATTTGGAGATGTATATTTGGTATTTTAACACCCTTCTTCCAATAAACACCTGGAGGGGGTAAGACTCCTGCATATAAGATACATATGATTCAGTCTTTTCTAGCACTATACATTCAATTACACGTTTTCCATCAGCTTTTTCCCCTACTGCTGCGTTTTACCCACAATGTTTCCCTACGGTAAAAATTGCTACTTCCTAGAAATTAAATTAGCTCCTAAAGCTAAGGAAGATTAATAAAGCTCTTTCTGCATCCCAGTCCATTGCAGTTTGCTGCAAAACTGCTCTTGTTCAGCCTGCTCAGCTATTTCTATTGGCATAAAGCAATTCTGGAGTTTTGCCCAGAGTAGCACAAATCTTATCCACTGGAGACAGAGTTAGTCACCACATCAGTCATCTGATACTCTCTCTTCTTGTATACAGGAACATAGTCTTTCACCAGTCTTGCTAACTCCACACCCCTGCACTTCAGGGAGCCCAGATGTCCATATTTTATCATTTCATTTCTTTTATCGTGATTCCTTGCCATTTCACTGAGATTCACAGTTTTCACATTTTTTCTGGTGCATGTTTTCCAACTCTCCAAGTTGCTGCCTGCTTTGACTATTTGCTTACAGTTGTCATGCCAACACTGAAGCCTAGAATATCAACTTGAGTGAATTTCTTTTTTCAAGCATGCTCTTCACAGTTTCTAAGGTGCGTGAGCAGAATACGTGAGTATTGGCAAACCAGTATGGACTTGACACTTGAATTTCCAAGTATCCCATTCTGTTTCACAAGGGCTCTTTTTCTTCCTCACCCTTGTCCCTGCCTTTCCCCTCCCCTCTCCATATTACCGAGAGCATGCAAACCAGAATGCGACCGAATGAAGAAAATATCTACTGATTTAGTCACTGGTATATTTTCCTGATTCAAACAAAATTACTAACCAGACACTTTAAATGACCTTTGTGGAAGTGATTTAAAAAAATCTCTAGGTTACTGCTTCAGAAAGTTGGATTCATATTTTATGCCAAGTCATTCAAAATGTGCATGTATCAACTTTCCAAATACCCAAGTGAAAAAATCACAAGTAGTACAGGAAATTAAAAATGTAACTTTAAATTTTTTATACTAAGGGCACATACAACAATTATGCCCTGTTACTTAAAATATATATAAGAAAGTTGTATGTACCAGAGGTTCTATGAAGCAGCCCATATCCAAGATAAATATTTTAAGTAGCTCTAATATAACAGACAGCCCTGTTTGCAGGTGAGTCTCATAATGGAGCATACAGGCCAATTTAAAGGAAATTGGTTTAAAACTGTTAAGAGGAGGAAACATGGAAATTTCAGCTCAGACTCTCTACAGGTCTTTGGAGATTTCTGTAGGTGTGTGTGTGTTCTGGATTTCATATGAACAACCTGTTTGATTTGAGAAATACAAGATATGTATTTAACAGTATTTCAAGCACGGAGCTTAGAAAACGGATTTAGTTTCATCATAATGACTGTATCCTATACAGAATTTTAAAGCAGCACATTATACTTCAGACTTGAAATAGTGCTTTTCCTTTTATGGGTCATATATTCTTTTGAGTGAAAAGGATTGGAGAATAAAGTAAACAGTTTCAGTTTTTTTATTGTGGGTTATTGGGAATTTGCTGTTCTTCTAATATATCAGGCTAGCCTTCCTGAGCTAAAAGAGCCGGCTCTGAAATGCAAGCCTCTGAAATTACCAGACTTAAACTTTTTAAAAAATTGAATTCATTTCAGAATCCAAAAGAGAAAAGAACTTACAATGTCCAGGAAAAGGTTTTATCCAATAGATAACTGTTGTGCATTATAGTGCTGGTCCATCCAATTCAACAGGTGAACCACTTCCCAGGAGTCCCATGTAATTTTGTGTTGGTAGTGGAACACCTTACTGTTTCTAATTCAATGAAATGTCCTTCTAGTTGAAACCAACACAAGCATTTCATCAATTTAAGAACAGTTCAGTGGATCTTCCTCATCAATGCTATTCTATGAAAAATACATTTTAACTAAGAAAAGAAAAACTAATTTTTTTTGGCTATAAAGCCTCTGACATATGTGCGTATGCATAACCAGATGAACATCTACAATGGATGTTCTTTTAACGCACACTATCCCAAGAAGCCTCAGTACTAGTCTGAACTCCAGGCTTGGTCACAAATATTGCCTTAGAATGGTTCATTCAGAAATCTAGGTCTTTTACTTATACAGGATAAAATGTATAGCATTTTGGTGCTTGTTGATCCAAGCTAAAGGACTTCAACTCTAGTATTGTGCATCAGACTGGGTGTCTGAGAACCTTCATTGATTTAATTTTTAAGAGCTAAACATGGATTTTCAATATTGGTCAGGCCTTATTTTTAAGTGCATCCTGTCCAAAGTTTTTCATACCCTCTCTATTTTCTGCAATAAGAACTACTACTTAGGCAATTCATCATGGAAGGATAAGAGAAAATGAGCAGTGTAACTTTCTGAAGTTTTCTGTACTTCGTTGGTTGTGTTTGGTTCATTTAACCTTAAAGCCTTACATTGGCTGAATGATTCACAAGCCTACCTATTTGGAATATGGCAAAGGTGATTACTGCAGTGTGGAGCCTGCGCCTCGCTCCGCCTGGCCTATCGGGGTGTTGCCCCTCCCCTCAACTCGCCTGCCATGACTTGGATGTACTCAATTACCTTCAGAGGGGTCTACAGTGGAGATCTTTATCCTGGGTGGGGCCTCCCGATAGGCGGTGTTACTCACGGTTATCGGACGCGGTGATTCACGGAGCTCCGCCTCCCCTACACCCCATCCACACGCCAACCGCTGGGCGATGTATCCCAGATGTTGCCAGGCCCAGTATGATGGCCTCTGACTGGTTCCCCGGTTCCCGGTCGTCCTCCCTCCTGCTGGGAGGGGTGTCCCCTTTCTCCTCTCTTACAGATAATACTCCTCTGAATCGGGGAGCTGGTGGGTGCTCCCCCTGGTTCCAGCCTCCTCCTGGGGCCTCCGCTGTCTCCCCTTTCCTCCCGTCCGCAGAGCGCTCCCCTGCCTCCTGGGCGTCTGCTGCTTCAGGATGCAGAGAGAGTGCCTCGGCTTGCACTCTCTGACTGCCTTTCGCTTTGCTGTTTGCAAAAGGCTTCCAGCTCTTGCCTAAGCTGCCTGCTTGAGACCTGCAGGCGGGGTCCTCTCCACTCCGTGCGAGAGCCTGCAGCACGGGCAGCACACCCGTACTCTCTCTCCCTGGCTCTCCTCCCCTCCCTGTCCTGCCGGCGTTTTTAAACCTTCCCGCAGCGGCTGCTCTGGCTGCTGGGATTGGCTCAGCTGTTCGCCGCGCGGGGAACAGCTGTTGCCAGAGCCGGCGTAATGGCGGCTCGCGCGGCTGCAGCCGCGGATGCGGCTCTTCCTCCCGCTGCTCCTCCGCCGGTACGTATGCCCTTCTGGGGGCTTGCTCTCGGGGTCTGGGGTCTGTGGGTCCCCTCTTCTCTCCCTCACTAGCCTGTGGGGGCGCTTCGCTGCCACATGCAGATTAGACCACTTAGAAAATTTCTATTAGGAGAAATTTGTTTAGGCATGAGGAGCAAAATTGGAAACAAAACAAAGCTCAGTCCTCTCATGCCATTCCTTAAGAATTTTCAGTAGGATTAATATGCTTATTTGAATCAAATATCCAAACAGAAGTTGCACTAAATTCTGCTGTATAAAACCCTGTTTTTCAGTTCTGTTCACTGCAGAGGAATTCTAAATTTCTCTTTCTAATTCTAGACATGCTTTTTAATTCAGTCATATCAGTTATTGGTAGGATCTACTGAATTCAGGGAGGCAGCCGGCTGATTTCACAGGCGGATCCCAGGGCTGGCCACTATTTTTGTGGATGGAGCACAGTGGGAGCACCCCCTATGTCTCTGGCTGAGGACCTCTGACATTCCTTTTCCTCCCCACAGATTGCCACATGGCCTGAAACTGTGTCTTAATTACCCTAATTAAGCCCAAGAAGCCATTAATCTATGCATTATTAAGTGTAGATTAATGGCTTCCCTGGGCTTAATCAGGGTACTTAAGATGCAGTTTTGGGCCATCCCCAAGTGATGGGCTCCATGATTTTGGCGGGCTCACTGCAGAGGTGGGGGGACTTATTGGCAAGCAGAGTCTTGGGGCGCAGAGGATGTTGGGGGCAGGGAGGAAGGTGGGGCAGGGCTGCTCGCAACAGGAGGTGCAGAGGCTTAATAACATATAGATTAATGGCTTTTCAGGGTTTAATCAGTGTAATTAAGTCATGATTTCAGGCCATCTGGCACTCTTTGGGGAGGGTAGGACAGCCAGGGCCCCTCAGCTAATTGGAGGTGTGGTGGGGCATCACTACGCTTAGTCCATGAAAATGGCAGCTGGCCCTGGGATCTGCCTGAGAAACTGGCTGACTGCCTCCTAGAATTTGGTAGACCCCTAGTTATAATAGGTAATCACTGGGCTTATTGATTTAAATGATTAGTCATTTATCATTAATCAGTCTGTGACCAGAGAACCAGCAAACAGGGACTGGAAATAGGAAGTAGTTTGCAGGCAGTTCGCAGGCCCGTTCCTAGGCCAGTTCATGGGTAGTAGCATAGTTTATTAATATATAATGGAGGAGATGCATCATACCACGTGGCTTCCCGCCTCGGCCCCAGCTGGTGCTCCCTTCCCTTGCACTGCTGAGGCCTTCACCCAGATGGAGCCCCTGGCACCAGGATGCAGGGGCTTCCTGGCATGGCTGCCAACAACTGGAAATGGGGGCAAGGTCACCCCCCACCTGTGGTGTATGCTTCCTGGTGAGGTCCCTGGAATCCCAGATGATTGAGCTCCAGGCCCAGGTAGTCAGATGCCCACGAGCTGCCATCAGGGCCCACGAGCATGAAGTTGATGACTAGTACAGTCAGGCTCTTTTGAAGAATGAAGAAGATAGAGGAGAAGATGGCCAACAAGAAGGCTGGCCAAAAAGACCCACCTGGAGCTATCTGGAACCTGAAACAACTGTTTTCCAGGACATGCAGGGCTAGGGCAGCCCCTCCCCTGCCATCATTGCACAACAGGTATGCAGCCCTCATGCATGAGGAGGCTCTAATGGAGACACCGGAGGAGTTGGTTAGCCAGTGAACTTTCCCCACCCCCCAGAGGAGACACAAGGTGGTGGAGGGGACTCCCTCCTGCAGGGCACCAGAGGGCCCATCTGTCATCCAGACCCCCCTAGCCCAGGAGTGAGCAAAATATGGACCGCAGGCCGGATCTGGCCCACGAGGCCATTCAGCCCGTGGGGCCCCTAAAAAAATGTAGAAAATTAATATTGGTCTGCCCTTGGTTCCTGTTAAAAATGATTCAGGGGAAGCCCGGCAGGCTCCAACAACAGCAGGGCCCGCCTGGCCCCACCCCCCAGTCAGAAGCCCCAGCCGTGGTTTTTGGGCTGGGAGCATGTGGCTGCCCAGCGGCGTGGGAAGCTCAGGTAAGATGAGGGGACCCCGGGCAAGGAAGGAGCATGGGGGGCGGGGGGGAGAAGCGGCCCCTCCCTGCCCATTCCCAGTGCCCCTCCCAAGCGCCTGCAGCATGTCATGCGGCAGGGGCCACTTCCCCCCACCTCGCGCTCAGCTTTTCCCTGAGCTCCTTCCCTGCATGGAGAAAAGTGGCCCCTCACCTGCCCCATGGCTGGTGCCCCGCGCTGCAGGTGCTCGCAGCCTGTGCGGGGCTGTCTGGAGCAGGCATAGGCAGCGTGGGGCACCAGGTATGGGGCGGGGAGGTGCTGCTTTCACTCCCCTCCCCCCCCCCGGTGCTCAGCACCAGCTTGTAACCCGGCCCCACTACCAGGCTGGCAGGGGGCGAGTTACAAGCTGGTGCTGAGTGCAGGGAAAAGCAGCCCCTTGCCCACCCCATGGCTGCTGCAGCTGCTCACAGCCTGCCTGGGGCTGCCTGTGCCTGCTCCGGACAGCCCTGCACGTAAGTGCCTGCAGTGCGGGGTGCTGGCCATGGGGCAGGTGGGAGGCCACTTTTCCCCATGCTCAGTACCAGCTTCTTCCCTGCTGGCGAGCAGGAGGTCAGGGCTGTGCGGGGCTGGGGGACACTGGGAGTGAGCAGGCAGGGAGCCAGTGGGAGCACAGGGCCTGCACTGGTGTCCTGGGGCCAGTGCCAGTGGGGCCCAGAGAAGGGTGGCAGGAGTGTGGGGTCCCAGCTGGCAGGGGCTCTATGGAGCCGAGCCAGCTCCCCGCTCCCTGCTGGTGCAGCCCAGCCCAGCTCCACAGACCCTTGTCGGTCTGGGCCCCACCAGTGCTTGGCACATTGGTCCCAAGACATTGGGAGGTTCATCCCAAGATGGTGACCAAGGGGCGGGGCACCTGTCAAGGAGCGGGGCTACCCATGCAGACCTCAACAGCCTGCCAAAACTGGGTAAGCGGCCCTCCACCCAAAATAATTGCTCACCCCTGCCCTAGCCTATGAGGTCTGGTGCATCCTTGGGGCCCACATCTAGGAGGTTGCAGAGAGGTTTCCTAGGCTCGTCTGTCTTTCTGACCACTACCTCATGCTCCTCATCTATGTGGGCGTAAATGACACTGCCAGAACTAATCCGGACTGGGTCATGAGTGACTATAGGTTCTAGGGGCTGGGCTCAAGGGGCTGGGGGTGCAGGTAGTCTTTTTTTTTTCTGTGATCCTGGTTGCGGGCCATGGATTAGGAGGGAGGGATGCATTAAAGAAGTGAATCGACGACTCCAGCAGTGGTGCTGCCAAGAGAGCTTTGGTTTCTTCAACCACAGCCCACACTTCAGGGAGAGAGGACTCCTGGGAAGGGACAGCATCCACCTCATGCAGAGGGGTAAGTCCTTGTTCTCAACCAGGATGGCCAATCTTTTAGATAGGGCTTTAAACTAAGATTGCTGGGGGATGGGGAAGCACTGACTGGAGCATGCCCGAGGACTGGCACGCAAGAAAGCTCTGAAGTTGGAGCCACTCTTGCAAGAACTGAGGAAATGCTTTTCCCTCAACTTGACAGGAAATCAAGGGTCTCAACTGGAGGACTCAAGTGCTTGTACACTAATGCCAGGAGCATGGGAAACAAGCAGGAGGAGCTATCCCTCCTATTCTTCAGTGGGCATTACAATCTAGTGAGGATTATGGAGACCTGGTGGGACTCATCACATGATTGGAACGTAGCCATAGAGGGCTACACCCTGCATAGAAGGGACTGAGTAGGGAAGAAAGGTGTAGGTGTAGCTCTCTGAGGGAGCAGTACACCTTCTTGGAGGCCAACATCAGCTCCAAAGAAGAGTGGCTCAAAACCATCTGGGTCAGACTATGGAGTAGTGGGGGGGGGGGGGGAATGGTGAGAGAGACCTAACTGTACTGTAGGTGTATATTATACATCACCAAACCAGAGGGAGGACCTCAATCTGGAGTTTTCTTGAGAATTGACAGAGGCCGCGTGCACATGGAAAATGGTCATCATGGGTGACTTCAATTACCAAGACATCTCTTGGGAGGAACACTTGGCTAAGTTGGATTGGTTGCATTGCTTCCTGACCTGTATCAAATAGCTCTACCTGACTTGGGATGTGCGTGGGCCAACCAGAGGTAACGCTCTTCTAGACTTGGTCTTGGCCAAAGGAGACAATCTGATGAACGACTTGAGTATGCAGGGTAGCCTGGGTGACGGCAACCACAAAACCATCGCGCTCACTGTCCATCACAAGGCAGGCAAATCAGCTAGCAGGGCTGAACTTTTGGACTTAGAAAAGCGAATTTCAACAGGCTTAGGGCTACGGTAGGGGAAGCGCTGCAGGATCAGGGACCAAAGGTGAAAGGAGTGCATGAAGAGTAGTAGTTCTTCAAGGACCCTATCCTTGAAGCACAAAATAAGTCCATTCCCATGTGGAGGAAAGGTAGCAGAAGGGCTGGTAAGAAATCTTGGCTTAATAGGGATATCATGGTCCCCTTGAGAAAGAAGAAACAGGCATACAAACAATGGAAGCTTGGGAAAGTCCCCAGGGAGGACTGTACAACATTGGCCCACGCTTGTAGGGAGCAGATTAGAAAGGCTAAGGTGACAACTGAATTTAAACTAGCAACAGAAATCAAGGACAATAAGTTGTTCTTGAGATATGTAGGGAACAGGAGGAAAACAAATGGAAGTGTAGGGCCATTGCTTAACAACTCAGGACAGCTGGTTACTGACACTCAGGAGAAAACTGAACTCCTGAATGACTACTTTGCTTCGGTATTTCACCAGACTATGGGCAAAATCATACTAGAAAAAGTTCAGAATGGGCAAGGTGGGAATGACCGCCTTCCTACTGTTGACGTTGAGCTGGTGCATGATCAGTTAGAAAAATTTGACATTTATAAGTCAGCAGGACCAGATGAATTTCGTCCAAGAGTGCTGAAGGGGCTGGCCAAAGTCATCGCTGGATCTCTGGCAAAACTTTTCCAAAACTCGTGGTGCTTGGGGGAGGTTCTTGAAGACTGAAAGAGGGCCAGAGTTGTGCCCATCTTCAAGAAGGGGAGGAGAGAGGACCCAGGCAACTGTAGGCCAATTAGCTTAACTTTTATCCCAGGGAAAATCCTGGAAAAATTCATCAGAGTCTATGTGCGATACACTTGCAGAAGGTAGGATTCTGAATGACAGCCAGCATAGCTTCATCGCGGTCACATCTTGTTTTACCAATCTCATGTCCTTCTATGACCAGGTAACTTGCCACCTAGATAAGAGAGAGGAGATCGACATTGTATACCTAGACTTCCAAAAGGCCTTTGATCTGGTATCCCATGATGTTCTCATGGGCAAGTTGGAAGGTTGCAGGCTTAACTGCTCAACAGTTAGGTGGGTAGGAAGTTGGCTGTGGGATAGAACACAAAGTTCTAATGGAAGGATCTGTGTCATCCTGGCAATAAGTGGCCAGTGGTGTCCCTCAGAGGTCCATGCTTGGTCCAGTGCTTTTCAATATCTTTATCAGTTATTTGGATGTGGGGGTGAAGAGCTCACTGGCCAAGTTTGCAGACGACACCAAGTTATGGGGGAGCATGGTCACGCTTGAAGACAGGCTGCAGATACAGGCAGACCTAGACAGGCTGGCAAGTTGGACAGATCAAAACTAGATGAAGTTCAGCATTGAGAAGTGTAAAGTGCTCCATCTGGGGACAAACAATCCCCAACATACTTACAGGCTTGGGGGTGCCAAATTGATTAGCACCACAACTAAAAGGGACCTAGGGGTAATAATAGACCATAGTATGAACATGAGCCATAAGTGCGATGCTGTAGCCAGCAAGGCAAACCATACTCTGGCATGCATCAATGGATGCATCTTGAGCAAAACCAAGGAAGTGATTCTTCCGCTTTACTCAGCATTGATGGGACTGCCACTGGAGTACTGCATCCAGTTCTGGGTGCCACACTTGAACAAGGACATGAAAAAGCTTGAGAGAGTCCAGAGAAGAGTCACCCATATGATCAGAGACATGCAAGGCAAGCCATACAAGGAATGGCTGAGGGACTTGGGTCTCTTCAGCCTAAAAAAGAGAAGGCTGAGAGGGGACTGGGTAGCAGCTTACAACTATATCAAGGGAATATATCAAAGGCTTGGTGAACAACTGTTCACCAGGGCACCCTTGGGAAAAACCAGGAGTAATGGCCACAGACTCCTAGAAGACTGTCTCAGGCTTAACGCTAGGAAAAATTTCTTCACAGTTAGGGTGTCCAGACTGGAATAAATTCACTCCAGAGGTGGTGCCAATCACCTACCCTGGAAATCTTCAAGAGGAGATTGGACGGTAACCTTGCTGGGGTCACTTGATACCAGTTATCTTTCCCACCTAGTGCAGGGGGGCTGGACTAGATGATCGTGCAAGGTCTGAAATTTATACGTTTACCATCTCTGAAATGTAACTTCACATCCCTAATCTGGCCAATGATTACTATGTTACTGTAGGTTAGTTGCATGCTACAACTTATCCCTAATTTTTTGTCCTTTACCCAGGGTCAAATGGAGGAGGTGGCATATAGGTCTAGTATACCAGTTCTGCATCAGCTGAAAACTTCATTGCCCAGGGAAATTTGCACTTGGCCATATCAGTCTGCTTTTCCATCTTTGGTTGCAAACAGACATTACATTTCTCCCAGTAGGAACCATTTTTTCCTAAAACCATGCACAATCATTCAGATTGTCCACTTTCCTGGGACAACCTCTGAAAAGGGTTATGGGATAAGAAGTGATAACAGTTTGTCCCAGGTCTTCATGAATTGCATCTAAATGGTTGTCCCAGGATTGCATCATTGGATCAATGACAGAAAAGTGGCTGTGCATTCAGGCACTTTCCCCAGCTGAAAGGGCAATATGTTTATCTGTCAAACCCATGATTTTTTCCATTCCAGGACACTTGGGTACAACTGTTCCCAGGACATGCAATATCTGCTCCTAGCCTAAGAAATATAAAAGTAGAGAGTGCAAGCCATTTCACACCTGGAGAATCAAGTAAAACTAGTTTTTGCTGAGCTAGGCTAATAGTCTTATCACATGAAATAGTTGAGCCTTGACTTGTGAACTTCTCCTGTATTTCAAATATACAAACAGCAGTGTGAATGTTTGTTCCTTTCCATACAGAACAAGAAAATTATCAGAAAGCTTTTCTTGACATGAACAAAAGTAGCAGGTAGGTCACTAATGATAAATAAAGCCATGAATTAAAATTTAAAAGGTTAGACTTGGTAGCAGATTTACATGCGTCAGGAAGGTAGGTGACTTGGTTACGTACTGAAAGCATGTAACTCTAGTATCTATGGCTACCTATATGTACACACTCGAGGTTTTATGAAATATTCTATTATCTTTTGGCTTTAATAGACTATATTTTAATTGCCTCATTTCAGAAGAATTCAATTGGTGATGATTTTTCCCAATTTTATGTAGTCTTCTAAGAGAAAGAAAATGTAGGCAAATTTAGAAAGCTGTATTCTCTTAACATTTTACCAACACTCAGTTTTAGGAATACAGGATAAACAAAAGCTCAAGGAACATTTTTACCCACTTCATTATATCTTCACTTCTGTGAACATCCCATATGACAGAATTCTCGCTGTAGAACATTCAGATCTTTTGTGAGCCATTTGAAAAGAGAGCTTGTTTATATTACTTTATAAGTACATCTTAGTGTTCATTTTTCTTCCATCCTTTCCCAGAGATAAATCTGTCAATCATGTCCAGTGATCTTTCAGGATGGTCATAGGGTAGGATATGTCCCCCCACTTCAAACAATTACCTTCAGGATTAAAACAAACAAAATAAATCTTGAGCAAAAGAGACGTCTCAGACGAATTTAATTAAATTGGACATTTTTATATACACAGATATTAGTATGCATGGTAATTTGAGGACGAACAGTAAACTTTCACTTTCGTCAGTAATAAACCAAAGCCAGTCTTAACTAAAGTTGCGTGTTATTACACCAGTTAATAACAGGATCAAACAACTGAAGTCTAATTAATAGTTGTTGATATTTAGAATGGGGGTAGCATGAATATAGCTTCCTCATGGTTACTTTGATGTGTTAGAATGACTATATTGCGAATTTCCATATATTTTACCTGATTAACTTGACAAATATTTTCCCTATCTGGCATAAAAAAAATATACAGGTCTATACTGCATGCTATAGTTAGAATACTTTTTCATTAGGAAACTTAAGGCTATTCAAAAGAAATATAGTATCAAATGTAAGAATTTTCTGCTTTATCTTTCATTGGACCAAGCATATAGTTGGGAGAGCTGTTGGATGGACAGTTTTTCAGGCATTAAGTAAGTGCCCTTCCTCAGGTTAGTTCAATATAGCTGGTCTAATAAAGTTACCACCAAAAATACTTATCCCTCAGACATTTCCTGGACCACTATAGCTACAACAACACTCCAACCCTACTTTGACATTCTAGAATTCCATTTTAACCATCAGATGCAGTTAGGTTAATTCCATGTTAGTTTACTTATGATGATACTTTCTTTTGCATTTGGTATTGTTCCTTTTTGGTATATACTGATATGAATTTAAGTTCAGAGAACACATTTATTCTAATTATACTTTTCTTTGTTTAATTGAAGAAATGTGCTTTTTGTGTGGAATATAACCTTCTTGCTTCTCCCATATTTGAGTTTTAAGACATTCACCTCAACATACACAGCTTGACTATATTCATTGGATAGTTGTTCCTCCTCCTCAACTCCTCTATTGAAAAGCTAACAGCAAAGCACTATTTAGCAAGGTCTTCCATTTACTCGAAAGGGATTCTTTACAGGCACCTACAATATCCCAGTTGGTCATCAAGTAGAAAGTATTCACCAAAGGTAAGTCCTGCCTGACCAACCTGATTGCCTTCTCTGATGATATAACTGGCTCTGTAGAAGTGGGGAAAGAAGTAGATGTAATATACCTTGACTTCAGCAAGACAAGGTTCCTTGGGTGAATTTGATATCTTTTATTAGACCAACCCAAATAGTTGGAGAATAGTTATTAAGCAAGCTTTCGGGTTCAAAAACCCTTCGTCAGGCTAAGGAAGTTTCAGCAGTTGGTGTGTGCTCTTCCTGGATGGAATGAAAAGTAAAGAAGCCAGGGACTGGGCTGGGGAGTCAGTTGCCAGGCAGATTATAATGTATCAAAAATCCAATGTCTATGTTTAGTCCATGATCTCTAGTACCCAGGAGGTTGATGAAATGGAGTTCATAGGCTCATCTCTGGGAAGTGTTCTGTAAGTTTCCCTTGAGGATCAGGACTGAGAGATTGGAGAGAGAGTGGCCCTCCTGTGAGAAATGTTCCCCCACCGGTAATTGGGTATTTCTGTCTTTGATAGATTTCCGGTGTGCATTCATTCTGGTGCGCAGTTGTTGTTTGGTCTCTCCTACATATTTTCCATCAGGCCATTTGGTGCATTGGATGAGATATATTACATTTCTGGAGGTGCAGCTGTAAGATCCAGGGATGCTGATGGCTCTGTTGTGGGGTGTAGTAATAGTGGGGGTGGTGGAGATGTGTTGGCAGGTTTTGCATTTTTTGTCATGGCACGGTCTGGATCCTTTTGGTGTGTTCTGGGTTTGAGGAAGTTTGCTTCTGGTGATGAGGTTGGCGAGGTTCGGTGCTTGTTTGAAGGCTAGGATGGGTGGCTCTGGGAAGATCTTTTTAAGAATAGGGTCTCTTTCTAGTATGGGTTGCAATTTTTTGAGGATTTTCTGTACAAGTTCAAGGGAGGGGTGATATGTCATAACCAGTGGCGTGCGATTTGTGGGGGGGTTTCTTCCGTACTGCAGCAGTTCTCCACGTGGTATCCAGGTGGCTCTTTCAAACGTGTGATCTATCTCTCTGGACGAGTGTCCTTGTTGGGTGAAGGCCTTTTTACGATTGGTGAGGTGGCAATCCCGGGTGTTCTCGTCAGTACAAATGCAGTGGTATCTGAGGGCTTGGCTGTATATCACAGCTTTTTTGGTGTGTTTAGGGTGATTGCTGGTTCTGTGCAGATACGTATGTTGGTCTGTGGGTTTCTTGTATACTGTGGTCTGTATTTTACCCTTCTGGATACTGATCATTGTGTCTGAAAAGGAGATGTTGGTGCTGGACTATTCTAAAGAAAGTCGGATGGAGGGATGGTGATTGTTGAATTTCTGATGGAACTCAATCAGAGATTGCAGGTTTTCAGTCCAAACGATGAAGTTGTCATTGATGTATCTTAAGTATAGCAAGGGTTTGATGGTGCAGTTCTTGAGGAAGTCTTCCTCCAGGTGGCTCATAAAAAGGTTGGCATACTGTGGGGCCATTTTAATGCCCTTAGCTGTTCCCATCATCTGGAGGAAGTGTTGATTATTAAAAGTGAAACTGTTGTGTGTGAGGATGAAGTGTACAAGGTCAGTAATATCTTTGGGCCTGTATTCTGAGTTGTAATCTTGTTCCTGTATATATGTAAGTCGGGCTTGGATGCCATCCTGGTGTGGGATGTTGGTATATAGGCTGGTAACGTCCATGGTGGCTAGGAGTGTGTTGCTGGGAAGGTGGTCTATGTTTTTAAGTTTCTGTAGAAGGTCTGTAGTGTCTTGTACAAAACTTGCTCTGTGGGTGACAAGCGGTTTTAGGATTGATTCAATGAAACTTGATATTTCCTCAGTTAGGGTCCTATGGTTGGATATGATAGGTCTGCCAGGGTTCCCTTGTTTGTGGATTTTAGGGAGCATGTAAAAAGTCCCCGGGTTAGGTAGCAGGGGGATCAAGGTCTGTAGTTTTTCTTGTAGTCTTGATGGAAATGATTTGATGGTATTGTTGAGTTTTTTGGTGAAAAGGGGAGTAGGATCTTCTTGTAGTTCTTTGTAGTAGGTGGTGTCAGAGAGCTGTCTCTTGGCTTCCTTTATGTAATCCTCATGGTTTAGGATGACTATGGCTCCTCCTTTATCTGCTGGTTTTATTACTATTTGGTGGTTAGATCTTAGAGATTCTATGGCCTTTTTCTCTGGTAGAGACAGGTTGTTGTGGTGGCATGTGTTCCTGATTATTTCATTGTTCATTCTTTGCCTGAAGCAGTCAATGTGTAGCGGTCAAGGTTAGGGTTTCGTCCACTGTGAGGTGTCCAATCTGATGCTTTTTGGGGCTTGTTGGCATTGATCCTTTCCTGCATGTTGTCAGAGGATAAGTTGTTGTTGGGAGTGGGTTCAGTTTGGTCGTGGAAATATTCTTTGAGGCGCAGGCATTGGAAGAATTCTTCTAGTTCTCCACATTGAAGCATCTTATTAGGGTATTTTTCTGGACAGAAATTTAGGCCTTTAGTAAGGCTCTTGAAACAGTTTCCCACAGCATTTTTGCAAGCAAGCTGAGGAAGTATGGGTTGGATGAATGGACTGTAAGGTGGATAGAAAGCTGGCTGGATTGTTGGGATCAGCAGGTAGTAATCAATGGCTCAGTGTCTAGCTGGCAGCCATTATCAAGTGGAGTGCCCCAGGGTTAGTCCTGGGGCTGATTTTGTTCAATATCTTCATTTCCAATCTGGAAAATGAGATGGATTGTACCCTCAGCAAGTTCATGGATGTAACCAAGCTGGGGGGAGTGGAATAGATGTTGGAGGGTAGGGCTTGGTTTCAGGGTGACCTAGACAATCCTTCCAGTTTGGGCCAAAATAAATCTCAGGTTTAACAAGGACAAGTCTGAAGTCCTGAACTTAGAACAGAAGAATCCCATGCACTGCTACAGCCTGGGGACTGACTAGCTAAACAGCAGCTCTGCAGAAAAGGACTTGGGGGTTCTGTGGACAATGAGATGGATATGAGTCAGCAGTGTGTCCTTGTTGCCAAGAAAGCTAACAACATACTGGGCTGCATTAGCAGGAGCATTGCCAGTAAAGCAAGGGAAGGAATTATTCTGCTCTGTTCTGCATTGATGAGGCCACATCTCATAGATGTCATAGATTTCATAGACATTAGGGCTAGAAGGGACCTTGGAAGATCATCAAGTCCAGCCCTCTGCCCGAGGAGCAGGAAGTCAACTAGGGTCAAAGGATCCCCGTAAGATAGATGTCGAAATGTTTCTAAAAAGAGTCCAGAGTAGGTGCTTGCACCACCTCCGGAGAGAGCCTATTCCAGTGCTTGGGGGCTCGGATGGTAAAGAAGTTTTTCCCTGTGTCCAGCCTAAAACAGTTTTGAAGGACTTTGTGACCATTTGATTTTTGTCATCCCTTGGGGTGCTCTGGAGAACAGGCGTTCCCCCAGATCCTGATTGTGGCGGAGCACAGGGTGCTCCTGCCACTTTAAGGGCCTGGAGCTGGCAGCCTCCAGGTGCCTGATTAGGGCAGCCATTTTGGGGCCTATATAAACCAGGCAGTTTGGCTGCAGGAGGTCAGGCAGCAACATCGCCTGGCCTTAGGGCTGCTGTGTACGTCCCAGAGGTAAGGGGGAGCTGCAAGGGGTTGGCAGGAGGCTCCTGGTCCTGGGCATGACCTGAAACTGCACCCTGCCGGGAGTGGGTGGTCTGGTGGGGCTCTCAGTGGCGCAGGAGCCCCCAGGAAATACCAGGCCAGTGATCACCCCGGTGAAAGGCGGGTCGGGGCGCCTTAACCCCTAGCTCCCACCACCACCGGGTGGGTGACCCCTGAGTTGGAGGAGGGCTGAGAGGGCCAGGGTTATGAGGGCTGAGAGGGCCAGTGTTTCTGAGGGGTCCAGAGAGGGCGGACCCCGAGAGTGGCAGTGATGTGGGCAAAGTGCTGCGGTTGCTCCTAGGAGGAAGGGAGTAGCGGCACGGTGAGGCCCGAGGAGTAGAGAGTGGCTAGAGAGACCAAGCCCGAAGGGGAGAGTCCCCTCGACTGGCCCATGCTGGGGCCAGGACCAGTGAGGGTCAAAAGGGCCGGGAGCCCACTGCGAGGGATGCCCAAGAGCTGGGGGCCTGGGGTCCCGACTGGCCTTGAGGTGGGCCAGGGCTAGGTAGCCGAAGGTTCTGGGGGAACCACACCCGAGAGGGGAACAAGGCTTCGGGTGGGTGAGGTAGCCCGGATGACGGTGGAGTGGCCGCCTGAGTAGGGAAGACCATAGTGGGGTCGCGTAGAAGATTCTGGGGCCCAGTGTGGGGCTGGTGAGATGTTGAACACCATGATGCCATCTGCGAGGCTTGGGCTGCGGTATTAGGGGAGGTCAGAGCCGCAGAGCGCCCCTGGGCATCGGGGCAGTCGAAAGGCAGCCTCCCGCTTAATTATCATCTTAATTGAACTCATTATCATCAAAGGCGTGGCGGGCGAGATGAGCGGGTGGTTGCCCAGAGACAGGTGGGCGGGCCATGAAGAGCTCGGCCCTGAGTAGGCCTGCTGTCACGGTGACAGGCGGGTGGGCCACAGAGTTCGGCCCTGGGAGGCCCCCTGTCACACTGATATACACCCTCTATATATTTATAGGCAGCCACCAGGTCACCCCTGACCCTGCTCTTTTCCAGGCTGAAGAGTCCCATGGTTCTCAGCCTCTCATAAGGCCTGTTCTCTTGCCCTCTGATCATGCGCATGGCTCTCCTCTGGACTCTCTCAAACTTTTCCACATCCTTTTTAAATTGTGGAGCCCAGAATTGGATGCTGTACTCCAGCTGTGGCCTCACCAAGGCAGAGTACAGTGGGAGGATGACATCCTGAGATTTGCTTGAGAAGTATCTATGGATGTAAGCCAGAGTTTTGGTTGCTTTACCACCTGCAACATCTCATTAGTGGCTCATGTTCATTTTGTGGTCAATCATGACCCCCAAGTCCCTTTTGGGCGTGGTGCTAGTGAGTGTAGCACTGCTGAGCCTATAAGCGTGATGCAGGTTTCCCGCCCCTCCCCCCCCCGGTGGAGTACCTTGTATTTGTTGGTATTGAATGTCATCAGGTTTTTATCCGCCCACTTTCTAAGCTTGTCAAGGTCAGCCTGGATCACTAGCCTATCCTTGGGTGTGGATGCTTTACCCCAAAGTTTGGTGTCATCGGCAAACTTAGCCAGTCCACTTCTGACACCAATGTCTACACGTTAATAAAGATCTTAGGGAGAGTCCTGCAGAGAGCAGTGAAAGTGGTTCATAGGCTGGGACACATGACTTATGAGGAGAGGCCAAGGGAGGTGGGTTTATTTAGTCTGCAGAAGAGGAGACGGAGCAGGGATTTGATAGCAGCCTTTAACTACCTAAAGGATAGTTCCAAAATGGATGGAGCTAGACTGTTCTCAGTGGTGACAGATGACAGAACAAGGAGCAATGGACTCAAGTAGCAGCAAGGGAGATTTAAGTTGGCTATTAGGAAAAACTTTCTCACTAGGAAAATGGTGAGGCACTGGAATGGGTTATCTAGAGAGGTGTTGGAATCTCCATCCTTGGAGGTTTTTAAGGACTGGCTTGACAAAGCTCTACCTGGAATGGTTTAGTTGGGGATGGTCCTGCTTTGAGAAGGGGGTTGGACTAGATGACTTCATGAGGTCCCTTCCAACCCTAATTTTCTATGATCCTAAGTAATTAGGTTCCAATCTTAGCAGTTATTTTACAAAGTAACTTCTGTGCTAGCACACAGCATGACTTAAGGACCCCCAAATTAGTTTGTGGATGTGTGGCAGTGGTCATGACTACATGAGACAGTGTGACCTTTCACCTTATATATGTCTTCTGTGTTCCAAAATATGTTCCACACTACCAGTTTTGCTAAAGTTAAAAACATCTGGCAGAAATCCATACCCATTCCCTTTAAAAATGTAATCATTTAGTGATAGGAATCTGAAGCTGGTCTGAGGCCTCCACCCAGACTGAGCCCATGGGGGACCTGATGTTCCCCTACCTCCTGGCCTGTGGGGGATCCCCAGCAGGGCTGGGGGGGGGCAGAGATTGGGGGCCCCCACACCTGTCTGGCAGGTGCCCGTCTTGGGGCTCTGGAGGCGCAGGTGAGGGAGCTCCGGGAGGAGGTTAGCAGGCTGAGGGGGATCAGGGAGGCGGAGGATGAAATTGACAGATATTTCCTTTCCCTGCAGGACCAGGCACCGAAGGAAGAAGCAGCCATTGAATGCCCTCCGCAGCAGAGTGGCAGACGGTCACAGCCAGGACCGGAGCAGCTCGCAGAGAATCGGTACCAGCTTCTCCAGTTCGACTGGAGAACAGGTACGAGGCCCTGGCGATCCTGCAGGAGATGGAAGGGGAGGAGGAAACCCTTGGGCAGGAAGAAACACCACATTCTTCACACTCCAAACAGATCAAGAGATCCAAGAGGACCCAGAGGAGGAGGCAACGAGTGCTCGTCATAGGCGACTCCATACTGAGAGGTATGGAAGGGCCCATCTGTCGCCAGGACCCCTCAGCACGAGAGGTATGCTGCCTCCCTGGAGCAAAGATTCGGGATGTGACGGAGGTAATCCAGGCCAGGATGAAGCCCACCGATTACTACCCCCATGGTCCTAGTCCATGTGGGTACTAATGATACGGCCAGGAGAACCCCCGATCACCTGATGGCAGACTACAGTGCTCTGGGCGGCGTGCTGAAGGAGTTCGGTGCACAGGTGGTATTCTCTTCCATCCTACCAGTGAACGGACGCGGAAGACAGCATGAGAACTGCATCCGAAAGACCAACTGGCGGCTTCGGCAGTGGTGTCTCGAGGCAGGCTTCGGCTTCCTGGACAACGACCCGCACATCATGACGAGGGACATGCTCAGCTGGGATGGGCTTCACCTGTCCCCCAAAGGTAAGCGTGTGTTTTCTTCTAGGTTGGCAGATCTCCTCCGGCGGGCTTTAAACTAGGCTCGTCGGGGGGAGGGGAAGATGAGGGCGGGGGAAGCTGTGGACCACCAAACCATGTGGCACCCACAAGGACAGCCCAGCCTGAAGAAAGAGAACATTGGGAACCTGAAAGCCATGAGGAGGCCAGCACTACGGCACAGGTAAGAAACGAGAAGGTAAGAATCGAAGGGCCCCTTGGGACTCGGAGCGGGGGGGGCAGCAAAGGCACCAGTCGCAGGGCTCAAGTGCCTATATACTAATGCTAGGAGCATGGGAAACAAGCAGGATGAACTAGCGCTCCTGCTTGCACTAAACACCTATGACTTAGTGGGGCTAACGGAAACCTGGTGGGATTCATCCCATGACTGGGCGGTACATATTGAGGGCTATAGATTGTTCAGAAAGGACAGGTCGGGGAAGAAAGGGGGAGGTGTTGTGCTCTATGTCAGTGAGCAATATACATCAACCCTCATCAAGACGGAATCCAAGGATGAGGAAGTAGAAGGATTGTGGGTTAGGCTACATGGGGGGCAAGGAGAAAGGGATTTGGTGGTAGGGGTCTGCTACAGACCCCCACATCAAGGGGAAGAAAGAGATTCGGGGCTCCCGAGGCAACTCTCGGAGACCATAAAAGCTAAAGAGGCGGTAGTCATGGGGGACCTAAACTACCCGGACGTCTGCTGGGAGTCACAGACAGCAAAGTCCCACCGCTCACGCAGGTTTCTAACCTGTGTACAGGACCTCCACCTGACTCAGGAGGTACATGGTCCCACTAGGGGGAATGCCATACTGGATCTGGTATTGGCAACGGGAGATGACATGGTAGCGGACCTCCAGATCGGTAGCCATCTGGGGGACAGTGATCACCTAATAATAAAATTCACCATAAGACGGCGAGTGGGTAAGGTAACTAGTAGGGTGAAAGTGCTAGACTTTAGGAAAGCTGATTTCAATGAACTCAGGGGATTATTCAAGGACGCACTGCAGAGTAGGAGATTTGAAGAGATGGAAGCCCAAGAAGGGTGGCTGTGCCTTAAGGAAATGATCCTTCAGGCACAAAGCAAGACGATCCCCGAGCGAGGCAAAAGAGGGAAAGGGGCCAGGAGGCTTCCCTGGCTGACCAGAGAAATCCAGGGCAACCTAAGGGCCAAAAGGGGAGCACATAAAAAGTGGAAACAGGGAGAGATCACCAAAGACAAATATACCTCCTCTGCTCGTGCTTGTAGGGAGGCAGTTAGACGGGCCAAAGCTACCATGGAGCTGAGGATGGCAACCCAAGTAAAAGACAACGAGAAATTGTTTTTTAGATATATAGGGAGTAAAAGGAAGGCCCAGGGAGGAATAGGACCCCTGCTAAATGGGCAGAAACAATTGGTGACGGACAGGGGGGACAAGGCTGAACTCCTCAATGAGTTCTTTGCCTCAGTGTTCCTAAGTGAGGGGCACAACAAGTCTCTCACTGGGGTTGTGAGAGGCAGCAGCAAGGCGCCAGACTTCCATGTGTAGACCCTGAAATGGTGCAGAGTCATTTGGAAAAACTGGATGCCTTTAAGTCGGCAGGCCTGGATAAGCTCCATCCAAGGGTGCTGAAGGCACTGGCCGACATCATTGCAGAGCCACTGGCGGGATTATTTGAAAGCTCGTGGCGCACGGGCCAAGTCCCGGAGGACTGGAAAAGGGCCAACGTGGTGGTCCCCATTTTCAAAAAGGGGAGGAAGGAGGACCCAGGCAACTATAGACCTGTCAGTCTCACCTCCATCCTTGGCAAAGTCTTTGAAAAAATTATCAAGGCTCACATTTGTGAGAGCCCGGCAGGACAAATTATGCTGAGGGGAAATCAGCACGGGTTTGTGGCAGGCAGATCGTGCCTGACCAATCTAGTTTCTTTTTATGACCAGGTTACGAAACGCCTGGACACAGGAGGAGGGGTGGATGTCGTATACTTAGACTTCAGGAAGGCCTTTGATACGGTATCCCACCCCATACTGGTGAACAAGTTAAGAGGCTGTGACTTGGATGACTACACAGTCCGGTGGGTGGCGAATTGGCTGGAAGGTCGCACCCAGAGAGTCGTGGTGGATGGGTCGGTTTCAACCTGGAAGGGTGTGGGCAGTGGGGTCCCGCAGGGCTCGGTCCTTGGACCAATACTCTTTAATGTCTTCATCAGTGACTTGGACAAGGGAGTGAAATGTACTCTGTCCAAGTTTGCAGATGACACAAAGCTATGGGAAGATGTGGACACGCCGGAGGGCAGGGAACAGCTGCAAGCAGATCTGAACAGGTTGGACAAGTGGGCAGAAAACAACAGAATGCAGCTCAACAAGGAGAAATGCAAAGTGCTGCACCTAGGGAGGAAGAATGTCCAGCACACCTACAGCCTAGGGAATGACCTGCTGGGTAGCACGGAAGTGGAAAGGGATCTTGGAGTCCTAGTGGACTCCAAGATGAACATGAGTCGGCAGTGTGACGAAGCCATCAAAAAAGCCAATGGCACTTTATCATGCATCAGCAGATGCATGACAAATAGGTCCAAGGAGGTGATACTTCCCCTCTATCGGGTGCTGGTCAGACCGCAGTTGGAGTACTGCGTGCAATTCTGGGCGCTGCAATTCAAGAGGGATGCGGATAACCTGGAGAGGGTCCAGAGAAGGGCAACTCATATGGTTAAGGGCCTGCAGACCAAGCCCTACGAGGAGAGACTAGAGAAACTGGATCTTTTCAGCCTCCGCAAGAGAAGGTTGAGAGGTGACCTTGTGGCTGCCTATAAGTTCATCACGGGGGCACAGAAGGGAATTGGTGAGTATTTATTCACCAAGGCACCCCCGGGGGTTACAAGAAATAATGGCCACAAGCTAGCAGAGAGCAGATTTAGATTGGACATTAGGAAGAACTTCTTCACAGTTCGAGTGGCCAGGGCCTGGAACGGGCTCCCAAGGGAGGTGGTGCTCTCCCCTACCCTGGGGGTCTTCAAGAGGAGGATAGATGAGCATCTAGCTGTTGTCATCTAGACCCAGCACTCTTTCCTGCTTATGCAAGGGGTCGGACTCGATGATCTATTGAGGTCCCTTCCGACCCTAACATCTATGAATCTATGAAGCATGATTTTGCATTACCAATAAAATATATAAAATGTTGATTACACGTTAAATGTGCATGTGCACACGCACACAATACATATTTATACAGTTTGTTATAATAGCATTGTGTCCAATGTAACATTGTTATAAATAAGCTAGAGAAATGTGAGCTAAATAGAATTACCATTAGGTGGACACACAATTGGTTGAAAAACTGCAAATAAGGAATGAATGGATCAGTTTCTCAAGTGGACTTCCCTAGGGCTTGTTTTGGGTCCCTTGCTGTTTAATATGCTTGCCAATAATTTAGAGGGTATACTGATCACATTTGTAGATGGCAGAATGATGGAGAAATGTAAGCATGTTGATTGTCGGGATTAAAAAATTCAAAAGGATCTTGAGTTGGACAACTGAGCTCCAAACAACAAAATAAAATTCAGTGAAGATGGATAGAAGGTGCTTGTAGCATGAGGTGGACTGCAGCCCCTGCTAGAGGCCCGTGGGACTGGCAGGAAAGTCACTTGGTGGGGTCCGGATGAGCTGCATTTCCCTTGTGCACCAGAGAGCTCCAGAGCAAAATGCGCCTGTCAGGGTTTGGGTGAGCCACACTTCCCCAGCATGCCAGAGAAGAGGTTAGGAAAACTCACCTGGCAAGGGCTGGACGACCTGTACTTCCTTGGCATGCCAGAGAATAGACCCTTGGGAAAACTGGAGCAGCACATCGGCTCCAAGTTTTGGGAGAACACATGCCTGGGAGCCAATGCTGACTGGCCCGGGCTGTTTTAAGGGAGATACCGAGGGAGGTGTGGCATCTGGTATCTTCAGGAACCAAGACGGTGCAGCAGGACCAGGAGGGAGACCCACAGACCCAGCCAGTTGAACCCTCATGGGATGCCAGGATCCAGCAACCATGAGCGACTGATCCACCCAACACATCTAGTGTGATGAGTGGTGCCGGATGACAGGGTAGTGGTGGGTGGCCTCACAAGCCAGGGAGCAGGCAATACGCAGAGGGAGTTCCCCAGGAGAGGAACAGCTAAGCCCAACAGGGAAGAGGGTGAGAGTAAACCACCAAGTCAGTGTTAGCCCTGAATTAACCCAGATCAAGGAGGGATTTGTCTGGATGGACTGAGTAAATTGTCACCAGGTCTGAACTAGCTGCAGGGAGCTGAGCTGAACCTTTGAATCCAGAGACTCAAGAGGTTTTTTTTATAGCCTTCCAGAGTACATGTGACAAGGTGGGCGAGAGCCTGTTTTGTTTTGTTATTTTATTTAGTACTCCCAGGTGAGGGAGAGACAGCAGGACAAAGGAGGATCCCCTGGGCATTTGAGCTACAGTTTATTGGGTCCTAATCAGTATACCTGGACCCTATAAACCATTTAGTTAAGAGTCTTGGGAACTGGCAGGGAAAGAGTTCACTACACAACACCTGACAATCCGGGAAGCATCAAATGCAGAGCCTGACAATAGAGAAGTCAGAGACTGTAACAAGGGGAGTGCAAGAAAGGTCTCTATAGGTTTAGATGTTCTGTGACTCCCACGCACCATCAACAGAATTCTACTTGTCACCTGAGAGGAAAGGGGCAGGGTTTAGGGGTGGTGGAGCCCTGCAGAAGACCAGCCTCTTGTCAGGTGGGCCAACTCTTATGATAACACCCATCCTCCCAGAGATCATTATAATATCAAGATGTGGCAGGTGAGAGGGAGGAAAGATGAGGCAGAGATCCCAGTGATCATGACAAAGGGAAGTGAGGGGATGCACATGCCCACATTGGGAGCATAGGGAACCAAATTCACAAATATTTTAAAAGGGACATAACTAGCTAGAGAGTGAAAAGGATCTGGGAGTTCTAGTGAATCAAGACTTTAACATGGCTCAGCAATGTGGTGCTGTTACCCCCAAAAAAGATGCAATTTTGGGATTCATTGCCAGAAACTTATGTACTATTGCATCCTGTGTCTTGCAACTGCATTCAGACTTAATTAGACCTTAAAGTACTGTGTCCAGCCTTGGAAATTTCATTTTAAGAAATATGTAGAGAAACTAGGGAGAATTAACAGAAGGGAAACAAAAAAAATATAAAGAAGTTGGGATGCAAGGCACAAGGATATGTTGAAAGAGCTAGGTATGTTTAATTTGGAGAAAGAGATAAAAGGAGGACATGATAGTAGTTTTCAAATATATGATCAGCTCTCATCAAGGTAGAGAAAAAACTTCTCTCTTGGCAAAGAGTGCAGGGCATACGATAATAGGTGACAAAACAGATTTAGATCAAATCTTTAAAAAAAATCGCTAAGTGTAAAAACAGTAGGACAATTGAGCAATAAGCCTAGAAAGCTGTGAAACCTTTGTTGTAGGTTTTCGAGAAGAGACTAGACGTATCCATCTAGGATGGCTTAAGGGTTTGAACTAGATCAGTGCTTCCCAAAGTCTGACAGATTGCATACCGCTACTTTAAAATGATACAACCTTAAGTACCACCAGCAGATTTTTGTTATATGAAGTAATTCTAATAAATCTGTTAACACATACAACTGACAGGTTGTCTGCGCATCACTGGTGGTACCTGTACCACAGATTGGGAACTGCTGAACTAGATTCTTGAGGGTTTTTTTCTAAACCTATGGGTGCCTACACATGTACCTGGTGGGGATGGGTGCGTTTTCCCAGAGAGCTGCTCTAATTAAAACGCTGCAGTGTCGCATGTGTTAAGCCCTTGCACATTTAAAAATGGTTTCAGGATGCTTTAAAGCTCATTTGATGAGCTTTAGTTAAACTATTCCAGTGTCCATTTTTGCACTGGTGGGGGCTTATGCACATGATGCTGCAGTAATGCTAGAGCATTCTAATTAGAATGCAGAGCAGACTTAATTAATCCCTGCCACACAGTTAATCAAGTCTGCTCCAACGTGTTCTAATTAGAACACGTTGGAGCAGGTGTATTGGTACCTTGTGATTCTAATGAGAGGATTCCCAGCATACTTTAGAAACCAATACATCAGTTACACAAACAATCATTGTATCTACTGTTGAAATACAGATAATCTAATAACACTTCGCTACTGTATGCACCAGTTTGACGAATAGAACAATACCACTCAATTAAAAACTCATGTGTAGCTTAATATAGGCAGAAGGGAGCTCCATATACTCAAAATTGGTATTTGGCCTCTACAGCCACTTTCTATAGGATAAGATTCACATGCTTGTTAGCAACTAGATGTGGTCTTAATATGCATTTTCACATCTTTGGTACTTCAGTGCTTTCCAGCGTTATGTAGAAACATTGGTTCAGTATTAATTGGGCAATAGAAATGCTGTTGATTAAAGATGTGGTAGTCCTTCCAACCCCAAAATGTACCTGTTGAGGCTTATTAAAATACAGCCAGGGTCAGTTTCATTTGACTGAGCCAACTGGAACGTCTTGAAAGTTCTGAGTGTTAGTGATCGAGCCTAGACGTTTTTGAAATAGCTGCTATGGGTAAATTTTTCAAAACCACCTAAGTCCATTTGCAGAAGTGACTTTGGCTGGTAAGCAACAAATCACTTTTGAGAACAGGAATGAACTTTTAGAAGTTCTGCCCTATATTATTAAAGTAAATACCAAACATCTTCATGTTTTTTGTAAATAGGTATTTACAAGTTATACCATTAACCAGTCTGAATGCAATTTCATGATATATTTTATAACATACAATAACTAATATGGCAGAGCAGCTACTATGATGCATCAAGTTGGTTTCACTTAATACACAAGATTGCATGGAATTTCAGCAAAATTAGATGCCTCAAAATATCAAATGAGAACTGAAGGATTCTGCACTTGTCTTATGATCTCTCACCTTTACTGTTTTACTATAAAGAAGAAAGTAAAATCCGCTAGGTTAAAACAACCTCAAATGTCTGCCTTAGAACTTGGAATAATAGCACCCCTTCCCTGGGGTGCTGCCGTCTCAGAACTGTGTGTGTTTTGCACCATATGATAACATATGCTCTACACTATTTCAGCACAAAGGGCAGGTTTTAAAACTATTAATCTGAGGTTTCAATTTTACCTCTTAGTAGTTCAGTCATTAAAAAAATGAGAGATAAAATAGCATCTACTTATTTATCCCTTCAGTTAAATTAGTCTAATCATTTTCTTATATATTTTTTTGAAATTGTATACTATATGTAAATAGATTTTAATTTTTACTTATGTGAAATAATTGTACAGGTATTGGAAAACTTCCAGTTTCCAGGAATTCTAACATTTTTGCCAGAGAAGAAAATGCAGGAATACAAACATGGGCATATTATTCTGTCACTGCACCTCAATCCTCACAGGAAAAGCCCAGCTTTTTAAAGGGTGAAAGCAAGTTCAGCCTTTGTGCTAAATCAATTTTGGGTTTTACCCCAAGTAAGGACTACCACCATGCCAAATTATTTAGGACATACACTACAAGATAATGTTAACTGAGCTAAAACCACAGCCACCACACATTCTTTTTACTTGGATCAGTTTAGATCCTAAAAGCTGCAAATGCTCCAGTCTTCCTGACAACCTCTGCTCTCTAATCCAATTGCTGCCATGACCAGAAGTTGCTAACAATTGGAGAGGAGCATGCAATGCATTTCCAGATTTCTGTTTTAATTGGAGAGCTACAGAAACTTAAGTTACAAAACAAGAGCTGGCTCAGTGAGTAAACAGCTGCATCTCTCTCCCTTCTACTCTGCTTGAAAGATAGAAACAGGTAAAGTAAGCCAGCAAAGTTCAGATGTTTCAACTCTAATGGACACTAGCAAGGAACAGAAGTAACAGGCTACTAGGTGTCTGCTTAGATTCACAGTGACCCAAACTTTCTTTTTTGGCCTCATTGCTATTAGAAGGGCAATGGCTGTAGGATGCTGCTTAGTTATCTACTTGGAGACTTTCTGGAATTCCAGTGAAACTGACCTCTTAAGCAAGAGGATTATCATATCAGGCTGAACTGAATTTTGCTAAATGATATTGTTGTTATTGATTTGTTTTATTTCAGTTGGTTAAAAATTAATGGTTTTAAAAAATACGCGCTAAATAATAGCTTGAGCAAAGAAGTAGGTAATCCCTGAGGCAGTAATCAGATATCTTCAGTCTGGTGTAGGTATCGGTAGGTATAGGTGCAAACACTTATCCCTACCATACATGTGCCTCTTAGCAGATGTACATACAGACAGACAGTAGTTGTAAAATTATTCAGCCTCTACAAATATGGTTCTGGTGTTTTACTGACCATCTGTTACAGTGAGCTCCACAGGCTGGCTACATTATGTGCAAAACCCTTTTTTTAGTAAAATAAATGTGCTTACTCCATCTACATTAAATACCCTTAATCATACAGCCATTCTCTGTCAGTGTCTCACCATGTGTTTTGACAACCTGAATCTGTCCGGCTGGATGTTTTCCATATCCACAATCAAACCTAGTTCTAGTCTGGGTTGATTGATTTGACTGGTTGATATTACAGAACAAGCTTCAGGGGAGGAATAAAACTAGAACGGCATAAGGTGAAAATGGAGAGGAGAGGAGAGAGATGCATGTTCTGTCATGGGTGTTGCTCAGGATGGGTTAGATTAGGGTATGCCTCTGCAAGCAAGTTACTGCAAGGTAAATCATGTTGGCTACTCTATAGTACCCTCAGTGGAAGCAGAGTAAGGTGTCTCATTTACAACAAGATAAGAGAGAATGCATGTAAGAGCTGCTGTAGAGCTGCAGGCACTGGAACTAAAGAGCCTACTTTACTTGTAATAACTTGCTTTTGTAACTGTGACGGTGATTGGAGCACCTATTACTTTAAGAGGAGAGAAGAAGCCGGCAGGTGATGATGGAATCTAATTAATGTCACATGATTGGAAGGGGGTTGGGTTTGAGCTATATAAGCCCAGATCCTGCAATGATCAGGTAGTCTACCTCTAAGTACCATTGAGAGAGGAATGCCTGGCAGCAGGGCTCATGAGAGAACAGCTGAGCTAGGTAAGCAGCACAGGCCTTGGAATAGACAGGTCTAGGGAATGGGCCAAGGGCCGTGGGGCCCAGCACCCGAGAAGGGCAAGGCAGGCCTTGGAACAGATAGGTCTGAGGACAGAGGCAGTGGCTTGGGAAGGCTGGTGATGACTAACAACTGGTGGTTGTGGAAGGGACTGAGAGAGAGGTATGGAGGTTGTAACTGGCCAAGAGAGAGAGAAAAAGAGGGGTCAGAGGGCCTGGGGCCCAGCAGAAGAGAGCCTGAGCTCACGGATGGGGGAGTGGAGCCAGAGTGAGAAAAGCTAGTAAGAATAGTGAGCCTGGGGCCCAGAGAGACAGCTTGAGCCCAGGAAGGACTACGTACTTGGGAAAATATCTGGTGGCTGGTGAAGACCAGGAGAGTCTAGTGCCGAGGAGGAACTAAGGAATGTCAAAAGAAGCTGTGGTGCCTGGGGACCTATCGGAGGGCAGTCTTCTGAAATCTGCACCTCCAAGGAGATACTAACCTCATATTCTTAAATGGGTATGGTAGACTATGTGGCAAACATAGGCCCTGTTTTGGAATGCTCATGTGATGGACTTGCAGGTGGCACCTTGGCCCAGAAGTTTTGTAAAGTTCAAAAATGATTGGTGGGGAGGATTTCTTTTTCCCTGCTAATCAGGCCCCTGGAAAAGGGGAAGGCTTGCGCCCTCACCCAGCAGCCAGGTAGAGAAACTGGACCTGAGTGAAGACTCCCTTCTCATGTCCCCTGATTGGCCTGCCGGCCACCTGAAGGGGGGATAAAGGGGCAGCACACCTGGCTTAGGGAGAGAGATCAGCAAGGGATGAGAAGGGCACAGAAGAGCTGGTGAGAGCTGACCAGCAGGGCTGGAGCAGTTGCCCCTGAAGGAGCCCCAGTGTGCAGAGCAGTGCACAGCAAAATGCCCAGGGGCAGCTCCCTTCCGTGTGCAGGCAGTACACGGAATCCCTCAGCCTTGGGGCTGCAGGGGGTGACTTACTAATGTATGACAACCATCAGGCTGTACAGATGGCCAGAGGAGGCTCCCGGAAGGACAAATGCCTGAGTGGCAGCAAGTATCTCAGCCTTTGATAGCGTAGTGGTGGAATCCTTGCCTGCCACACTGGAGACTCAGGATCAAGGCCTGGTTAAAGCAAGTGTGGGGTGAGTTGTCAGAAAGAAGGGGTATCACTGGGGAGGCAGGCTCCTCATTTCTATACCCCCTCCCCTCCAGCTCCTTCAGAGTACTTGCATCTTGTACTTTTGTTAACCCTTTCTCTCTGTTAACCTGCACTTTGTATTCTGTTAACCTACCTCTTGTTGATTTGAACGGGTATACTTAACCATTGCTGAGTTCTCCTTGCTCTGGATACCTGGGTATACTCTATACCCCCTTGACATCTATGTTATGTCGCATCCTTGTCCTCTCCCAAATTAAAGGGTATATGGTTAAGCTCTAATTGGTGTCCTGGCTCTACTTCATGGGGAATAGGAGTAGAGCTGGGCTCCTCAGGCAACTACTCCTCCCACAGTGCCCCACACCCACTCTGATCCCTTCAGTAAGGGGGGGGGGTACATCACCAGGTACACCTGGATTACACTCATTTTAGTTTCTAGAAAGATAAAATTAAAACTTGTTGGTAATTAATGGATAATTTGGGGGCTTGTAGTAGTCAAGGAATCACTGATTAAGTCCCCTTTGTTTGGGACTCTGCCAGGTCCATAGAGCCATCCCCAAAGTCTTCCTTCTAGTCACCACTAAGCTAATCATAAGGCACAGGAGTGTGAAAATTGAAGAACATTTCAATAAAAGAGAGGATTTTTTTTATAAGCATCTGTTTTGACAAAATCAGTACCTCAGTTATTGCTGTAACATAGAAATAAAATTCTAATCCATACAGACCTCACAATTAAAATGCCTCAAATATTATGGTGAGGCCTTGGTAAGGCCGCAGCTGGAGTACTGCGTCCAGTTTTGGGCTCCACAATTCAAAAAGGATATGGAGAAGCTTGAGAGAGTCCAGAGAAGAGCCACACGCATGATCAGAGGTCAGGGAAGCAGACCCTACGATGACAGGCTGAGAGCCATGGGGCTCTTTAGCCTGGAAAAGCGCAGGCTCAGGGGTGATCTGATGGCCACCTATAAATTTATCAGGGGTGACCACAAGTATCTGGGGGAACGTTTGTTCACCAGAGCGCCCCTAGGGATGACGACTAGGTCGAACGGTCATAAACTACTACAAGACCATTTCAGGCTGGACATAAGAATTTCTTTACTGTCTGAGTCCCCAAGGTCTGGAACAGCTTGCCACCGGAGGTGGTTCAAGCGCCTACATTGAACACCTTCAAGAGCAAACTGGGTGCTTATCTTGCTGGGATCCTATGACCCCGGCTGACTTCCTGCCCTTTGGGCAGGGGGCTGGACTTGATGATCTTCCGAAGTCCCTTCCAGCCCTAATGTCTATGAAATCTATGAAATTACCCAGCCCCAGCCCTGGTAAAATCTGTGGGCAAGGAAGGAGCCCCCCAGGGGGCACTTGCCTGCCTGTACACTAATGCCAGGAGCTTGGGGAATAAGCAGGAGGAGCTCATCCTCCTGCTCAGTGCAAACAATTGTCATAGGGATCACGGAGACCTGGTGGGACTCCACCCATGACTGGACCACAGGGATAGATGGCTATACCCTGTACAGGAGGGATCGTGTAGAGAAAAGGCAGGGGTGCAGCTCTATGTTAAGGAAAGCTACGCGTCCCTGCAAGCTGATATTGGCGACCAGGGTGGACGGCTGGAGACCCTCTGGGTTAAAATCCGTGGGGAACACGGCACAGGGGACACAATGGTGGGAGTCTATTACAGACCTCCCACCCAAAGTCCTGAGCTAGACCAGGAGTTTGCCCAGGAACTGGCTGAGGCAGCTTGCTCCAGGACCATGGTTGTCATGGGTGACTTCAATTACCCAGACATCTCATGGGAGGATCGCTCAGCAAAATCTGAGCGGTCGCAGAGCTTCCTCTCATGCGTGGATGACCTCTACCTGACTCAAGAAGTCTGTGGGCCAACGAGAGGCAAAGCGCTGCTCGACCTGGTGCTGGCTACTGGGGATGACCTAGTTGGCGACCTAGTGATTGATAGGAAGCTGGGTGACAGCGACCACGAGCTGATCACCTTCACCATCCGCCGAAAAGCTGGCAAGTCAGTCAGCAACACGGAAGTCCTTGACTTCAGGAAAGCCGACTTTGACAAGCTCAGGAGGCTTGTCAGTGAGGCCCTAAGGGACTGTGACCACAGGGAGAGGGGAGTTCAAGAAGAGTGGTTGCTTCTCAAGGGAGCGATCCTCAATGCACAAACTAAGTCTATTCCGTCTCGGAGGAAAGGCAGCAAGAGGGCACAGCAGCCCCCCTGGCTCTCCAGGGACCTAGCAGACCTCCTGAGGCTAAAAAGAAAGGCCTACAAAGGATGGAGGATGGGAGTCACCTCCAAGGAGGATTATTCTGCACTGGTCTGGTCCTGTAGGGAGCAGACCAGGAAAGCCAAGGCTGCAACTGAACTCCAGCTAGCTTTGAGCATCAAGGACAATAAAAAGTCCTTTTTCAGATATGTGGGGAGCCAGAGGAAAAGCAGGGGCAACGTTGGACCCCTGCTGAACCAGATGGGGCAACTGACAACTGACGCCTAGGAAAAAGCCTATTAAATAGGTACTTTGCGTCGGTCTTTCATCAGCCCCATGGGACGCCCATGCCCGCTACTGGGCCGGGAAGTCCGGGTGAGGGTGATCCCCTGCCCTCCATTAATGCTGACTTCGTGAAGGAACATCTTGAGAAGCTGGATACCTTCAAGTCAGCCGGCCCTGACAATCTTCACCCCAGGGTACTCAAGGAGCTGGCGAGCATCATAGCCCAGCCTCTAGTGCGGATCTTTGAAAACTCTTGGCACTCTGGTGTAGTGCCCGAAGACTGGAAGAAGGCCAATGTGGTGCCTATCTTCAAGAAAGGGAGGAAAGTGGATCTGGCTAACTATAGGCCCATCAGCCTGACTTCTATCCCGGGGAAGATCTTAGAAAAGTTTATTAAGGAGGCTATCCTTAATGGACTGGCCGACGCCAACATCTTAAGGGATAACCAGCATGGGTTTGTTGCAGGTAGGTCTTGCTTGACCAATCTCATTTCCTTCTACGACCAGGTGACCTATCACCTGGACAAGGGAGAAGAGATTGATGTCATATATCTTGACTTCAAAAAAGCCTTCGATCTGGTGTCCCATGATCGTCTCTTGGAGAAACTGGCCAATTGTGGCCTTGGGTCCTCCACGATCCACTGGCTGGAAAATTGGCTCCGGGGTCGGACCCAGAGGGTAGTAATTGATGGAAGTCACTCATCATGGTGTCCTGTGACCAGTGGGGTCCCCCAGGGCTCTGTCCTTGGACCCATACTGTTCAACATCTTCATTAATGATGTGGACACTGGAGTCAGAAGCGGACTGGCCAAGTTCGCTGATGACCAAACTTTGGGGCAAAGCATCCACACCAGAAGACAGGCGGATGATCCAGGCTGACCAGGACAGGCTCAGCAAGTGGGCGGATGAGAATCTGATGGTGTTCAACGCCGATAAATGCAAGGTTCTCCACCTTGGGGAAAAAAAACCAGCTGCATCCTTATAGGCTCAGTAGTGCTGTGTTGGCTAGTACTATGGAAGAAAGAGACTTGGGGGTCATCATTGACCACAAGATGAACATGAGCCTGCAGTGCGATGCTGCGGCTAGTAAAGCGACCAAAACGCTGGCTTGCATCCCTAGATGCTTCTCAAGCAAATCCCGGGACGTCATTCTCCTCCTGTACTCGGCCTTAGTGAGGCCGCAGCTGGAGTACTGCGTCCAGTTTTGGGCTCCACAATTCAAAAAGGATGTGGAGAAGCTTGAGAGAGTCCAGAGAAGAGCCACGCGCATGATCAGAGGTCAGGGAAGCAGACCCTACGATGACAGGCTGAGAGCCCTGGGGCTCTTTAGCCTGGAAAAGCGCAGGCTCAGGGGTGATCTGATGGCAACCTACAAGTTTATCAGGGGTGACCACCAGTATCTGGGGGAACGTTTGTTCACAAAAGCGCCCCAAGGGATGACGAGGTCAAATGGTCACAAACTACTACAAGATCGTTTCAGGCTGGACATAAGGAAGAATTTCTTTACTGTCCGAGCCCCCAAGGTCTGGAACAGCCTGCCACCGGAGGTTGTTCAAGCGCCTTCATTGAACACCTTCAAGATGAAACTGGATGCTTATCTTGCTGGGATCCTATGACCCCAGCTGACTTCCTGCCCTTTGGGCGGGGGGCTGGACTCAATGATCTTCCAAGGTCCCTTCCAGCCCTAATGTCTATGAAATTATTACTTCTCTTTTTTTGCTCCTTTTCATATTAGGCAGCAATTGGCTACCTTCAGATGAACATTTATTTGTGGCTTGTGTAGGATACCAACAATCATGTACAGTTAAGCCAGTAAGAGCGGTACTGCAAAACAGATGTGGACAGCCCACATCACCATGGGCTAGGAAGTCTGCAAGAAAAACCCAGCAGAAAAGGGAAAATATTTTCTTGCTTTTAAATCTTTGGCAAAGCAGCACAGACTTCAAATGGCTGGTTTCTTGAGCAGCCCTGAGGCTTTGTGGCAATATGCTCTAGTATCAGACAAGCCAACTGGAGTCCTGATATGAAATTATTCCCTCACTGGGGTAGAACATAGAAACAGTATCAGGAAGTTAAGATAGCCCTCAACAAATATGACAGGTTATATCTAAACTAAGCTTTAAAGAGACTTCTTCAGTTGTCAGATAAAAAGCTGGTAAATACACGGCGGTTAGAAGGGAAAAGGAGAAGTCGGGAGTAAAAGTGAGTGTGAAGAGGGAATAGTATTATAAAAGGGAATCCACAAGGTTGCTCCTGAACCAGCTGGAAAAAACTATGGGATAATAGGGTCTCCTCCCTGACTCCCAGTTGTCACAAAAATAGAATCAATCATAAAGTAAGTGAATATTGACACTTATTTTAGATTCCAAAATTTCATCTGGTGGCTGAGTGTTTGTTTTTTCTTCTGGTCCTTATATTTTATTCTATTAGCAATCCAAAATTCACATCTGACTTGCTGCATGGCCCTATTTACTGTCAGCTGATTGCTGAGGCAGTGAAAGCTGTATACAGGCACTCCTTACATAACATCATCCCAGTTAATGTTGTTTTGTCATTATGTTGCCGATCTGTTAGAGAACTTACTTGTTTAAAGCCGCGTGGTGTTCAGTTATAATGTTGTTTGGCCTCCACCTGCTAGTAGGTAACTACTGTGACATAATCGGATGTGCTTAACATTAAGTGAAGCAACATCACATTTTTCAAGAACATTAAGCAAGGAGTTAGCTGTATTTTAGCCAAGGCTATATAAGATATTTTACCACTACCGCATAGTATCACAGGCAGTATCTTATTCTCTGGAATTCATAATGAACCCTAGCTACTTATATAAAGATGCTTTCTCTTCAACTCTTGCTGCTGCTTTCAGCTGTGGAAGAAAGCAGCTATTAAAAGCTCTCCTCTTCCTCCCCTGAGATTAAAATAAAAATGTCCTTACAGCTAATTTCAGTACAAGGGAATTTTAGTTGGGCAGTTTGACCCTTACCAGCAGAGGTCACTGTAGCAGTGAAACAGCAAATACCAACTCTATGGCATGCTTTTTTTCAAATGTTTAAGAAGCTGTTCATTGTAGCTACACTCATATATTGACCAGCATCTGCAATGCTTATATTCCAATACCTGGACAAATTGCCTAGCAATTCAGCAAATCACAACAGCAGTTTGGAGCTTCTAAATAAATTATTACTAATTTGAGGTTATTAAAATCCACCATATTAAATTATGAATGCAACACAAAGCCTGAAGTCAGGATTACCCTGCCCAGAAACCACTATCAATTAAAGTAAAATAAACAATATGTTTCTAAATTCATTTCACCAGTAATTGCATCCATTTTATTAAACATTTGTTACAAAAGTGCCTACAACATCCAATCAAAACTTAGGCTTCACTGTACTATGTGCTCTACAAACATAAAAGTGATGCAGTCATTGCTTAAACTCTATAAGTGACTAGGGCTTGAGGGGAATAGTTTCACTCGTGTGTGTGTGTGTGTGTGTGTGTGTGTTGGTGCATACATGTATGCAATCTGCACACCTTTTTGTGCATACTTTCCATGAATCCTGCCAGTGGCTCAATTGTTTATGAAAGTAAATTCTGAAGTTAATTTCAGTATTTTCTGCAAACATCCTTTCACGCCCATTTAATGCATTACTGACAAAATCACAGCTAGGACATAGCTGAAATGCGATGTTCACAATTGGCTCAAAATTAAAATTGGGGGAGGACAATGATCAAGTAAAGAAACATTAACATATATGTTTTCCATATATAGGAAGCTTGGATTAATCAAGGCCAAGTTGCAACTGGAGAATGCTAAAAAAGCAAAATGTTGTGACATTCAGCAGTTGGATGTCCTCATAAACTTCAGTTATTATTTTGGTGGCTGCTTAATACATAATAAAAGGCAAGATTCCACTCTTGCCTAAAGAAAATGCCACAAACCACTTGCCTCTTTAAAACATTGCATAAGCAATGTTTACCATATTAGGCAACAAAGAATCTTTTAACTGATCAGATGGAAGCCAGTGGGACAAATAACAGAGGCACACACCAAAAATTACAGCTTTGATGGGTTGGAATTGGTCAGTAGTAGAGGTGCACTGATGCATTGGTCCAATATTGGATCGGCACTGATACAAAGAAAATTGATTGTATTGGAAATCAGCCTGATGTGGCCAATAATTCAGCCAATAAGTGCCCGTGCACGTGTGCATCTGCAGCACAACATGTAGATGGTGAGGAGCACAGCCTGACATCTTGGAGAACTGTGCAGCTGGGAAGTCTGTTGTGGAAGAGGAGGGGGGAGGGAAGTGGCATGGCAGGGGTTGATCACCCTCCCCCTGCAGTGAGTGAGGGAGTGGGGCAGGGGCTGGGCCAGGCACAGCCCAGCTGGGGTGGGGTTCAGGAGCCACAGCTTTGAAGTGGGGTTGGCTGCCACCACTGTGCACACCCTGGGGGGCATGGGGTGTGACCTTGCATCTGTGGGGGGGGGCTGTAGGCTGGGGCTGTGCTGGGGTCTTCCCGGTGCATGGGGGCTGCAGGGCCTCACTTGGGGCTGTAATTCCAGCACGTGGGGGCTGCGTTCAGGGTGGGTGGTGGCAGTGCTGGGAGGGGGGCTACAAGGCAGGGCTGCAGCCATGCTGTAGCTCTTTCGCAGTGCTGGCACAGCCCCAAGCGCAGCCCCCATGCACCAGGAACAGCCCCAGTCCACAGTTGCAGCCCACCCTGCCCTGCCCACGCAGATCCAGGGGCACAGCCCGCCCCCACCTCCCCCCAGTGTCCTGGGGTGTGTGCAATGACGGGAGCTGCCCTCCTGCCCCGCACTTCCTGAATGAGCTGTGGCTCTGTCCTGAGCCCCACTCTGCCCAGCTGGGCAGTGCCAACTGCTGCCCCACTCCCTCCCTCACTGTGGGGGCCTTGATCTGCCCCCCAACATCCCTTCCCTCGCTCCTCCCCTTCCACCACCACAGACTTGCCAGCTGCATGCAGCTGTTTTGGAAATAAGATCAGTATCAGGCGATATGTCTCCTTAAAAATCAACTATCTATCAGCCCCCAAAATCTCTATTGGTGCACCCCTAGTCACTAGTGATACTTTAAAAACTGAATTAAAAAAAAACAAACCTTGGGATAGTGTTCTATTTAAGGAACTGCTTTGTGGTTTCAATTAAGGGGTTTTTTTTTCCTAGAATTTCTGAATACCAAAGGAATCCTGAATCACTGCAATGTTCAGCTACCTAAACAAGAATCCTAAAGTTTCACAGGGAGGTTCAGTCTGATCTTAAGTTTTAGCTCATGTAGGTAAGTTTTTCAGTAGTGGATCTGTAAAGGTGTACATACTGTAGATGTATGTTGTGCTTTATAGCTGAAAGGGGAATAAGCTTTGTGAAAAATTAGTGTCTGGCAGCCTATTGTATATGCACAAACTCAATTTAAAATACTTAGACCACACAACATTAGTATCAAATCCAACTTGAGGGATCCAGTTCCTCTTCATAGTGGGAAGCAAGTGCCTGCATTTTAAGTTTAGCAATTACCACAATAAAGCCAGGTTTTTCTTCCTGAGAACTAGCTGCCCTTGGCAGTAATTTTCCCAAATCTATTTAGCAGTTTCTTTTTTCCATTAAAAACAACCTATGTTGCTTTCTAGAGCTGTTGATGTCTGTTTCTTGCAAAACAGCAACAGTGATGCATAAATACTCATAAGGGTCTTGTATTTAACAAGGTACTTAAGTACAGACCTACTGGTCCCAGTTAAAATCAAGACTGTTGGCTTGAGTATTATCCAAGTTCTGCACAAGAGTACATCTGTCAAAAAATGTTATTTAGAGATTAGAATGTCTAAGGACCTGTGTAGTTCTACCTAGACTAGTGATTTGCAACCTGTTTAGATGCACAAACACCCCTTGGAAAATACCAGCTCTTAATTTTTACTCATCATTTTTCTGTAGTTAAAAAAAGAAAAGAAAAGAGTAATTATTTTGCAAGGAACTCAGAAAATCCACGACAATTCAGGATGTTTTTAGCACTGTGAATTCCCATTTGAAACCTCTGGGTTTGTCTTGGGAATCATCTCTAAACAACAAACAGTGCTAACATTGCATAGCACCTTGCACCATCCTTGAAAGGATCCCAAGACATCCCAGGGTACCATGGCTGACTGAGAATCACTGACTTTATAAAATAGTGTGAGAATGAGCAAAAGTACCATATTTACTCAAATATAAAATGAACCCCTAGTAATTATATTCTATGCAAAAGTATACATTTGTTACGGTTTTCCAGGTATAGAATCTAATTATTATTTGCCTTACATTTGTTCCCTTCCCACTGCACCTCAGCAGGGAATATAAATCTAGGGGATCAGGCAGCCCTCTGCCCCCTCCTCTTCCAACTTCTCCTTGTAGCCCCTTTCTCCCATCCTTACTCGCAGATCCTGTTTTCCCTGAGCACAAGAAGCCAGGAGTAAATATGAACGCACCTGTAGTAATTTGCATTTAGTACCCACAGACTTAATTCATCCAGAATTGATGTATACTGCCTTTTTTTTTAAAACCACTACATATTTTAGGACAAGTACACCATAAACACACATTTAAGTAGCACTTTTACACCTGCTTATATATAGTACTAAGTTGGGTTTTTTTAACTTCATGTCAAGGGCCAAATCAGTTCTGAATTCTGTTGGGTGAAGCCCAATAGTCAAGTTCCAAATTTCAACTGACTTAGAGCTCAGTCATTCAAGTTTGTATGGCTTTACCACTGGGCAAGTATCCTCCCTCCCAGACCCAGCAGTCTCGGGCTTCAGATACCTTCCATGGATTTGGGGGCTATCCTACATGCAAGCCCCAAGCCTGGAGGCTTTGGGGTTCAGATGCTCTTTAGTTTTGCTCCTTGCCAGAAGGCTGAGGAGCAAGCCAGGGGTGGAATGTAAATGCAGTCCCCCATTGCCACAAAATTGTCCAATTCAGTTTCCCCAAATGTGGGAAACTCACAGGGGTCATCCTGCCCAAAGTGTAAGGGCCAGGCCTCACCTTGGGAAAACCACCTTCATGATCGTGCAATCTTCTCTGCTAGGTATATTACTCCAAAGCCAAAAAGTTCATGATTTACCATATAGTTCATTGGGCTGTGTCCCAAAAGAGTCAGCAGCACTTCAGGCCATGGTGACTCGACAGCTCAGCCTGTGTATGTGCTCCATATACCTTCCACAAAGGATCCAGGTGCTAATTAGCACCCCACTCATGACTGGAACTAGGTGTTCTTTTCATGAGTCCTGGGATCCTCCAAAAATTCATATGCAGATATGTCACAGGGCAACCTGGTCCAGTTCCACCTTATGGAGGGTGGGGCTACACTAATATGTGACGGGCTGAGAGAGTGTGGCACCCATGCCGAGGGGGGCAGTGGGAGCATAGAGCTCTGGCGGTCAGGTGTGGGTGTGAGGGATTGTGACAGGGTGTGGAGACCTCCCAAAACACCCCCCCCCCCCTCCATGGCACAGCCCTTGCCGGCAACAGCTGGAGCACCAGCAGGCGCTTGTGCCCCACACAGGTGCTGGCTCCCAGTGACGTGCAGCTTCAGCAGGCACTGCGCATGGGGGTGAAGAGCGATGCCTGGCTGGGCTGCCTCTTGGGGGTGCTCTGTGTGGTGCATGTACAGCTTTTGCACTCACACGGCACTGGGGGAAGCAATAGGCTGGAAGGTGGGCAGACAGAAGTTACAGAAAACACTCTGTTTTGAAATGTTTTCATCTGACCCCTCAAGCAATGAGGGTTCAGATTTTCATCTGATTGGCCATTTTTTAAACTGTCTGCAGCCATGCACTTGTTTGGTCATGGCTATGGACCGACTTCTGGCCAGATCTGACAAAAATTGTCACTTCTGTCTGCGCCCTTGAAGCTTCAATTCCTGTAGTCAGTCTTTAAAGTACCATAAAAAAAATTGACAACTTGAAGTGCTATATAGATTAATCAGTTGTGATAAGATCCATATACTTTCCTATATAAGTTATTTGCTTCTCCCTATGCTATATGTTGACCTCACATTTTCATTGACTTCATTTAGTGTTTTAAAAAAATTGCATATCTTTCTTTGAGAACTGCAAAATAAAATTAATTTACAAAGTGTACTGTACTTAGGTTTCTTTCTCCTTTCTTTGACCCAGTCTATACTAGAAAAATGTGCCAGTTTAAATATTTCAAGTGGATTTACTTCTTTAAATAGATTTACTTAAATTGGTATGAAACACAAAGTACTACACACTTAAATTGCATTGCCTTATTTGAGTTGATAGCACCTTAACTTTGGTATATCTTAATTAGGGGCTTGTCTGGGTTAAAATCTGATTGAATTTAAAACCATACTTAAGTAAAGAGGTACATTTTTAGTATAGGCAAAGACCTTCCCTCTAAGTCCTGCACTGCTTTTAAGACCAAAGTGCAAGCCAGCTACAAGAACTTGAACTCTGATTTGTTCATTCATAATTTTCTAACATTCTGTTTAAAGGTAGCATTTTCCTCTTCTCTTTAATATAAAGGATGCCCCTAACATATGTGCGGGCCGGGAGCGGTCCGAGGCTTTTGGGGGTGCGTGGCGGGCTGTGGCCAGCAGCCCTGGCACGTGGGTCGGGGAATTCAGCACGGCGGACTAGAATTAGGCACGGACGCGTAAGGGTTGATTAAATATTATTTTTCTTACACCGTAGATGGTCGCGGTGTAGGCAGGAAAACTTGCTTGCATTGCAATTACAGATAGAAAAGAAGAAGAGCAGACAAGAGTTCTAACCGTGAACTCTGGTCCAAGGCCGGCTGAGAGCTCTAGAACCGCGAGCCTGTCAAATCAACTGGACGAAATAACCCAAGCAGAGCTCTGGATACCACGATGAGAGTCTGAAAGGTGACTCTCCACGAAAGCGTGCAGGGAAGGGTACGTCAAGGGATCAGGCGGCAACGGGGAGAGGCTAGAGATTGATCAGGCCCCTGTATCCTTCTTAAGGCACACACTGGGTTCATTAAGCTCCACAGCGCGCTTAGAGTTTTTCACGAGATGTGAAGTCCTCCTTCTCCTCCTCCAACTTGGGCAGAAACTGCTCAAGCCTCTTATACGGCTAGCAAGCCAATTGCTAGCTGCCATGTGGGAATAATTTAGAAACAGCCAATAGTGGGACACAAATTTGCATGCGAATGTTGGGAACTCCTTTGCACCAGGGTTTTCTCTATGCAACTGAGAATTGCACCATGCAAAGAAAGCTCCATGTGGCGGGAAATAATTCTGCAGTGCCGAAGCACACACAAAATCATACCCTTTGGGTCATGACAACATACTGTAGTTTGTTTAAGTTAAGAACAAGAGAACTTAAAAACATTTTCTTTTCTACCATGGCAGGCACAGGCTTATGCTTCTGTTTTATGCAACTGATGCTAAAAAGAAAGTCCAAAATAATTATGGTCCATTTTTTCCATTACCACACACTTGCTATATGTAAAGTGTCTGTAGCTCCATGCTTTACAAAGAATACCTTTGTTATGGCAGAACAATTCTATTTGATAGAATAGAGCAGTAAGAAGACAGAATCTCTGCCAAACTTTTAAAATTGCCTACATAAAATGCAACAGCCTGGATGAAGTGTTAAACATGCTTTATTTATCACAAACACATGTGAACTTTATTTCTTTTTCTGCACATTATGCAATGTTAGAATATCTTTTAATACTATACAGGGTGGTACTGCAGTCAGCAGGATAAAAACACTAGGCTGGGCACTTAGAGTTCTACTTTTGATGCAACTACTGGTTTGCTGTGTGATCTTAGGTAAGTCATTACATTTGCCTGTGCCCCAATTTTCTCATTGGTAAAATTGGGTGATGGCCCCTCCTTTGTAAAGTGCTTTGAGACATACAAATGAAATATGCTCTATAAAAGCTAGGTATTATTGTATCTTTTATACTTAAGGAAAAATGAATCATATATTGCAGTTTGCCCAAAACTTTTGATTAGAGGCAATGTTGCTGCTCATGCCATACTATTCTATGAAGAAATTATTTAATTTAAGAGGAAAAAATGTAAGGAGAGATTAAATTCAAACAGTAGTTTATAAATATAGATGATTATTGCAGGGCACTAACGTGTGCCTGCTTCTTCAAGAACAGAGTCAGCTTAGCTAGGGAGGCCCGAGAACTATGCAGGGCTCCAAAGCTGCAGGTTGCCTTGGCAGTAAGCTAATCACGGCATTAGCTGTCACCTGCTGGTCAGCTGACCGGAAGGAAGCAGGACCCTGGGCATATAAGCCCCAGGGCTGGGGCTGGCAGGAGGTTAGTTCTTGGTCAGCAGCCAGGGGGAAGGAGCTGTTGCAGAAACACAACTCAGAGCTGCTTGGTTACCTATTTGGCTGCCGGTAAGACTAAAGGGCTCTAGAAGCTCCTAAAGTATCTGGAGCTAGGAGGCGCACATTGTTGAGAGAGAATCTAGCCTCCTTAAAGGGGCAGGGTATGACCTGCAAGGTGATTGTTGTTGTTATGCCAGGGGCTTGTATTAATGTTGTTATTTGGATCCGCTGGACCGGACTGAGGCTGTTGGGGGAGAGGAGACCTTGTTGGGGGGCACAATACAGTGTCGACAGCCCAGTGTGCCAGAGAGGGTGCGCAGACGGGCCGAGGGCCCAGTGACGACAGGAGGCCGAGCTAGATCAAAGCCTCAGAAGTACAATGTTTGAATACTACCTATGAGGCATGGGGTGGGGTAAAGGGGTGGTTTTGGAGCCACGCATCTAGCCTGTAAGGCTTAGTGTCTCAAGAGGCACCGACTTTGAGTGAGACCCAGTAAGGGGTCCAACATCAGCAGGATCTAATGGGGTTCAACAGGACTGTGACCACACAGACTTGTGGGCAGCCTCCCAACTTATTATTTCAACCAACAAGACATGACAGGTGAGATAAGGTGCCCGCAGGGCAGAGCACGCACGGTCATGGAGCCCTAGGGTCATCACAACCATCCCTGGGGACCCCACGCCGTGACAATGATGTCCATACTCTCTGGGATGACCATTTTTATAGCCCTCAGAATTGCATCCTGGAAGTCACAGATTAAATTATTCTGGTGCTAACAGCACTGGGAGTGTGCATGATTTGTCTCTTCTTTTTTTAATTGTTTTGTGTCCAGGCAGAATTGATGAAATAACTAAAATAATGTAAAGAGCTGTTGCAACAGAAAAAACATACAAGAGGCTTTACAAAATCCTGCTTCAAACATTATTTAAGAAAATAAACATGTTCTTCATTCAGAAATCTCAAACCCATACCTGTCTCTATCCTCAAGGATATGTTTGTCCATGTTAGTGGCCTCACCAAACAAAAGAAAGAGGGCGCTCACACTGGAGATGTTATACAGGATTCAAAGAAACCTTCCTTATTTAATATAGTTCTCCACATTAAATATTCTTTTGAATTGGAGCCTAAATGCATACTAAAGCTTTAAGGTTGATAACAGTCCTAACAATTAGATATCTTTTTGAATTGGAGCTTTAGAGCAGTGGGTTTAGAGTAAGGTTTGCAGTGTCAGGCCAGATAAACTGGACTTAGGTCTGAGATGGGCTGGTGCTTCTGACCTGGTTTCTACCACTTCCACCACTTCTCCCAGCCACGACTGGCTACGCAACCACACGGCATGGGTAAAGCCTCTCCCCCTCCCCCCACATTGTACAATGGGAGAGGAAGGCAGTGTGGCTGTTGCCCACACTGATTGCTAGGCAAGAGGGACAAATGGCAGCAGTGGTCAGAAACTCCATAGGTCTGATCTAAAAGCTGTATAGGCTAGATTCAGCTTGCAGGCCGTATGTTGCTGACCCTTGCTTTACAGTTTATCAGCTGGGTTGGGGCTGTACTCGGCCTTCCTGAGGCTGCAGCTGGAGTATGTATCCAATTCTGGGCACAGCTGGCATACTGCATCCAATTCTGGTGAGACCGCAGCTGGAGCAGACTCCCTCCAGAGGTAGTACAGACCTGGAATAGACTTCCTCCAGAGGTGGTGCAGGCACCTACTATGGACTCATTCAAGAAGCGTTTGGATACTTATCTTGCTGAGATCCTTTTGCATGACCCAATGATTGTGTGTGCGCTTCGGCACTGCAGAATTATTTCCCGCCACATGGAGCTTTCTTTGCACAGTGCAATTCTCAGCTGCAGAGAGAAAACCCTGGTGCAAAGGAGTTCCCGCCACCCGTATGTGAATTTGTTTCCCACTATTGGCTGTTTCTAAATTATTCCCATGTGGCGGCTAGTGATTGGCTTGCTAATTGTATAAGAGGTTTGAGCAGTTTCCGCCCAAGTTGTAGAGGACTCCACAACCATCTCGTGGGGACTCTGAGCACACGGCAGAGTAATAGAAACTTTGCGTCTCAGAGGAGTTCGGCGGCCTGATCAACCACCAACCTCTTCCCGTCTCATTCGTTAAATTTTTAAGACGTATCTACGGTTTTGCACGCTCGTCAAGGGTATCCAGAGCTCTGTCAAGTTTGTTTTTGCGGAGCCTAGCAAACTCCGTGCCTGTATCTTCGGTGGAGCCTAGCAAACTCCACTTGTGTTTGTCTGTAACTGCAACTCAAGAAAGTTTTTCCTGCCTGCACCGTGACCACCTACGGTGTAAGTTAAAACAATCTTTAATTAACCGCTATGAGTCCGTGCCTAATTCTAGTCTGTCATGCAAAAGTACCCGCCCTACCATTGCGGGCTCTCGGCCACAGCCCGCCGCGCACCCCCAAAAGCCTCGGACCGCTCCCAGCCCGCACACCTTTGACCCCAGCTGACTTCCTACCCCTGGCGCGAGGGGCTGGACTTGATGATCTTTAAGGTCCCTTCATCTATGAGGTCCCTTCGTCTATAATGTCTATGAAATCTATGAAGAAGAGATCACATTTTCTTTTGGAACTCAGTTCTCTCACTAAAAGTCTTGTTGGCTTGATCCTTTACATTATGTAGGAGCATTACTGTGCTCTTGCCCTTTATTAGATCCCCAGATAGTCTGTGGTGCCATTCTGGGATTAAAGAGATTTTTTAGTTTCATTATCATAGAATCATGGGGTTATGAAGGACTTCAAGAGCCATCTAAGCAGTCTTCCCCCATTATTTGTCCATAGGATTACTTAACTCTGAAAACTTAAATTTTCATAACTAAGTATAACCCACCCCTCCAGCTATGTAACACAGTAAATTTGAATCATGCAGAGTCACTAAAGTGTCAATGACAGCTCTAGAAAACAAATATATGCTATTTTTATTAATATTTTTCTTAGCAGTTCTACCTTTCCTTGCATATATGCAGATTTATGTGTAAAAATGCTTATACAGTGCACTTTCTCTTTTAGAATTAGGAAACTAAGTGCATAGGATAAGATCCCGAGTATATCCAAAAGACTGCCTTTTCCTACCTGATAGAAATCACCAGCTTGACGCACATATCCAGCTACCTCCTTATCTTGGGGATGGATCTTCCATACAAGTCTTTCAGCATTTTTGTAGTCTTCCACTTTGCTCCATAGCACAGTAGGCAGAAAGTGCTCTGTTAATGGAGCTGCTACTATAATGTCCAGCTGTCCACTGTATAGCAATACCTGGGAAAAGACAAAGGAGACGGCACAGAATATTTGAGAAGCTTTAAAGTTCAAGTAACAAAGTTTAGATCTTCAGTATTCCCAATTCTGTGCATTTGAAAGTAACAGAGCTTGGTGATTTACACTAGAGGGTCTATCAGTCCAGAATCTCAAACATGCAAAGAATATTTAAAGCATCTTTGTTCCCAGGACCAAAACCAGTGTTGTGCATCCTAGAGGTACAGTGCAGACTTTCAGTTTTTCTAGTTTGTAAGATCAAGAGCCAATGCCAACATTTTATTTTTCATTCTATGGCCAAACTAGCATCAAAAGACACAAGAAATCCAGTTATTGCAAGTTTACCATTACTTTCCCTGTAAACTCCCGTTAGCTTCCATGAGGAGATCAAAGCAAAAGCTCAGTTCCTTAAGAAATCATGCTACTAGCATGTTTTCTTGGGGGTGAGGGTTCGTTATGACTCATGTAAGCGATAAGTCCTTTTTTCTATTTTTATGACTAATTCTCAGTGCAAAAATTCAGGTATAAGTAAACCAGTCTTTCTAATGCAGCCACAGGTTAAACAAAATATTAAGCTATTCTCACTCAATAGTTGCAGAAGTGTAACAGCCAGGACTCCAGTAAAAATCTTACCAACCATCATTACTCATGTCTGTGGAAGCAACAAAGTAGCAAGGATTACTTTGACTTAGATGTATATAGGCAAAAAAGATACAGGATAAAGGTGGGAGCACCAATATCCACAAAGAAACTTATGATGTAGGCCACTGGGTCTCTTCCAACACTCTCCCTCATGTAAGGAAGTATAGGAGAGAGGGTGAGGTTGTTTATTTTTGACTTGTGAATGGGCCGGAGTAAAGAAATGATTGAATCCTCAAATTAAGCATGCAAGTTACTTTAGAAACATAAGGAAGTATCTTATCACATTAAAAAAAAAGTTCTCCACTCCCGTCAAAGGTTATATACAAATCCCATACTTAAGAAGTACTCATATTTTGTATCAAAATAAAGATCCAGAAAGTAAGGATAAGGATAAAAGTCATTACTGGTAAGGGTCATACTGGTAAGGATAAAAGTCAGGATAGAGACTTAAGTATCTCTAGAATATGAACACATGTCCTTTATGCTATTTTAAAATGTGAGTTATTAAACATTCTAAGGAGACTAAAAACCTCCTAAAAGACTCATCCAGGCTAGTTCAGTTAAATAATTGCATTGTTTAAATGAAGGAGCTATGCTAAAAAGCCTCAGAAAAGAAATCTGCAGCTGTTATAGTCAACAGTATGGGAGCAATTATATCTGTGTTATGCTCTAGTGTACAGGCTAGAATACAGAACAGTATTATACAGTCACGATTGTGCTTTTGTAACTCGTAAGACTTTTCCTGGAATTTTTTTTAAACACTTAAGTCTCCTAAGTCTAAACTGTCATTAAGCACTGCTGTTGCTTGTTACTATAAAGTCAGTTACTGGGTCAGATGCATTTATTACAAGTTATAAAAATTTTACCACCTGCAGAGATAATCCAGCAAATAGATTCCAATGTAATCCTAAAACTAACTACAAATCACTCTCTAGAATGACATTTCTCAATATATCATCATCCTGGTCAAGAATTACTGTTCATAAGAAATAATCTGACACATCAGAATTATCACTCCTGTATTCTCAGAAAGGAACATTACATATAATATTTTTTCCAAGAAAATGCACAGTGCATCTTCAATATCCTTGTGGAAAACAGAGCTGTGGGCATGCATCCTAGGTTATAAAGTAATACAGTATATGATGGACCAATTAAATTCAGCAAATAATAAGCACTCTTCTCTATCATAAATGCTATTTTATTAATAGGCAGTCAAAGCTTATATTTTAATTGCTGTATCATCTGTTTACCATGCTTTACATTTTCAGAAAGTCATTTTCTTTCTTCTGTTTTTCCCTTATTTATAGGAATGTGTGTCATTGATTATTATTTCTGCCAGTATTTTGGTCCCTATTGTACAAACATGCCTTAGGCTACATATTTAGGTATAGTACTGAACCTCAGAAACTCAATCAGCTTCCCAAGTAACAACCATTAAAATGTCTTCTGAATGTCTTGAGATATGCCAGATCCAACATTATGGCCAGGCCCCGTGTCAGCCATACAACACTTCTTGTATCCGCAACCATCTATGGCAAACAGCCCCTATTGAGGAAGTCAGCTTGCCTCTTCATACAGCTTTGAGAGTCCATTAGTGCAATTCATGTGCAGACCAGCTCTGAGGCAGGTTGGCAACAAGACAGATTCTAAGTAATGATGCTTGTATTAAAGATATTCTGTCTTCCACACTTAGCAGAAATAACGTTTGATTGAATACATATATAAATGCACTCTGACTGATGCCAGGTATTTAATTTTAAATAAATTTAAGAGTTGGCTAACTGAAACAAGACAGATTTATTCCAGACTTTCATGGTAGAAACCAGAAAAGAGAGTTATCCTTTCTTTACAAAGGAAAAATGTTAGGACTTGCTCTTGGGGAGTTTTTTCCCAAAAATGTTGTGAGGGGGAGAGCTAGCATTTGTCCCTATCCCAGGAGAATGAGCAGTAACATGGCCTCATAACTGCTGAGGATCTAGTGTCACAAGATTTGTGGGGGGGGTTTCTTCCTCCTCTGCTTAAAAAAAAAAAAAAATTGTTCCCTAGCCTCCAGGGATGCAGAGTAATGTTTATGCAAAACTAAAGGCACAGACTTCAAGAGGCATACAACAAGAATGCAAATTGTTTTTATGTTTTTGCTTGTTTTAAGAAAGTCTCCTAATTTCCAAGCTAAATTTCCTGATATTTGGGATCTACCTCATGATTTCCAAATGATCAATGGCACATGTGAGATGGCCTCAGGGAGACAAAGGAGGCTAGAACTATCAAGTTCTGTATTAACTTTGCACAGGGTTCTCCATAAAGAGACTGGGGAAAAGGAAAACTTTGCCAGGACATTATTTATTTACTTTTAATATAAGCTTGATGGGAAAATAAAATTTGTGGTTTGAAGGATTTGTTATCTCAGCATTTCAGACAGTTCTCTAACTACACTTGTGCATTTCAGACCATTCTCTAGCTACAATATTGGGTATACAGTTAAGTTTTCCATTTGGATTCATTAAATAATGTACCTATAATAAAAAAGCAAACCTTTGGGGTCACAGAAAAATTGCAGAAAATGTAACCTGTACTTTAGAGGAGATCAGTCTGTATATGAAACAAATGTGCAGCAGAAAGTTTAAACTTGAGACTTACTAGAATAAACAAACAGCTCTGGAGACTGACCACAAGACATGTTTCGTCTCCATTCTAAATGTGGTTAACAATAGAAAATTGTTACTTTCTCCCAGATCTAATTTTTGACCTGAGAAAACAGGTAAATGATAATACCATGAAAATAAGTCACATCTTCCTAAATATTCCTACTTACATAATTACACAAACAGATTAAAGTTGTTTCAGACCCCCCCTGTTTTAAAAGGGAGAGAAAGTTGTATTTGGCAATCTTATTTCTTCTGCATTTTTAATTAGTTACATTATTGTAACTGTGTCCACTTACAGGACATAGTACTTTGCAGACAAGCTAATGCTCCTTTCCCAAAGATCTAGTGACCTTAATCTCTAATATTTTGTGGTTTCCTGTTTGAGGAAGTGATTGAACAGCAGCCTAAGTTGTTTAAGGCTGCAGAGTAACCACAGTTGGCCGCTCTCTATCTCCATTTTGAACACTGACTAAATGTGACACACTGATTCACTGACTAAAACACCCCAAGAGCTGGTAAGATAATGAAACGTCGGTAAGGAAGTGCTGGATATTTCTTCATTTTCCTGCCTGTGTTTCTAGATAATTTGGAAAAAGCTTATGGCCATTCTAAAATAGTCATTTTGGCTTTGTGCAGTTTGCTGCATTATGGTTTTTTGCCTTCATGCAATTCATAGTGCAAACAGGCTTTCCAGAAATCTTCCCTTAGTTTATTAAAGCTAAACTAGATACCAAGAGTATGATTCACATCTTGAAAGCTAATGTGAAGTGCAGTAAAGACAAAATGTGTTTAGAGGAGTTGGATTTTAAATCTAGTGTTTTGGCTGATTAGACAGAAATACAAAAACAATGCCATTTACTGTATGTATCTTTTATTTGCTCAGGCAATAGCTGTGCTGAAGTTGAAGCAGATGCACAGTGCACTAAGTTATGATATCCAGGAGACCTCAATCATTATAATATATACTGACTATGTTGCTGTAGGAAATTACTGCTAAATTCACTTAGTCACTTGCAATGCTTTTTGCTTACAGGAGTATTGTGTTTTGTTTTATGATATATTAAAAATAGTAAGAAGAGCCCAAAGAGGTGAGCAGTCTCATAGATTCAAGACTTTTCTGTATGTGCATATCAGATTAAAGTACAGAATTGTAAATGCTTTCTTTAGGTTCTTAAACAGTAATGTTGCAATATACAGTCCTAAGGAGAACTGATGTTGTATGTTTTGAGACATCCACTGTGTTTCCCAGTGCTTTCAGAACAAGAGTTCTGTATGACACATAGCACAGATACTACCCAGTACTTTCAGGGTTACCTCCTCCTTCCTCTGAAAAGAATCTCTTTATTTTAATCCCTTGCAGATTTTGGTCCCTTTCATTACCAAGAATGAGGAAGATAGAAGTGATACTATTCACTCAATTCTCAGACAGTACATTATTTTAAAATTACATTAAGATACTACTGAAGGAATACTGCAGAAATTTATCCACATTTGGGTTCAGAAATGTACTTTGTGTTCATACCTTTGTGCTAATTTTTACCAAACTATTCTGCCAAGAGAGTATAAGGGTAGGAATATTTTCTAAAACTCTAAAATTGATACGACTATTTCAGAATATTAATAGAAGGGAGCACATCCAATGTTTAATTATGAATAATCTTCTTACTGCAATTTTTAAATGTTTGTTTTAAGTGAGGGTATGGATTAGGTTTGTTTGAATAGGAAAGTATTCGTTTCAGATTCGGCCGAGTCAGAGGACAGTGATTCAATTCGGTGATTCAAATCACTGTCCTTGTTTTATTTGTCCAAATCAGAATCAGAGATTTGGCGCTGATTCAGATTGGCCAGGGAGAGGCAGGCACAGCTGGGCGGCTGCAGGTTCTCCCGCAGCTCCTCCAGCTGTGCCTGCCTCTGTCCCAGTGCGGGGAGTCATGGGAGAAGCCGCCATGGCTGCCCTGCCCAGCCCCAACCTCCTAGCACTTTAAAAAAAAATTAAAAAGCCCTGCACTCACCGCCTGCAGCAGCAGGGAATAGTGCCTGAGGGCTTGTGGCAGAGCCCTCTCCCCCCCCCCCACCACGAGCAGTGGGGGGTCATCCCCACTGCTTGGCACCCGCTTGGCAGCTGCCCCATGTTGTGGGTGCAGCCCAGCTTAGCAGGCCACTGCGTGCTGTCTGGGAGCTGGGGCTGAGCGGTGCTGGGCTCTGGCTGACTGCTGAAGCTGCTTCAGCTCCCATACAGCAAGTGGCATCATGCCAAGCCATGCTGCACCCGCGTGGTGCAACAGCTGCAGTTCATGTGGCAAGTGGGGGGAGGTGGTCCCCGCTGCCCCCCTCTGCCCAGCGCTGCAAGGGGGGGGGCTCTGCCATGAGCCCACAGAGGCCCTGATTACTGCCCCCAGAGCCAGTGATTGCGGGGCTTTTTTTTTTTTTTTAAAGTACCAGGAGGTTGGGGCCAAGCAGGGCAGCCATGGGTACTTCTTCCACAGCTCCTCCATCTGTGCCTGCCTCTGTCCCAGTGCGGGGAGCCATGGGAGAAGTCCCCATAGCTGCCCTGCCCAGCCCCATCCCCTGCCCAGCCTCAGGAGGGCAGGGGGTTGCAATGCAGGCATGGCTCGCTCCGGGTGACAGCAGGGCATAGCCACATCCCAGCACTAGTGTGCCTGCATCAGAGCTGGGAGCGGGGGCTCTGCCCTGCTGTCACTTGCCCAGCTGGTTCAGGGGGCTCTGTGATGTGGGCGTGGCAGCACTGGGAGTGGGGGATATGCCCTTCTGCCGCTTGCCTCCTTCCGCTGTGCCCCTATCCTGACCCCCCCCCCACCCTGGCTAGGCAAGCGGCAGCAGGACAGCACCCCCGCTGCCAGTGCTGCTGCACCCACATCCCACGCACCCCCTCCCTCCTCCCTGAGTAACATGCCCCCCACCCCCGGCAGGGCAGCTTGTCCCAGCCCCTTCCCTCTCCCCTCCCTCAACCCCAACAGACTTGCCAGCTGGAGGCAGCTGTGTCATCTTTCTGTTTAATCTATGGCTGAATCTTCGAAGCAGCTGAATCTTTTCTGAATAGATTTGGATGCTTTGAATCGATTTGGAGCTTTTAATTGGTCTCCCCATTCAATTTGGATTTTTAGATTAGGTCCCCAAATCAGACCAAATCTCTGTTGAATCAAATCGGCTACTGAAGCATCTCACAACCCTAGTATACATATCTATTGTGATTGCAAAGGGTATCATATAATATTCTTTAACATGCTTTGGCAGTCAAACTGAGTAGGTCCCATGACATCCCAGCCAGCAGCATACAGATAAGCAATAACATAACTAAAGGTGGGGCAAGGGGTCACCCACCCCAGCCATCAACTATGAGGGAGCACCAGGATCTCCCCTATTGGGAGTCTTTACTGTGGCAGAGGAAGCTCTGTACTGCCTCTGCCTGGCCACAAGAGCTAGGCAAAGTAGTGCTGTATCAATTGATACATCTGGGAGTCAGGGAGGGGTGGCCAAGTGGAGCAATCAGAATGATGCTCCCATCCCTACCCCCTTCCCCTCTTGGACCCTTTGCAGCAGGGGAAGGATGGGGGGGCAAAGGGGGGGGCTGGCAGCCTCTGCCTGGAGACAGGAGCTGGGCAGTGCAATGCCACACCAAATTTGGGGTCAAGTGAGATAAGCAGAATGGTGCTCCCCCACCCGTGCCCTTGGTGCTCACTGAGCACCCTCCTGTACTGTGAGATGGCAAAGAACTAGATAAAATAAGCATTCCTAGAAAGAGCCAAGGTCAAAGGCCAAATAGCACACACCCTCACATAAAAAGAATCCTTTATCATACAAGAAGATGCACAGTAATGATATAATTGGATAGGACTTGAGTATTTTCAGGATTCAGCCCCAAAATTATCTAGGAACAGTTATTTAGGACTGGAAGGGCCAAGCATAGACTAGCCTTCAAATCCAAAACAGCCCACAAAAACAGCCCATTCTGCCCCCTATACCTTAAGACACAAAGCCCTACTTAATGGTCTACAAATTTAGGGTCTTTACAACAAAATAAAATGGTCTTAAAAACAATAGTATGCCACAAGAAGAGAACAGAAGAAATATTACAATCAAGGCCAACTCCAGGAACAAGGCAGGTTTGGATAATATTCATTAACTATGTTAAGAGCACAGCAAAACCACGGATTATTAATAATAGCTTTGATTTCAAATTTTGGATATTTGTAATTAAATACTGAAACAAGTTAGAGGACAAGAATTCAGAAAGTTACAGAACAGTCAAAAATAAATGATCTATTTGTAAATGACTCATGGAGAGAAGCCAAAATTTGAATAAAAATATTGACTCAATTCTGTTAGAATGTAATTTCTGGTTTTATGACAGGAAGTTAGGCTTTCAACAATTAGCAGATTGAGAAAACAAAAATGTAACTGTAGCACTCAACTTCCCAGTGAGATCTGGTAAAGTCTTACAATCAGCTCTATTATATTAGCAAAGAAAGACATATTAAAACATTTGAAATTTCAGAAGTTTCAACTCTGAAATATTCGATAGTTCCTACAGTTTTCTCTGACTTCTCAGAAAGCACAAGTCAAAATGGAGTTTCTCACACTCCTGATGGGGGGATATCTTCTCATCCATGTAAGCTTCTTGGTATCTGTTAATGTTCATTTTCCTTACATTTTAATTGTTAAAAAAATCCAGCTCTTGTATACTAGAGTTTGAGAGAAAGCAATACTTTAAATCATGAAAGATACTGGTTTGAGGGATGTTCTACCCTTGTAAAATTATTGGAGACAATCTGGAAATAATTGTCCACATTAAATATGATAAGGATTTGGATTTAATTAGGATAAATTAAGGATTCAACTAAGTTAACTGTCTTCTCCAGTTCCCTAAAATATAGCATCTTTCTCTGACACTTTTTAGGTGCCAATTAAGAATAATTTTGCCATTTCCAGGCAGACAATATAATGAATTATACAAGTGTTGCCTAGATTAATAGCGAGCCTGCCAAAGACTAAAGCAACATTTAACAGCTCCAGCCATGCAAATGTAAAATCAAAGTCATTAAATTCTTGAGTTAAGAAGGTTTTTCCATAGCATTCTTCACTGTTCAGATGATGTCAAAGCACTTTACCGTGATAGATAAAAAATCCTTCAACTCAGTGTCCCTATTATTAGAAAGGGACAAGGCCAGAGGAAGTCAGTACAGGAGGTGACATTAATTCTGTTTAATTTTCCAGATCTTTCTACCTCTCTCAGTATTTTTTTTTCTTTTTTTCTTTCTTGCTTCTTAAGCCACTTTTTGCTATTGGAGCATTTCTTAAGCTGGGAAGATGGGTCACAGAGGGCATGTGTCTACTTAGACTTAGATTTAACTAGACTCAGCCACAGGAGCCATCCCTCTCCATCTATATCTTATCTTGAATCCTCCATCTGTATCTTATCTTGAAGCAAAGCCACCCATACCATGTTTTCCATTCTCTGATCAGAGCCCTTGTTGCAACTAATTGGCAAATTACCTCTCTCCTATGCCCACCTCAGGGTACAACCCGTAGGGACAGGAAATGGTGAGCAGAAAGGCTAGACAACAAGAAAAGGAGGTTGTGGGACTGCTGCTGGCAGACTTTACGCTTGTAGCCTGAACTTCACTGTAAGTCAAAATATATTTCCCTAGCACTTCAAAAAATAAAATGTCAACATTACTTAAGCATTTTGATTTGTGCCTATCCTTTACAACAATGGTTGGCAACATTTTCTAGTAGCAGGCTGGAATGACCCACCTTGGGTCCAAGGCACGTCTGCATTATGTCCTGAACGAACCCTCTTCTCCCCCCCCCTCCCAAAAAAAAATATAAATAAAATGCTGGCTCCCTAGTGGGAGCCAGTAGTCCTCGTGGCCACTGACACCTGGCCTCACAACCCATTATAGGAGGGGGTAGGGGAAGCCACCAGCATGAAGAAGAGCAGCCAAGATGGCAGCTATGCCCCCTCACCCCACCCACCCCTCACCACTGATTGACTGGGATGGCTGCCCACCATGCATCTCTCTACCAATCAGCAGTGAGGGGCTGGGTCCCCTTGGCTAATCAGAGACATAGTAGGGTGTCCACTGCAATAAACCTGTAAAAATGGCAACCAGTGCTGCAATTGGCCTGCAAAATCACCTATCTGCCACCTCGATTTGGGTAGGTCCCTAAACATAGGGATGAGCTAATTAGAAGGTACCCTTCTCCTGATTGTTTCCTGAAAACAGACTATGAAACAAAATTAACAATGAGAGTGACAGTATTGAGGGGCAGTGTACAATTACAGTCTGGTATGCATTATAGGTTCTTATCCTCCTAAAATTGATCACAACATTGCTGTGAAATACCATTAGTGTTTTGAAGTTCATTCGTAAATGATGGTGACAAAAGAAGGTAAAATTCCAGATAGCAACTATTAAAGCAACTGGGCCCATGCATCCCATTGCATGCATTACAAAGCTGGGCCTCAGCTTTCCTAGAGCAGTGATTCTCAACCACAGTGCTGTGGCACCCTGAGGTGCCTTGATGTCAAGCATCCCACAAAAAGTGCACACCTAGCACTATTAGGTGTGCAGACATGATTCACAGGATAAACCCAGAAATTTCAAATAGGAATCCATAGTGTTAAAAATATTCTGACCTGCTGTGGTCTTTCTGAGGTCTCTGCAACAATAAAAGGACTCTATAATTTATCCATAGTAAAAAAAAAATGAGTGAAAGCTCGGAGCTGGCATTTTCCCACAGTGAGTCTAATGAGGGGTGTTTTGAATCTAACATAGGCTGGTTTAAGTCTAAGAAGGTTGAGAACCACTGTCCTAAAGCAGGAGTCGGCAAAATATAGACCGCAGGCTAGATCCCGCCCACCAAGGGATTTTGTCCAGCCCAGAATGGGTCCCTCAGCCCTGCCCAGTCCAGGTGCAGGGGGCAGCCTGGGCTGTGGTATGTGCATCTGGTCCTCCCACCCCCAGGGTGTGCAGCACAGCTGGGCCAGTGCAGCAGCCCAACTCGCTTCCCAGCAGTCCCGGAAGGTAGATCCTTCTGGCTGCCACTGCCAATCTCTACCACTACTACTGGACCTGGTCCCACTTCTTGGGCACCCCAGCCCATCTACCCTACACCTACTACTGGGTGTGCTGGCGGGAGAGGGAGGGCAGGGTCTCTATGGAGAATAGCTCAGGACCCATGTGGGCAGGGTGCACTTGGCTGGGTGGATGCAATGGAGCCACGGGTAGGCGGGAATTGGCGTCTGGGAGGAGGACAGGTGGGTGGGATCAGGGCCAAGATCAGGATTGTAAGGCCAGGGCCTGGGGCAGAGCTGCAATCTGCTGCCAGCATTTCCCTGCAATGGGCACTGGTTCTGCAGGAGGAACATGTGTGGAGCAGATTATAGCTCTGCCCTGGGTCCTGACCCTTGACTGTCACAGCCTCATGATCCTGATCCCAGCCCCAGTTCTGGCCTTGGCTCCACCTGCCTGTCCCATTCATGGACACCACTCTCTGCCCATCCACAGCTCCATCTCATCTGTCCAGCCACACACACTGCCTGTATGAGTCCCAGTCAGCCTTTATGAAGGCCCTGGGATTACTGGGTAGTAACAGTGTGAAGCCAATGGGCAGAGCCAAGATCTGCTCCCTTCATGCCCCTGCCCATGGAACTGGAGCCTATTGCAGAGATGTGCAGGCAGCAGATCATGCCTGTGCCCCAGGCCCCAGTCTCACACTGTCATTGCCCTGCAATCCTGATCCTGTCCCTGCCCACCCATCCTGCTCCCAGATGAAGTTCCCCGCCCACCCGTGCATGAACAACGCATACCCCTGGCGGCTGGGGGGGCACGGTGGCAGCGGGAGCACAGCAGCTGCAAGCAGGAGCTCCTGCAGACACCACCAGTGCTGGCACGAGGTAGGGTGGCGAGTGCTGACCAGAGGTCAGTGACCATCCGCAGGCGCTGATGGCAGTGTTGGTGGCGACTAGTGGAGATCGCTGACTGCCCACAGATGCTGCCGGCAGTGTCAGTGGCATGGCGGGGGGCAAGCAGTGACTGCCTGCAGGTGATGCCAACAGTGTTGGTGGTGCCTTTCTGTACAGGGTGCACCACCATGCTCAGGGGGTGCACGTGCACCCACATGCACCCCCTGCGCATCGCCCCTGCACCCATGGCCCCATCTCAGCTGAGTGCAGGACACAGCCACTTAGGGAATTTTGGTGAGCTGTTGCAGGTGCGTGGGCGGGAGAAGTTTCTGATCCAGCCTGCAACTGCTCACCAAAACTCCTTATGTGGTCCTCCAGCCCAAATAAGTGCCCACCTTGTCCTAGAGGCTTGTAAGCTGCTACGGTGCTCTGACTTCTATCAAAGCAGAAGTCCATGCTTTTCAGGGTGGAATATAACCCAAACAATATTAAACATCTTCCCATCTTCCTTACTGGGCCTCAGGCTTTTCTTGAAGATGTGTCTTCTTCCTTCTATGCAGTGAAAGGACTTTCACTTTCCTATAAGGCAGTTCATTAGTTACAACATAAGATTTAGAGTGAATGCTTGCATGCATTCATACACTCTTTCACTGGCATCACAAAAATTATTAATCCACCTTTCGTTGAATAATTCCTCTGCCCTCCTTCAGGAATAAACTCGGGTTTTTTTGCCCTGATAATGCAAACTTTCCAGCAAAGTGCTCCCCAGAGCCTCCTTCTAACAGAATATTCTGCAAGCCATACTACTTATTACATTGTGGTCTTCTGCATTAGGGTCCTTTAGTGATCTCTTAAGGCTTAAAAAAAACTTACAAGGTGCAGAGCCTTGGAACAGACATGGCTAGACTCAGGCCACAGCAACGTTTGTATCAGGCTTATATCATGGCTGTCCAATTATAGGCCTGTGAGGGGTTAAATTGTGGCCCCCAGGCGCCTGCCTGGCTTGTACTCCCTTCATCACTCTGGTTGCAACAGCTGCAGGAGGCTCTGAGCTACCCCTCCCATCTCTGGCTGCTGCTTTCTATGTGCATCTACATGTGTACTTTAATGCTCAGTATCCCATCCTACTGTGCATTAAAGTGGCATGTCAAAAACTGTGTTAATACACTAATGCTCAGTAGAAGAGGCTACAGCGCAATAAGCACCACCTAAAAAGCATGCGCTTGCACTACTGTGCAGTAGTGCAGCAGCACAGCCTAGTGCACATTTATTTAGTACCTCATACTGGAGGTTGGTACTAAATTTTATGTGCATCAGCAAAAGCACACTAATGTACATGTAGATGCACCCTGTCTCCAACCCTGGGGGCAGGGTAATACAGCAACATGGGCACTTGAGGGTGAGCTGGGTGAATGGTATAGTAGGGGCAGGGGATATTGGGAAGGGAGTTGTGGGTAGAGATGTAAAATTTCTGGATTTTTTTTTCCATGGCTTCAAAACATTTTTCCCCTATTTTTTTTTTTTTGGGGGGGGGGGGGGGAATTGAAATATATGCATTACTTATTTTCTTAGTGCCCTTTGCAGATCTGAATTCACTTCGATACTTTAAGAACATAAAATGTATTATGTATAACTTGGTTTGCTCATAAAGTTATCATGTTTGATATATTTATTAAATTTAAAAGTATAGTTTATTCAGAGAATAATTACAAATTTACTAATTGAATTTCCCTTAAAAGTTTTAAATGTTTGTTACAAATGGAGTTACAAGCTGCTGAACTCTAAGAAACCTAGCATCTCTTAGTTTTTGCCAGTTTATGAGAAGCAGGCAAAAATTAAAGTTGAAAATAGAAGAAACCATCAACATTATGGTAAAACAAAGAAAGTTATCATGTATTCAGGACTTAGTCCCCTCCACAGTGTCAAGCAGATACAGAAAGCACTCATTTTTAGAAAAAGAGCTGAGAAAAAAAAGGAGGAAAAAAACCCAAGACTCATTGAATACAAATTTTGCTACATGAAACTTTGTCTAATCAGTCTCATTTTCTGAGCTATCACTATCAGCATTTTCTGCTTCTTCTGCTTCTTCTTATCCTTCATTTTTATCATATTCATGGACTTCTGAAAACTGAAGGCTTGCCCAGATTGAAGGTTTGCCCAGATTGAGACAAGCTTCTCTACTCTTTCACATGCTAGTTTGTTTCTTGATTTGGTGTGAGTATTTCCAAACATAGACCAGTTTCTTTCACATGCTGCAGAAGGTGGAGGAATCTGAGCAGATTGGAGCAGGTGAAAAGCAAGAGGAGTCAGAGGCTGGGTTGTGCAAAGGCCTTGGCACCATGCTGCAGGAGGGATATATCCTTGGCAGAGTCTCAGACTGCATTCCTGGACCAAATACCTGAAGATGTTTTTTATTCTGCAACATTTGAAAGTACCTTTTCTACAGCAAGTCCTAAGTGTGTTGCTTGTTTTGTAATCCAGTCAAATGCAGTAGCAGTGCTATCACCTCTAACATTTCTGAATCTTGGATCCAAGAGATTTGCAGCAGCATGAATTGATTGGCAACAAAATTCTTCCCGTCTGTTAAAGTCACTTTTTTTTCTTCTGTAGTTGTAAGCAGATACACTTAGATTCTCAAAAACGGTTGATTTTTATCTGGGCCATTTGGTAAGGAATATCTGACAAAAGTGCACTGTCTGATCCAGATGCAGTGATTGCTGAAGAAATTATCTTTAGAATTTTCAGGGAGTTCTGCAGCTAAACCCAGAAGACATCCTCATCAAGTGCAGTGTTCCTTACACTTCTCGATACTTTAAGATCCTCAGTTATTACTGTTTCTTGAAGAGCTTCTTTGTTTTTAGTAAACTTTCAAATGAGATCACCACTCCACCCCATCTAGTTTTACTACAGAGTTTGAGAGTCTCTATTTTATTCTTTGCATTCTTTTCTTCCTGCTTCTTCTTAAAGACTGCAGCTACAATATCAGTAGCTGTTACATGTTTTATAGCTTCTTTTGCAGAGTGTCCAACTTCATGTCATTAAGAAGTTACTGTAGCTCATGGGATGCACATCCTATTGCAGTAATATGTGGATATTTATCCATTATGATCTCCCATGCTGCTTTCATGTTACTTCCTTATCAGTCAGCGAAGCAAATACTTTACCACTCCCAATCTTCTGTAGGACTTCACATATTTTGCTACTGATATACTCTGCAGTATGCCTGTTCTCTCCTGTTTCAGTGCTTCTGTAAAAAACTGGTTGAGGTGTTGTTATCGCAAAATTTATGATTCCTTCTCTCCACACATTTGTCCATTCATCCAAGTACTGCAAGACACAGTGCTTCACTGATCTTTCCTCACACAGATTACATTACACATTCATATTCTGACTCTAAAAGAGGCTTGCTGGGCAAACAGTATGATGGTCTTAGTAATTTAAAAGCTTCCTGCCAGTATGCATTTTCAGTTATTTACAGTGACATCCCAGAATAATATATTGCTTTTGCAAGAGCTTGGTCAATTTTTTCCTGATCTTTAGGTGTCATCTTGTCTACAAATGATGCTATTGAGAGTCTTTCATATACAGTTGGTTGCAATATTTGGTTACTTGAGGATGTTGATTGGGCAAACCTTTATGATGGTGTTGTTATAGAAGAAGAAGCAGTCGGAGGACTTCTGGATCAAGAATGTTGGAAGGAGCTACTTTCACTTCCATCACCATGCTCTACCTCCTCCTCACTTATACCCATGAACGATGTTTTAATAGCTGCAGAACACTTCTTACATACAAGGATGTGTTTGGTCATCCTAGTAGCATTTGGAAATGCATATTTCATTTCACAGTATTTGCAAATCACATTTTATTTCTCGGAATAACTTGCAGTGTGGAAATGCTTCCATATGCTAGATAGTTGCTCACACCATTTAGCTGAGGGAGAAAAAAGAAAAATGTAATTTAGTGGCTAGTAGGCCTGTGTGAAGCGGCTAGTATTCACTTTGGATTCGGATTCAGCTGATTCCGGGGCAGTGATTCAATTTGGTGATTTGAATCGCTGTCCTGAATCAATTCAACTGAATCTCCAAATCAGCCAGGCCCATCCCCCCCAGCCTGGCAATGGCTGTTCCGCCTGACCCTGCTCCCAGCACTTGGGGGAAAAAAAGCTCTGACTCAGCGGGTGCTGCCAGGAGGTGGGAGGCGATCCCCGCTGACCCGCACTGCATGGGGGGGCTTTGCATGAACCCCCCCTCACTCCCCCAGCCCTCCCATGGCTGCCCCGCCCTCTGTGGCTTCGGCCCTTTAAGGAAAAAAAAAACGACCCCCCCCCAGACTCACCACTCCTGCCAGGTGGGGGGCGATCCCTGCTGCCCTGCACCACATGGGGAACTCCGCATGAGCTGCCTGAGGCTGCTGCAGTAGCAGTGAGTCCCAGGGCTTTTCTCTTATGTTTTTCTTTTTTTCTTAAAGGGCTGGAGCTAGCCCAGGTGGGGTAGCCATGGGGGAGAAGTAGGGGGTCAGGGGGCTCGTGCAGAGCCCCCCATGCAGCATGGGGTAGTGGGGGGGGCAGCAGGGATCTTTCCCCCACCCAGCAGCACTCAGTGAGCACCAGGGCTTTTTTCTAAAGTGCCAGGAGCTGGGGTGGGCGGGCCACCCGTGGAGGGGCTGGGGGAGCAGGCAGGGGCTGGGGGCTAGCAGGGGTCCCCCCCATCGTCCCCTAGCCCCATCTCCCTTAGCCCCCTCTCCCCCGCCTCTAGTACTTACCAGCTCCAAGTCCAGGTCCAGCTCCCTGCTGTAGCCACCAGGGGACTGCATGAATCATCAAAGCTCTCCAAATCTTATCCGAAGATTCTGAGAGCTTTGAATCGATTTGGACCTTTTAATCGGTCCCTAATTCAATTCAGATTCAAAGATTCGGCCACTGAATCCGGCCAAATCTCCTCCAAATTGAATCATCATCTGAAGCTTTGCACGGGCCTAGTGGCTAGCTTGTGTATATATAAACACTAAGCTACAGCACGTACAAATTTAGTAATGGATGGAGGAGAGGCCTCCTCAGAGTTAACTGTGAACAACTTCCCTGCCCTGCAGGCCTCACCTCACTGCTAAGATTGGGTGATTTGTCACAAAACATTATTAGGAATTCAATTATGAATTACATAGGTTATGAAAATATACCAATGCAATTACAATATAGTTTAATGAACTGAATTCAGAGAAATTTAAACTCTTATCTTTCAATAAGGAAGTATACTTTCTTCAGTTCCTTTGTGCTGCTTCTGTAGTTCTGTGGATCTCAAGGTCATAGGGCCAGGAGGAGGCAGGTTCCTTCCAACTCCAAAACCTTTAGATTTGCTCTGTCTCTTCCCCCGAGGCTTTTGAGCAAGCAGGGCAATAAGCTTCTTGTTTTTAATCTCTACAGGAACAAATGGATGCTGCTACCAGTGTCTACTCCCAGTCCTTTGAGGCCTAATCAGGAAGACAGGAGCAGATCCACCAACGTCTTGATCAAAAGCACGGGCAACTGGTGCTTCCTGAGTTGGGGGGGAAGGACGGACTTGTCCCCCCCAGTGGCCAGTCAGCAACTGGGGGGCAGGGGAGTCCCCCTACAGCTGATCGCACTGACAGGGGGAGGGGGCAGGTTCCCCTAGAGCTGATCATGCCGACCTGGAATTGGGTCAGTGCGATCAGCCACGGGGGGGCACCCCCTCACCCTGGTCAGCATGATCAGCTGCAGGGGGACTGCAGGGATTGCTTCTCCTGGCACCCCCCACTCCCCAGCTGGTGCTCTCGGGGGGGAGGGGGGGACCAGTGCTCTCAGGGGGTGCATGTGCTCTCTAAATCTTTTACAAATCTTTCCCCCTATGCGTTGCCACTAATCAGAAGTCAACAATAGAAGGAAGCAAAGGCGGCACTGAATCTTTCTTCTTTCTCTTGTGAAAATGACAGTGCCCCCTGGGGGCAGAAATGCATCTTGCTCTTGCATTTGAGTTGTACTGTACTTCTTGTCTTCAGTGAACAGGAATTATAATGATCTGATATTGTAGATAGTCTTACATAAGTTTTCCTATTACATAGTTATTACAAAATATTTTTGGGAAGTAAAGGGTAGCAGTATATGAATGTGACAGGGGCAAGCTTTCATGCCCGGTGCAAGCACCAGTCCGCCCCCTGTCTACCCACTGGTCAGCCACCCGCCTCACTTTTCTGCCATGCCTTGATGTAATTATAGTGATGTGATAATTAGGCAGGAGACTGCCCATTACACACCCCGATATTGGGGGGCTATCTGTGGCTCCATTCTTCCCCTGTGCCACTGCCCACGCCTTGTAGATGACATCTCAGACAGCCAACTCAACTGTCCCCTTCGCCCATTAGCTGTGGCCCCATCCCTGGGACCTCCAGTTTCCCTTGAAGCCCTGGCCCCATCTCAGGCCAGTCTGGACCCCGAGCTTCTTTGGTCTATATGGGCGTCCCTCGTGGTGGGCCCCTGGTCCTTTTGACCCCTATCTGGGTCCTGGCCCCAGCATTGACCAGTCAGGTCCGTTGGATTAGGTCTAAGCTGCCTGCCTGCACTCAGGGGTTGGGGTCCCCCATTCCTGGTTCAGGTGCTTCACAAAGCATTCCTGTCTCTGTGGGGTCACTCCCCCCAGCAGACTCGGGCACTTCAAGAAGCTTACCTAGCCTTACTGGTGCCCTGCCACAATGAACACTTTGTCTTAAATATTTTATCCATCATTCTAAAAGAAAATATTTCAGAAGGTTTTTTTAATTTTTTGAAAAATTTTAAATTTGTCAAAAAAACCCCAAAAAAATTTTTTCCCCCAAATTTTTCTGGTTTTTTTTTTCTGGGACTTCACATCTCTAGTTGTGGGTAAGCAGTTGGGGGAGGGTTGTGAGCATGCAGTGCAGCAGTAGGAGAAAAGTCACAGGCATGTACTTCAGGGTTGTCGGCATATGGTACAGTGATGGTACATTTGTGTGGTGTGGGGCTTAGGAAGGCCATGGCTCACCTGGTGCAGCTCGTAAGACATACAGCTCCAGCTGGTGTGGTCCATGGAGCTCCAGGTCTCTGGCTACTTGGATGTTGGACAGCCCTGGCTTAAAGACTGCTCTGATATCGCGATCCAAACCAAGCATTGGAAACTACCAAACTGTTTCGTCATACCAACTCCTGCTCCTCCATAACTAACACAGTGACTGGAAGGAGTATAATAATGGAGGGGTGGAAGGGAGGATATGTTGCTTCTTTCCCCTGTCATTACAAAAGAAAAGTTAATTGGGAGTTTTTATCACCTGACCCAGTCCATTCTTCAGACACTCACTAGTCTGCTCAAGTGGAGACAACCAGCGTACTTTTAAAATCTCCAGTTTCTGAGCAGAGGTTGATCATTGTTTTTAGCTCAGAATTTCTGAGGCTTATGTCCAGATACAGTCTCATAGCTGACACCCTTCTTGAATAACAACTTAAGCAAGTCACCTTAGACTTGGAATCTCTCTTCAGTCCCCATGAGCCTCAAACTGCTTTCATACTTTTCCCCACAGTCAACTTATGGGATCTCTGTTTTGTAGGGTACACCTATCAGGAAGCCTTCCTTCAGGTTTAGTTTGATCATCATCCTCAGTCAAGGCATCCCTTTCTGCTTTTGTTTAAGATGTGGGATGGATTGGCCACTTTGCTCAGAGAAGCAGCTGTCTTCTAAAATGATCTGTCTCCCTTTTGCTCATGTGCTCCAGATGTGAGGGGGTGGGGATATACATCTGGCTCTGGACTCTGAATCTTCCCCTCTCCTTTTGCTTCTGTGTCATACAAAGCCAGATGTCCTAATGACAGAAAAATCTATTTTTACATTAAGAGAAAGGTCCTTCAATTTTGGTGGTCATTGTTGGTCAAAATTTCTCAGGCATTATCTGAGAAAGGCCTTGTTACAAAATGGATGCCCTGTTTCACAAGGGTTGTAGAGGTTACTCTACAAAGTGGAGTTCCTAAAACAATATGAAGTTCCAAATTTGATAAGACTATCCCCAATCTGTCACAGGGTTAAACTGGGTTTTCAGAGAAAATAATTAGTGCAAGAAAGTGCCAACATATTCAGTTTTTCCATTCACAAAGCAAGCCTTAATAGCAACGGGCTGCAGAGTGCTTAATAAGTAAACAACGATCTAGGCCCTACCAACATAAAAAGAGTAGAGGTATCACTTTAAAATATTAAAAACAATGGGTCTTAAATAGAATCTTCCTCATTATAATAAACCTTTTGCTCATATCACCTCTCCCTCCTTCTGTGGATTATAATAAGCAATGAAACAAACAGGTCTGAATATTATTTTTGAAGTCAAGTGCTTGATAAATTAATTCAAATTAACAGTTAATCAGTAGAGCAGAACATTTGTATTGTGCTGAGATCTGCAGGGATGCAGTTTCTCAGTATCAGTCAACAGAGAAAAGGAAAGACCTCCAACAGGGCTACAACACAAATAGCTAAATGAAGGCCTCTTAGACCTTCCCTGGGAGTTTGGAATGCAGCCTCATTTATTCCAGATGTAATCTACAAGTCACTTTTGTTTTGATGATAGCTAGATAATGATACTTCATGCATGTGTCTTTCAAATAATAAGAGACCAGCTTTAAAAATAAAACTGTAACACAAATCCTATTCACATTAATAAGGAGGAGATCTGAGATCAAACTTTACAAGGCTGTCCTGTGCCAATAAGGGCTCAGAATACTATGAGAATGATAGTATTTGATTTTGAGCAAGCAAGCCATATGTAGATCAGAAAGGTGTTCCCAGCTCTCCTCGGACTTCCTGCATGACCCTGTTCAAGATGAATTTTTCTGAACCTTGATTTTTCATTCTATAAAATGTAATTAATATTCATTCTCACTGGTTGCTATGAGTATTAGCATTTGTAAGATACTTGAAATAGTATATATTTGTCTTTGCTAGTTCAACAGCCACCTTGCTGGCCAATCAGCAATAGCATATAGTAATCTTCTGAGCTATAAAGTGACTATCAGTACAGGCTTTTAGCCAGCCAGAAACAATAACCAGAAACATCTCCAGTATAAAAGGCATAATACCACGGGGAATAATTATATATTTAAATTCTTGAAATACTTTATGAAGTTATGGAAATTTGCCAGATAAAGCAATCCATTTAAATAAATCCCATGTGCAAAATAAAAACCAAAACAAACAATACAAATTAGGGTAACATCACAGCTAACTTTAAAAAAATGTCTTCATTTCTGCCTTGAAAGCTGCCAAAAATGTACTGTGATGTGTGTCATGGGAAGAGAGTTCCAGGGTTTCAAGTCCTCAACAAAAAAAGCTGCACCAAGTTCATCTTGGGACAATTAACAATTCCTACCCAACCATGAGTAATTTTGCATCATAACTTCTTGGGGATAAGGATCTTGAAAACCTGTACTTGCCTCACCTGCATGTAAATTAGCCTGTAGGTAATTTAAAGTAAGTTAAAATAAATACATGCTTTCGTTCTACCATAGAAATCATCCCCTTGCTTCTACCAGATTTTTATACTGTACCCAAATTCTGTTGAGTTTTGTCTTTACCATTAGCTCTGCTCCTGCCCATATATGCCAATCTTTTACATTGCCAAGACTAGCTTAATAGAGTCATAGATGTTAGGGGCTGGAAGGGACGTTTCAAAATTATCAGGTCCAGTCCCCCTATGCATGGGCAGGAAAGACTGCTGGGGTCAGATGATCTCAGCAAGGTGAGTGTTAGGATGTTTTTTGAAGATATCCAAGTAGGTCATTGTACCACCTTTGGGAGGAGTCTATTCCAGACCCTGGACACTCGAGTTGTAAAGAAGTTTTTACTTATGTCTAATCTAAAGCGATCTTCTGGCAATTTATGACCATTAGTCCTAGTCTTCCCCTGTGGAGCCCTGGTGAACAGACTTTCTCCTAATTCCTGATGTGGGTCCCTTTATATACTTATAGGCTGCCACCAAGTCCCCTCTGAGTCTTTTCTTCTCCAGGCTGCACAGACCCAAGTCTCTCAGCCTCTCATCGTATGGCCTACTCTCCATACCTCTAACCATAGGTATATCCCTCCTTTGGACTTTCTCAAGCCTCTCCACATCCTTCCCGAGGTGTGGTGTCCAGAACTGGATGCAGTACTCCAGCTGCAGCCTCACCAAGGATCTCAACTGTGAAATATTTAAGATCCTAAAACATCCCTCCATCTTATGTTTCAAAACAGAATTCTGCTAGAGAGAGAAGACTCAGTTCCCTATCTTGTAAGTCTAATTTCTCTATCTTCCTCTAGCAACATGGTAGCTTCTCAATGTACTTAAATTCTTTATTTTACTTAAATTCTGGAGTACTAAATGAGCATCCAAAGTTATATGGCTCACACAGACCTCAAAATGCACTAGATTATTTTACTACACAGGAATTATTCTAAATCTTACCAAATAGAATTCTTGCCAAGGATTTTGTTCACTAGTTTTGAACTTCCTTGTATGTGCCCTCTGTAATTCTAATCCTTTTCATCTGTGTACTACTAATTTAGCTTGATATGTAAATTTAGGTTTAGGGTTTTTTTAATCCTCAGCATTGAAGTATAATACTTTAAAGAACATAATAAATAGTTTAGAAGATATCCATTGAGTATACAGAATATTATGAACACAATTTACCTAATTTAGCAAATAGCAAAATTTAATAAAAAGAATGTGGTAGCCTGAACATCCACACTTCACACTTTTACAGAAAATTTCATGATAAAGTTGAAATCTATCAAACGAAGTTTGAAACTACCAAGAGGAAAGCTGTTTAATAAGCTTTTTAAATTTGCAGATCAAATTTGAAAAACAGTTATAAAATCAGAAGGCTATGTACCTTGTAGTGCCAAAAGGCAGAAGTTTTGTAATTTGAGTGCAAACTGTAATTAATTATGTGTCCAAGCTATGGGAATTAACAATTTTCAAACAGCAATGCTTAGATCTGTTTTACTAATCTTTTTTTATATATTTAAAATAGTGTCAATTCAAGAGTAAAAAAAAAGACTTACCTGCTTCATTCTCATTCATTCATGACTAAAAGAGATCCATTTCCTTAAGGGTGTCTACAGGCAGTCAGCCTCCGAAGAGACTGCCAAACTGCCCCTCTCCCCAGCCCCGCGCCTCCCCCCAGCTCAGGGGCTATCAGCAGGGGAGGAAGGGGGAAAGGGAGGGAGCAGCCAGCACAGAGCTGCCAGCTACTTTTGAATGGCTAGAGCTGGGAGGGGAGGGGAGGGGAGGTGGAACGGAGCCCCCTCACACCATGGGCCTGACCCACGCCATAGGCCTAACCCAATACCCCACCTGGGGTAGCTGGCAGGGGGGGCTTGAGGCAAGGGGGTTCCATTCCACCACAACCCCCCTCCCCAAGCTCTGGCCATTCAAAAGCAGTTGGCAGCTCTCCTGGCTGCTCCCTCCTCTTTACCCTCCCTCCCTTGTTGGCAGTCCTGGGGACCACACAGGGCTGGTGCTCCCAATGCGAGCACCAGCCCAGCTCCATCCCCACACAAAAAATTAATCCTGGAGGGACCACAAGTTCCCTAAAGTGTTCTGCCTTAGGACACCTTAATCTACTACTTCATTTTACCAGGGTTAATTTTTTGTGCAACTGGCCATTTTAAAAATGCTATGCAGCCATGCATGTGTAAGTCATGGCTGTAGAGCACTTTCAGGGGCCTGGTTGTGCAAAAAATGTCACCTGTGTAAGCTCCCTAAGTGGAATGTAGTAGCCAAGGGAGACCAAGACTTCTAACTAAGACAAAAAGTAAGGTAGGTAATACACCTTTTTAAAAACTTGTATTGAGGAAAAAGTGATAGATCATGGTTTATAGACTGCTACTTTAGCACTTTGCTTTACTTTATAACCTAAAATACACAGCATTATTGAAAGTGGCCAAGTATTAGATGCTGTTCTTTTCAACTGGAGACACTATATTACAGTGTATTTGATTTTATTTGGGAATTGACAAAATATATTTTTGGACACAGAAGATTCCTTTGGGGAGTCTAATGAATCTTATGGATGAAATACTTGCAGCAAATTCCTAGAAGAATAGTTTTTCTTTAGATTCTGCATATGAAAGGTTTCTTCTATAGTCAGAAGGGACACAAAGTACAACTCTTCCCAGTATATTTATATGGTGCCAAAATATGACATATGGTTTATAGATAATGTTATTGCTACAGAGAATTTATAATCCAAGTAGACAATGCACAGGTGGGGTCTACAGGGACAGAGATGCAACAAGCTATAAATGATAGAGACAAATGTTTAACATATAAAAGTAGCATACAGTGGCTACTTCCCTCTTGATCTACTGGGCTACTGGACTGAATAAGCTGGGTGGAGTCTTCCTTTAATCAAAACAACTTTGACATCAGAACTTCATTGTTTGTTTGTTTTAGAATAAACAAAATAAGCAAACTGATTCGGATTTTAAGATTTTGTTGTGCTAATTAGGCAGAGAAACTTTAAAACCTGAAATAAGGGTAAAGATGCAATTAGCTGGGATTTAATGAGCTGTGTAATGATAAGTGACAGGGCTATGTTAACTTTACAGCCTCAATTTCCTGACTAGATGAACTCTTAAACACTGCAGAAGTCCTACTCTAAGGCAAGTTAACTTTTTCTAACATAACAGTTCAGAAGTGAACAACAGCATTCAAATGCTGGTCTATAAAGTTTCCAGGCTACATTTTGGCAACAGGACACCCTTATATTTGCAAGATGGTCTGTTGCTTTTAATTAAAGTAAGCATCATTTTTAACACTAACCTCTACAATTTTAATTTTCACACTATATCATTACAACATAAAATACGTGCATAGATGAGTATGTCTGCCAAGAAGAGAATATTTTGAAGTAGCTGCAGAAGGGTATAATATCACCGGTAGCTTATATCACCTGTCACAGCAAATAATGTTTGGGTGCTGAACAATGTGCACAAAGAATACCTATTATAATAAACAATAAGTTGAGAAACATGAGCCCTGAAGGAAAGTAAACCCTAACATTCAAAAAATGGTTTATGTGGCATTCCTTCAAATGTCAAAAAGAAAGCCTTCTGGTTAAAGTGTACGACTGGGATTCAAGAGATCTGGGATCTTCAGTCAGTCCTTTCACTGACTTCCATGTGACCTTGGGCAAGAAACAATCTCTCTGCATCACTCCATTACCAGTCTTAAAATGGGGAAAAAGTTACAGAAAACTGCCCCAAGATAAGTAGTATTTAATGTTTTTTATGAGGTACAATGAGATTCTGGGGCAAGAAGAACTGCCAGATTATTAAAGCTGTCAAAAATCAATAACAATGCTGTAATAGAACCTTAATCTTTCCTCCTTGCTTATATGAACTGTGATACAGTCAATACTTGCTTGGTCACACAATTTCTTCCTGCAGTTTCCTTTTCTTTTTCAGTGCATGGCAAGCATTTGTTGAAATGAGACAGGGGTCCTGTAGCTCTGTACCTTAATGCTGATCACATTAAACTTCAGTTTTATTTTCTGGTAACTGAAGTTTTTACACTAGTCTTAAATTGACTGCATTCAAACTTTCAAACAGACTGTGTAAATACTTAGATCATGAAATTAAAACATAGTAGGTGCATCTCCTTGAGATGCTAATGCACAGTCATTAGTTCAGTAACCAGAGTTACTGCTCAGGAGCACTGGTTAACCTCTTTTAGGTTACGCTATTGTGCAGTAGCCTAATACTAATGCGCAGTAGCGTATTTGCACTGTCCATGCTGTGACACACTACTGTACAGTATTTTTTAGCTACTGTGCAGTCAGCATTTCATGTAGATGCTTCCAGTGATGTACGCACATGGGGAGATGGACAAACTTTGTGCAGAGCAGCTTTAACGATAGCATCTCCTGTGCTTCATTTTGCAACAGTTGGATTCTCTCAATATAATTTTTCATACAGAGAAATGTGGGTAATTATCGCATTAAAAGTAAGTAGAACCAAGTTATTTCTTGATTCTACTACTAACTTGATACCAGCTCTTAGATATAATAAAATCTCTCTGCTTCCATTTCCTGATTACAGAAATGGGGATACTTCTGCTTACCAACTTGCAAATGCTTTCAGAAACCAGTGTTGTCCTGGAAAGGAAATAGAAAAAATTATACTTAATGCAGGTGAGATGGGGTGGTGGGGAGGGGAGGGGAAGGATCACATATAGTTTCTGACATGTAGGCTTATTTACATGTTCCTTCTTAGAATCATAGGAAACTAAGGTTGGAAGGGACCTCAGGAGGTCATCTAGTCCAACCTCCTGCTCAAAGCAGGACCACCCCCAACTAGATCATTCTAACCAGGGCTTTGTCAAGCCAGGCCTTAAAAACCTCCAAAGATGGAGATTCCACCACCTCTCTACATAATCTGTTCTAGTGCTTCACCACCCTCCTAATGAGAGAGTTTAACCTAATATCCAATCTAAACCTCCCCTGCTGCAACTTGAGACCATTGCTCCTTCTTGTGTCATCTGTCACCACTAAGAACAGTCTAGCTCCATCCTCTAGCTACTTGGAACCACTCTTCAGGTAATTAAAGGCTGCTATCAAATCCTCTCAGTCTTCTTTTCTGCAGACTAAATAAATCCATTTCCTTCAGCCTCCCCCCAGAAGTCATGTGCCCCAGCCCCCTAACCATTTTCGTTACCCTCTGCTGGACTCTCTCTAACTTGTCCACAACCTTTCTATAGTGGGGAGGTGGAAGGCAAAACTGGACATAGTACTTCTGATGTGGCCTTACCAGTGCAAAATAGAGCAGCTATTACTTCCTTTGATCTGCTGGCAAGGCTCCTATTAATGCAGTCCAGTATGGTGTCAGTCTTCTTGGCAACAAGAGCACACTACTGATTTTATATCCATCTTCTTGTCCACTGTTGTGATATGTTGGGTTACAATAGGTTCTTGGAGGCAATAAGTATTAATGATATACTGATAAGCCTTATTTTTGTATTCATTTGCTCATCTTTGCACATATTCACTGTGATGCACATACACATTTTGCAAAATGTTTCTAGGAGAAAGGTGCATAATATCCAAATATGACCAAAGATCCTAATATGACCAAAGCTTTAATCTAGGTCCTCTAATGTCCCAGTCCTCAAATGGATAAATCAAGCTGAGAGGTGAAGATCATAGAACAAAGTACCAGTGGTCATTATATTTGATCTTTCCCAAGTTTAACTGGTGGAAAAGGCAAATCAGTGCTTGCTAGGTGACTTGAGACAAAAGTAGCCTACCATAATGCTTTGACAGAAGGCACAACACAGAAGGGTCAGATGATCCACCACCATGCCGACACTATAAAACAAAGCATTATTTTCTGTACAGCATAACACAGGCACTACTTTATTCTAGACCTGTGTTTTTACCAGTAGCCAATAACAGTGTAATCATCAATATGTTGACAATAGGACAGCTCACTATATTTTAAATTATTTTAGCAACCTCAATTTCATTCAGCAACAGGGATTTGAAAAATATGATGTACTGTGTAATCTTAAACTATTAAGATTACAGCCAAACTTCTAATGCTTAAAGATTAAATATGCATGGGTTACTTCCTGAGACCTTTCCCTGGTTTTATTATGAACAATGGAGCCAATGTTGTAAAGAGTACTGAAAGATGGCCAATTTGCACATGTGCCATGTTTTACTCACTGTCTGAACCTGCTGGTATAATATTTCCTTAAAAGTGACACTATAAAACATCTTCTGGCAAAAGCTTGATAAAAATCTGTAAACAATTTAGGAAAATTCTTAAACAGCTGCAAGAGGAAAAGGTTACCAAAATTAAAGCCACAAAAAGCAGCTTGATACAGTCAAGCTGTGCAGTGGACGTAGTCTTTCTGGATTTTAGGAAGGCCTTCGACACTCTCTCACCCCGTTCTCGTTAAAATATTAGGAGATTGCGGTGTCAATGCCTACACAGTCAGATGGGTCACAAATTGGCTGGAGGGCCACACCCAGAGAGTGGTGGTGGACAGGTCATTTTTGACCTGGAGAGATATGGGCAGTGGGGCCCCCCCATGGCTCGGTCCTTGGGCTCTCACTGTTCAACATCTTCATCAGCAACTTGGATGAGGGGGTGAAAAGCACCTTGTTCAAATTCGCAGATGACACTAAGATGTGGGGAGAAGTGGGCACACTAGAAGGGAGAGACAGGCTGCAATTGGATCTGGACAGGTTACAGGGGTGGGCGGATGAGAATAAGATGGGATTCAATACTAACAAGTGCAGGGTACTGCACCTAGGGAGAAAGAACCAGCAGCATACCTACAGGCTGGGGAACTCCCTTCCCATCAGCACAGAAGCAGAAAAAGATCTTGGAGTCATTACAGACTCCAAGATGAACAAGGACCGCTAATATGGGGACGCAGTCAGGAAGGCTAACTGCACCCTGTCATGCATCCACAGATGCATCACGAGCAGGTCCAAGGAGGTGATCCTCCCCCTCTACATGACATTAGTCAGGCTGCAGTTGGAGTACTGCATCCAGGTCTGGGCACCGCACTTCAGAAGGGATGTGGACAACATGGAGAAGGTCAAGGGGAGGGCCACTCGCATGATCAGGGGGCAGCAGGGCAGGCCCTATGAGGAGAGGCTATGGGACCTGAACCTGTTCAGCCTCCACAAGAGAAAGCTGAGAGGGGACCTGGTGGCTGTCTATAAACTTACCAGGGGGGACCAGCAGGGAATGGGAGAGACTCTGTTCCCCCAAGCACCTCCCGGAGTAACAAGGAATAACGGCCATAAGTTGTTTGAGAGTAGGTTCAGCCTGGACATTAGAAGGCACTACTTCAGTCAGGGTGGCTAGGATCTGGAACCAACTTCCAAGGGAAGTGGTGCTTGCTCCTACCCTGGGGGTCTTCAAAAGGAAGCTAGATAATCACCTTGCTGGGGTCATTTGACCCCAGCATTCTTTCCTGCCCATGGCAGGGGGTCAGACTTGATGATCTGCTCAGGTCCCTTCCAACCCTACCAACTATGAAACTATACTATTTGCAACCAGTGGGGAAAAAAAACGCAACCAAAATCTCCAAAGTGTGTAGACAAAAACAGAATAAAAATAAGAAACATGAGTCAAAAACTTATTCAGCCTTCTGAAACATACTAAAAATCTGAGCAGAATGTAGAAAATGCAACAGCAAGAGATTCATAAGATCCTGTTTCTTCATGAGCACTTGCTGTAATCTAGTAAGTCTGCACTGCAGGACTTTCCAGCCAAGAAAGAGTCTTCTGACTGCTACCTCAATCATAGTAGGAATTCATTATCACAGATATGGTAATAGAAATTACCAAGCTGATGTTCCAGGACAAGCACCATGTGATGATGAGAAAGTGAGCACTGAGGATCAATCACTTTCTGTTTGTTCCAGTGTCTTCCACTAGCCCTTCTAAAGCAAGGTTATAGGCAAGAAGAAAATGGTTTTACCATATAATCTTACCATAAAATCTTACATGAATCCAGTTGCATTCTTACCTCCTAAAAGAATATGTACATTGCTAATACAACACCCATCTCTATAGTTTTTGCTGCATTTCATTTTGCAAAATATGGTATTGCCAACAGGCACGATTAAGGCACTTCATCGTAACTCCCTCTGCTTTGACACCATAACTTGAATTTTGAAGATATATTCACTTTTTCTAATCAGTGGTCATGTCTTTATGTGCATATATAATCACAATAGCCCAATTTAAGGTGCATTAAGGGTGCATGTCTACACATGCGCACCCTTAATATGCCTTTAAAAAGGTGAATTTAGGCTGATCCCTCCTAAATTTGATACCTGCATAAAGGCACGATTAGTTAAAGTGCATTAACATGTATAGATGTGTTAATGTGCATAAATGCAGGGACTTTAGTGCTGGGTCTGGCCAACCACTAGGGGGCTGGCCAGAGCCCAGCCCCAGGGCTCCTGGCTGACCGCCTCTCCTCCCCCAGGGCTGGGCTGCTCTTTGGACTCCTGTAAAAGCCTCCAGCCACCTTGTGCTTTGGGGCACACAGCACAGGGAACCTGAAGGAGCTAGTGCTGTCTGCAGGAGCCCTCCAGGGCCCATGTCCTCCCCTGGACAGGACCCAAGCAGCCTCTGCCTGTGTGGTCCCCTAGGGAAGCTGCTCCTTGGCCACAGGTGAGTGTTGCAAAGGGCTGAAGTCTGCTGCGTCCCTTGCCCAGCCCTGAGATTCCCCACACGGCTGCTGGCCCTGCTCTCTATGGCAGCAGGGCCAGCACCTGCTCCCTGTTGCTCCGCATCCCCACCTCTGTCTCTTTTATAGTTTCATAGGGCTTAGGGTCGGAAGGGACCTCAATAGATCATCAGGTCCAATGCCCTACCCCGGGCAGGAACAAGTGCTGGGATCATAACACCCCAGCCAAATATCTGTCCAGCTTCCTCTTGAAGACCCACAAGGTAGGAGAGAGTACCACCTCCCTTGGGAGTCCATTCCAGAGCCTGGCAGCCCTAAGTGTAAAGTAGTGTCTTCTGATGTCCAGCCTGAACCTTCTCTCTCAACAATTTGTGGCCGTTATTCCTAGTAACCCCTGGTGGTGCCCGGGGGAACAGAGCCTCTTTGCAGGCACTTGGCTCACAGTCACTGCCCGTGCCTCTGTCCTGGGTGCTGCTGGTAGCCCTCCAGGACCAGCATCACAGAGACAGCCACATGGGAGACCAGAGAGCTGGTGCGGGGAATATTTCCAGCACATCATCCCATTGAGCCCTGGTTCTGCCTGCATGCCAACACCCATGCTGAGTGCCTGGGCCTCCAACTGAACCTGGAAGGAAGCAAGCAACCTTGTGGCAGGGCTGATTCCAGAGGCAGTTTGCGCAGGGCAGGCACTTAAATACCCACATTTATAAGGCCATATCTGGTGGGATGTGTGCACGTGGCCATTCCTGGATGTTGCGGCAGTGCTATGTGAAGGCGAAGGTTTTGTGGGCACAGCGGGTGGCCATGATTGAGTTCAGTTGTCAGTCCAGTTATGCCCAAAAGACCATGCCTTTCATGTGGGAGCTGACCCACATTTTGGTGCCCCAGGAGACAAGCCACACCCCTGCAAATGCCACCAGCAGAGGTGGCCTGCCCTCGCCCACATGCTGCCCTGATGCTTCCAGTGATGTGTCACCAGTGGAGGGGACCTTGGGCCTTCAGCGACCCACGTCCACCTCCCTGGCTGCATCCACTGGCAGCTCAGGGAGCTCTGTCCAATAGCTACTCTACCCTTCACCCACACCCCGCCAAGAGGAACACCACCTGCCACACACCACAGGCCTTGGACACCAGGTGCAGCCAGGTGTCGCCAGTGATGGGGAGTCCTATGCCAAACTTGAGAGCCTTACCAACCCCAGACACATGGTAAATCCAGCACTGGGGGAGGCCCTCCCAGCCCCCAGCCTGGCCCCCAACCCGGCCCCCAGACCCACTTCCTGCCCAGCCCACACGCACTCCCCTGGCCCCAGGTTTCCACCATCCCTGCTCCACAGCATGCAGAGAGGGCGGACACAGTTCAAAACTTTATTGAGTAGCCTATGTCCCCGCAGCCAGAGAGGCCCCCAGCAGGGAGGACAGTGGCATGGCTAGCCCCTTGTCTCAGTTGTCCAGGAGCCCTGCATACCCCAAGCCTGGGTGCCGTGGGCTAAGCAGCAGCACAGCAGAGCAGCTGGCCTGCAGGGAGGGTGGGGTGCAGGGTCTGGAGCTGTGGCAGCAGGTGCTGTATGCAGCCTGGCCTGGCCTGGCCTGCCCTAGGAAGGGGGCAGAAGAGGCAGGCTGCCTGCAGTCACCACCCAGCAGCCTGCTGGCCCCAAGGAAGCAAGCAGAGCTGGGGGACTTGGTCAGTGGCCACCTAGGCCGAGCCCTGCATGGACAGCTTACCATGGTCCCTGGGCACCCATGCATGACCAACCTCTGATCTAAGGCTGGACAGAGCAGGGCCCCTTGTGCAGAGCATCTTCTCTCTGCAATGTTGCAAATTCATTCAAAAGGCTTCTGTCTCTTGTCTCTGTAAGGCCAACATCTGGACACAGGGAAAAGGCTTCGGGGCCCCACAGGAGTGCTGCATCAGGGTTGCTGCCACCTGCCACTGGAGCTCCTGGACATCCCTCCTGCTCCAGCGGCTGGTGGTGGTGGTGGTGGAGAACTGGGTAGTGTGAGAGAAGGCCCTGGCAGCAGGCATGGGAGGTGAGGGAGCTGGCCTGGTGGGAAGAATATGTTGCCCGTGACACCACCCAAGAGGAAGGACAGGGCCAGGTGCAGTGAGCGCATGGGGCCCAGCTGGAGGCCCTGGAGCAGCACCGTATGGAGCTGCTCCACTAGCAACTGGCCAGCCAGGGACAGCCAGTGGATGCCATATCCAGGCACTCCCACACCTGGCCTCCAGCCCTGCAGGATCTTTAGTCCCACCTGCCACCCTGCAGCAGGCCCCCGCATGGGCCTCAGAGAAAGGCCTCTGCCATCTCCCACCTACCGGAGCCCCTAGCATTCACCGCATCCCCTGGACCTGTGGGAGACTCCATGGCCAGGGTGTTGGCTGCCTGCCACCGGGCTCTGTGCCCTGGGTGCCCCCACTTCATAGCCCCCAGAGAAAGATTGAAACTCTTGTATATAGTTTTCAGTTTGGGGGGAGGGTTTTTTATTGTTGGGAGGAGGGTCATGAAGGGACTCTGTGTTTTGGGGAGGGAGGGGAGAGGGGACTCATTTGGTTAAAGGGGTGGTGAGGGGATGGGAGTGGGGGTTATGAGGCAAATAAAAGTGTTCATAGCAAACGTGCATGTCCTGGAGTGCTACTGGGGGGTGGGGTGGGCAGGGGGGTGTGTGGGCTGTGGTGCAGGCTGGTGTCAGTGGGGACATCCAGGTGGCAGCCTTGAGGAGCAGGGGGACCCTTTTCCCAGGGGCAGGAGCAGGGCAGACGTGCTGCCTGTTTCCGTGCCACTGCTGCTCTGACACAGGAAGCATCAGCCCAGAGGTCACAGTACAGAGGGTGTGCTTTTAAGGTGTCTGTCAAGTGCTGGCAGCTGGCTCTGCCTTCAGCATTGCTGCAAACTGTTGGCAGCCATGTGTCCGGAGGCTGTAGCTCCCCCCAGTGGCCACAGAGACACATTTGAACATGTTAAGATATGAAAAATAGCTAACACATCCAAATGACCATAATGATACCTAAAGTGACACTGAACATGTCTACACATGAATTTAAGTGCACTTAATGTGCATTAAACTGATGAGCTCTCTTCCCCCCCCCCCCCAAGACCATTGGACACTCTTCAGTGAGTGAGATCGGCCGTGGGGGACACCCCCCCCCCCCAGTCAGCATGATCAGCTGCGGGAGACCACCCCCTCGGTCACTGACTGGTGTCGGGGGGCGAGGGGGGCATGTGCCCATGAATAGGAGAGTGGTTGCTGAAATAGAGAGCCTGCTGGGTAGGAAGCATGGGGAATAGCCATTGATCTTCAGAGCGAACTATACTAATTTGACCTGCCACTATGAGAAGGTTGCCAACCCCTGTTTAAAGCATCAACCTTAAAACCTTTCTCCCATAAAATGTAATATTTAGAGTTGTAGTCCTAACTACTCTACCCACTCTTGACAGCAGAAAATAGCCAAAATATTTCCAGTATTGTCAAGACTTGTGACTTTTGTTGCAAATTTGACTTGAGCTGGAAGCAATCTCATGAAGATGCCAGAAATGTCATCCTTCTCATTAAAATCCAGTCCTGCCAGAGTAGGGGTTCAGTGGCATGCTCCCCCACCTTTCAGACCACAGTGCAGGAACAGCAATTAGGGACTTTATTTTTTTAAGTCCCTAAAGCAAGTAATTATTCCTCCTTTTGCAGGTAACACTCATAGAATCATGGAGAAGTAGGGTTGGAGGGGACCTCTATAAGACATCTAGTCTAACCCCCTGCCTGAGGCAGAATCATCCCTATCCAAACCTTCCTTTACAAATCCATAATCTTACCTCTTAGCAAAACTATAATCAATCCTGACACAACACAAGACATAACACCCTAACCTGCCACAGGTAAAGGAGGGGAATCACAGCCAAATTTCTCCTTCTGTAAAAATTGTTAATATATGCTCCAGAGATCCCAAGGTAGAGGGTCATGCCCCCATTACAGAGGAAGGCAGAAGCCTACACATTCCATACAAATATGACTATGGGGTAAAACTCCTTCCTGACCCCAAATATAGTGATCAATCTAGCCAGGAACCTCAAGCTTTGCATCATAGCAGGAGCACTGGCAGATCCCAATCTAGTCAGCCACACTCAGCTGGGGATAGTAGCAGCAGTGACAGGCACATTTCCCCTCCCTGCTTGGTCCATCCAGGTGTTCCCTGCCAAATCTGGAAGTAGGTGAAACTGCCACTCTTCCTGATTAAGCCCAGCTCCCAGCAGCCCTGGTTGCAGCCATGCCTCAGCAATGGCAATGGATGGGTCTCCCCTTCCTGCACCCAGAGTCATAAGTAGAGAGGGTGAGGGGAGGAATGGGGGGGAAGGGGAATGGAGGTGCCATTGAGCATGGTGAGGAAGGTTGGTTGTGCCAAAAACAGAAGGTGAGGGGGATTCTTACTTGAGGCATGGACAAAAAAGTCCCTGGCTGCTGTTCCCATGGTCTGCAAGCTGTGGTGGGAGTGCTAAGAGCAGTATAGTATGGCCACCTCTGCAGTGCCAGTCACTGCTGCCAAACACACCACTGTGTGCCTGGGGGGAAGCCCCCTCTGCCAAGACAAATACTAGCCAGATTTTTTTAGCTTCTCCACACAGTCTCTTTCCCTCACTCTTGCTCCTCTTGTTGAACAGATCTTATGCAGTGGGTTATGTTCTGTTCTGCATCAAGAAATATTTAAGAAGGACAATCCCCCCTTTACCTGTTGAAGGAAACACTTTTAGTTTTGATAAGTTATGGTAAAATTGACCATTCCAATTACTTATATGTAGCCAACAGATGAAAGTTCAGTATTTATTAGTCAGAAGTTTGCAGGGCTTGCATTGTTATTTGGGCAAACAAACAGGCAAAACCTCTTATGTACAGTACTCAATGTATTCAAAGATTTGTTTCATCTCAAATTAATTAGCACATTTTCTGAAAATTTGTATTTTAAAATGTGCTTCTATCATTCAAAGAGGTTGTTTTGTCCTTCTTATATAAAAGTGTTTGAATCCATACCTTAAGTGCAAATCTCAACTCTCCTTTATCTAGATAGTCATAGATACAACTTTCATAGTTTCATAGTGGCTAGGGTCAGGAGGGACCTGAACGGATCATCTAGCCTGACCCCCTGCCACAGGCAGGAATGAATGCTGGGTTCACAAGACATAAAATTTTCATAAAATTGCAAAATGGAAACAGGAAAATTCAGTTTAGTTTAATGATGAGATAGCAGATTTGTTGAGACATATAAATATCCTTCAGAAAACAAAGATTCGACCCACCTGAAAGCAACAAACTATAAGATAGATATGAAAAGTAACATGGAAATCCGAGTACCAAATATATAGAAATACAAGTATATCCAATGGGAATCCTGCAAGAAAAATCACTTGGTTCACTGACCCTCCAAAGAAAATAAGTGATCAGTTGAGAATAAGGACACCAGAGAAAGTAATTCTTTTGTTTTGTTGCTTCCATCATCACTATAGAGAGTGTTGAGGAGATAATAAAAGTGAGGTACTATCAAAGAAGGTGCTGTCAAAAGTGGAGTTTCTGGAACAAACTGATTAAATGGCAGTAACCAATAATAAAAGCATGTGCTGATAAGAGTTTCTGAAGGAACTTAGGAGTTTAATGATTGAGTTGCTAGCCAAAAAACAAAAGAAATCTCATGAAAAAAAATCAGCAAATATTTACTTAAAAGATTCCAAGAAAGCCTTTCTTTAGTTCTGGGTGAAATTGTTGAAAAAACAAATCTAAGACAACTCAGATGATCATGAAGTGAAAAGTGCAAGCCAATAAAGCCTCTTTCAAAGACATCTGCTTCTCCAACAAATAATTGATAATGGACAAATGGCCAATATAGTTTATTAAGACTTTCATAAAAATTCTGACAAATATTAGTCACAAGATACCATTCAGCTGTAGGATGAAAGGATGCATCTACACAAGATGTTTACTGTGGAGTTGACTAATTAGCTCCACAGTCAAGTCTCAGCATGTATATGTGCAGCCCTATTAGGCCACAGTAAAATAATTAACTCTGCCATAGGTTAGTACACAAATACTATTCTATGGCAGTGTTCTTTAGTGTCCAGCAACACACATGTAGATGCTGATGGTGCTAACTGGGGCATGAGAGTGTTCCAGTGCAGGGGCTTTCTGCCAGCTAACCCTGAACTAGAACACTCTTGTGCCCCAGCCAGCCCTTCTGCACCATGTTGAGCTGGGTCAAAGCAACCCTTGACTGGCATGCTGACCCCCGCAGGCCCCCTGCCAGCCATGGCTACTCTGACCTGACTTAATGTCTTGTGGTCCCAGGTGCATGTATAAACGCAGCACTCAGGGGCAATAAACTCCAGGGCAGTATGCACTGCAGTTTATTGTGTCGCATTAATTGCACATGTAGATGCACCCAGAATGTATTAAAACAGGCTGAGGCCAAATAAAAGAACAAGGATGAATAATGAATGTTCACTTTGAAAAAATTCATACAGAAATGCCCCAGAGACAAACTAACAATTGCTGAATGCACTGATTAATTATTTGGAAGGGAGATGAAGAATGAGGTGGCAATATCTGCTTAAAAAACAAAATTAATTTTTAGTCAACACTAGAGAAAAATAGAGGAAGATCATAGAAAATACATACAACATGGCAACAAATGAGATTCTGTTTTGACAAAAAGGGAAATAAAGCATTTTGTGCTAGATCTTAAATTAATCATACCTCTATGTTCACATTTTTTGGTTGTCATGGATAGGGTCAGTGAAAATATTTTCTATATGTACAGCAATTATCAAACATATAAAATGTGTTAGGATGTGTATAGAATAAGAAGATATTTTAAACATTATATTATCAATTATGCAACTGGAATACTGTGTTAAATTCTTAAGAGACAGAAAAACTAGAGCTAGACACAAGCAAAGTATATATCAAGCACAAAAGACTTTCAGATGAGAGACAGAAAAGGTAGGACCAAGTTCCATAAAACTGTAACTCATATAGAGAGAGCAATTGTCCCTTCTCATAAACCAGGAATGAAGGGGATAACCAACACTATCAAATGGCAGAGGCAACAAACTTAAGAGTAACAGAAAAATACTTCACATCGTGCCTGAACCACACACAACCTCACTGAAACAAGAGCTTTACAAAATTTCAAAAGTATTACACAATTTTGTGGCTGTTCTTTCATCTTTCTCTAAAGCATCTGGCACTGGCCATTGGACACTGAACTAGTTTCAGTTAATTCACCCAGTATTTGCATTTCTACATCCTTAAGCCAAATAATACTTCCCTTGAAAATGTTTGGTCATTATTTTTGCACTATTTTCATGTACCAGCATACCCTGGTCCTTTCTTCTTAGATCTTGGGGCTTGGGTATATTTTTGGACATAGTTTATATTTAATGGTACAGTACAAAACCATTTTGCTTGTCAGCATAAAAGTTCTGAAGCTAAGCAGCTTTGTAATTAAGAACCTTAAAATTGCTTTCCATAATTTATTCATGGTATCAATTACAAGACTCCCACTAGAGGAAGTCAAACTAATTATATTTAAAAAAAATTAAAATTAGTTTCTTGTGTTCAATTAAAATAAGTCAGAGACTGCAGGGCACTCAATGCACTGACAAGCTGTAAAAAAAAAAAAAAAGAGGGATGGCCAACTCCAAGAGCTATCTGAAGAATGCTCAATTCAATTTAAAAAAATTGTTACTGAATCCATGTCTTTGTCATTTTAGTCTTAACGAGAGCTCCCTACCTCCCAGCACTCAAGTAGCATAAAGGGTATAGTGTTTTCATTGTAAGAAATCTGCACTTAAAAAAAATCAGGGAAATCCAATGACGTAATTTCAGTTAAGAATTTTGGCTCAGAGCTTGAGATGCCATGTATTGCCTTTGCTTTTCAGTGACCATATATGCTTGCTTCCACCATAGGAAGTGCATCTACCATCCCATTCTATAGTGATCCTTAGTGGACGCTGCTGGCAGCCAGTGCAGCATTCAGAGTAGCTTTCAATAGCTGGAAAATGTGGGTTGAAAACACCACAACATTTGGGTCAGAGGTTTCTGTGTAGATATTAGTTGAGTTAGACACCATTTAAATAAGAGCACAGCTTAATTTTGCACTAAAGCAAGGTGCCTAGAGAAGCCAGTTGAAATCTTCTTACCTTATAATTATCCATTAATATAGCTAACCATGGCTTTATTGTGTTCATCACATCTTCAAGCAAATGCTTCTCAACTGTAGACCCATCATGGAAAGTAAGATTAGCCACATGGATAGATTTCCTTTCTTCTGGGAGCAATAAAAACTCTCCAAAATATTCCTGGTCATCAGGCCACTGTAGCAAAGAAGTTTAGGTAGGAAAAATTGTACTGAACAAAAGAAAATGTTATGCATCCATTTCTTAAGTCACAAGTTATGAGATGGTGGTGTGATTACGGAATGGAGAATTAGCAAGCTTTTGGGAGATTCTAAACTCAGTATTAACTTTAGATCTCTGATTTAAAAAGTCAGGTCTTCATCTTGTGCTGTTGTATATGCAAACCTACATACTGTGATAATAAGTTTTGAAATATTCCAGAATATTTGAAAGACAGAGGTAACTTAATTAAAAAAAAAAGAAAAGAAAGAAAACCAAACCTCTTTTTCATGGGCTTCAATGAAAAGCTATTAAACACAATACTTGTACATGATAAAACATACATAATCCAAAACTCAGTGCCTGAAGACGTGCTAGGAGGCTGCTCCAACGTGCTGTAATTACAATGTCTGTAATTACAGATTAATCAAGTGTACTGGAGGGTGATAATTACCATGCTCCAGCAGCCTCCTGTGTCTCGTGTATCAGCATCCCCATGCTTCAAAATGGTGATGGAGACTCTTGAACTAAAGTTTGTCGAACAAGCTTTAGTTCAAGTGGCCCTGCTACCATTTTGAAGTGAGAGCACGCTGACACATAAGACGCAGCAGCGCTTTAGTTAGAGCAGTTCTCTAATTAAAGTGTCCCTCCCCCACTGCTGGAGATCATATAAAAGTGCCTATTATGCCCCAAATTCATCATTTCCATATAAAAAAAAACTTTCATATACAAGCATCTGATACTGTACGAGAAATAGTATATACAAGAAAGAATTGTTTAGGTTGTAGTTTCTCCTTTTTGAAAGCTCCAGTCAGAGTACCAATTGCTCCCTGCAATCTCCTGAGAGCTGCTCTAAGCAAAGTGCTGGAGCACGTATATAGTAGGGCTGTGTGAAGCTTCAGTAGCTGATTCGATTTGGAGGAGATTCAGCCCAATTTGGGGACCGAATCTCCAAATCTGAATCAAATTGGGAGACCAGTTAAACACTCTGAACAGATTTGAAGCATCCAAATCAATTCGGAAAAACTTCGGAAAAGATTTGGCCACTTTGGAGATTTGGCCATAGACTAAACAAGCAGGTGACACAGCTGCCTCCAGGTGGTAAGTCCGTTGGTGTTGGGGGAGGGGAGAAGGAAGGAGCATGGAGAAGGGAGGAATTGAGGCTGGGACAAGCTGCCCAGCTGGGGCAGGGAGTGCGTTACTCGGGGAGGGGGTGCGGGATGCAGGCGCGGCAGCACTGGGAGCGGGGGTACTGCCCTGCTGCCGCCTGCCCAGCCAGGATGGAAGGGGGGCGGGTTGTGTGCACGCGCTCCAGGGAAAGGGGGCAAGTGGCAACAGAGCATTGCCCCCATATCCAGTGCTGCTGCACCTGCATCCTTCACCCTCTGCACTGGCTGGCAAGCAGTGGCAGGGCAGAGCCCCCACTCCCAGCACTGCCACGCCTGCATCAGCCGCCACCCCTCCCGCAGTGCTGGCTGGGCAAGTGCCACCAGGGCATAGCCCCCGTGGCTTCCCCCACCAGGGCAGAGGCAGGCACAGCCAGAGGAGCCACAGGAGAAGCCCCCATGGCTTCCCTGCCCAGCCCCATCCCCCACCCTCTCAGCACTAAAAAAAAAGAAAGAAAAGCCCTGCACTCACTGGATGCAGCACCAGTGACCAGGGCCTCTGAGGGCTCATGTCAGAGGCCTCCTGTGCAGCACGGGGCAGTGGGAAGCAGCGGGGATGGCCCCCCCCCACTTGGCACCCATGCAGCAGCTGCCTCATGGCGCAGATGCAATGCGGCTCGGCAGGGTTCTGTGTGCTCTCTGGGAGCTGGGGCAGCTCCACACATCAGCCGGAGCCCAGCACCACTCAGCCCCAGCAGCCCCAGGTGCACCTTGTACCATGGGGCAGCTGCCACACGGTTGCTGGCAGGGGGAGGTGATCCCTGCTGCCTCCCACTGTCCCATGCTGCACAGAGGGGGCTCTGCCATGAGTGCCCAGAATCCCCAATTGCCACTGCTGCATCTGGTGAGTGCAGGGCTTTTTTTTTTTGCTCTTTTTTTTTTTTTAAGTGCTGGGACTAGGCTGGGGCTGGACGGGGGATGGGGATAGAACTGGGCATGGCAGCCATGGGGGCTTCTCCAGTGGCTTACCCCACCGAAGGAGAGGCAGGAACAGCCAGAGGGGCCATGGGAGAACTGCAGCTGCCCAGCTTTGCGTGCCTCTCCCTGGCCAATCCACATCACCAAATCTCTCCAAATCAGTGCCAAATTTTCCAAAGCTGATTCAGCCGTATCAATTCAGGACAGTGATCCAAATCTCCGGATAGAATCATTGTCCTCCGAATCAGCCAAATCTGAACTGAATACTTCCCTATTCACACAGGCCTAGTGTATAGGTGCCCCATAGTACTACATGTATAGGCATGGGCGACTGGTTCCTCCTGAATCTTGTGGGGAACCAGATTGCTGATGGGGGTCCCCCAGCGGCTGATCACTGAGCCCAGAACCACCAGCGGCAAAACCAGAAATGCACTTCTGTTGGCACTTCCGGTTTCATGACTGGCATTTCCAGGGGGTGCACGGCCAGTCTCAGGGGGTGCACGTGCACCTGCATGCACTCCATAAGTGTTGCCAATGTGTATAGGCATAGTTAAGCATGTACTTAACTGCTTGGGTAAACTTAAGCTTTATACCTTTCCTACATTCAGGCAATTTCCTACTCGTGACATAAAGATCCAGACATCTGCTTAAATTAAACTGCATTTTTTAATATTGTTTTCAGAATTATAATGAAAGTTTACCTGGCACTGTAGCATGTTAAAGAAGTTACTACAACCTGTAACATTCTGACTGTAGGATGGAATGCCTGTTTCATCACCATTAATTAGAAAATTAAATATCTGAAGGGAGAAACATGGAAAGCAAGATTAACACATACATTTAAAGTACAAAACTGAAAACAAAAACTGATTGTCCTTTAAGCTTGATTTTCATACCACTTTCTTTAAAAAGTTTAAATGCATCTCTTGTTCCATGTATTAATATAAAATCCATTTACATTTCTTATTCCAAAACCACAATAAGAGAACAGAGTTCTCTTTAATCGTTTTCCAAAAGTATTCTCTCATGCTTCATTATGAAATAAAATTAAACTAAATAGCTTTACACTCTATCCTTTTGCTTATGTGTACTGTAAGGAGGAATCGAAGATTAGCTACAATAAATACTAATCCATTTTTATTCTTGTTGTGTATGTACTTTTCAGACTGGAGTATGGGCTACACCTGGAGACCATTCAGAAATCAGTATGGATAAGTATATTCTGCCCTATCTCTTAGTGCGGTTTAATAAGTCAGTTATTTGTCCTCAGCAGACTGCACTGCCTTCCAGACAGACTCTGCATACAGTTCAAAGCTTTTTCTTTGTAATATAAAGCTAATTACTCCTTGACCACCTCTGTCAGTTAGAACCCACAAATCAACAGTCCTTGATTTGTATGCCTGAAGTCAGGATGTTCTTAAACCAGCTTTCTGATTTGAAATTTGCCTCCCACCATGGTTCCACAGATTGAGTGTGATGCCCTTTAGCATAAATACAGCAAAACCCTTCTAGTCACTAACAGGTTTTTAAAAAGCATTTAAATGAAATCCCGTTCATTTCAAAATGCCTTTAAAATCTGGTCTATTACTTTTCCTGAGGTAGTAGTTTAATGGGGAAGGATTTTCAGGTATGTCTACACCTGCACATTGCAATGCAGTAAAGAAATACCTGAGCCTGCTTTCTGCATACCAGAACACGGAGAACTTTGTGGGCTAACGGAGAGGTCATCAACCTATGATCCACAGAGCCATTGGATCTGACTCAGAACCAGGGGGCTTTGGTGGTGTTCAGTAGTAGGACACTTCACCCACACTGTGCCACAGCCAAGTAGTGAGGAAAAACAGCAGAGAGAAGCAGCAGCGGTATAAGTGGTGGCTGGGTCCTAGCACCAGCCCATCTCAAACCTGAGCTGGATTATTCTAGCCCACCACCAGAAAAATGTTGCTCATGGGTGACTGGTACCTCCTGAGTCAGGGGGGCCATTTGCCCCCTCAGTGGCCAGTCCCACAGACAATCCCACTGACTGAGGGGGAGGGGTCCCCTGCAGCTGATCATACCAAATGAGGGGAGTCCCCCCCGCAGCCAATCACACTGACCTGCAAGTAGCAGCAGTGCACTGCTGGCACTTCCGGGAGAGCCCCCACTCTCCGTCCGGTGCTCTCAGGGGGGCACCAGCGCTCTCACCTGCCCCTCTGCCTGGGAACACTGGCTGACGGGGTGCGCCAGCACTCTCAGGGGATGCACGTGCAACCCCTACGCATTGCCACTGATGTTGCTGAATGCTGGGCTAATGCATTCTATCTCAGAAGGGTAAATTAGTTCACAATCCTGCTTTGGCTATACAGTTCCTATAGTTGAGCTACTTTAGGTGCCTCTACAGTGCACTTAGTCTGTGAAATCAAAGTCTGCTGAAACTGAAACCAATTAAAAATAGATACCTTTCTCAAACCATACATTTTACCACCTAACTCAGCAATGGAAATATCAATACAAAAAGTTATTGAAAAGGTTCATAGAGACTGTAAAGAACCATAAGGATAAAGAGCTCTGGCTCCACTTCAACAGAAAATAATTATTTATTATTTTACTCCCAGGAGAACTAGCCATGGACTAGCACCTCATTGTGCTAGACATGGTACTAACATGGCAAAAACCAGAGTCTCTTGGACTATATTTTAAAAGCTACATTGGTATCCTCATGTTAGCTCAGCTGTATCCTATAATGGTCAATCATTAGAAGCTTCTCATTCAAAGTCATTCTAATGTAATTAATTTTATTACAGAGTAGTTCACCAGTAATTTCTGAATTTTTTGACCTACCTAAGACTTTACTGCAGAAGCAGAATGATTTTCAACTTTGAACTTGACTTATGAAATGATATGAAATATGTTCTTTGAAGTTTACTGTTTTTGTCATGTAATGTTTATATTTTCGGTCAGGAAGCTTAGTAAAGAGAAATATACCATAGATCTGTTAGACGCGTTAAATCTGTTATGAAATTGTTCATATCTTCATTTTGGCTCCCCCAGCCAGTTTTAATGCTGACTAATTTTTAAAAATCCAAGTTGATTATTTTTTTTGGCAGTCATAAAGACAGGTTCAGAACTGATTTACAATCTGTGTCACTCACCCATACTAAGATGATAAACTAGGTCACTTTAGGTGGCAATAGGCTCAAAAATATATTAATAAGAATATATTAATGACTATCAATTTCTGCTATAAACAAACAGATATTGCTACTCCTAACGTGATTATAGCATCTTCTTGTACAAATTCAGCAGGTAGAACATAGAAGGATAGAGAAGCCAAAAATCTTCCATTACTTTATTTCCATGGAGACAGATTTATGAACCAGATACTCAGCTTGTATAAATCAGCTTCATGGCCCAATGACATTTTACAGGGTTACAAAAGTTATCTTCAAACATTTATTTATTTACTTGACACCCTGCTAGTGTCAACATATTTATTTCATCTGCATTTAGGCATTAGTATAAAATGCTTCTGGATCTTGATCCTAATTGGCATTAAGGACCTCACATGACCCAGTCTTCATAGCCAGGCAATATAATCCTGGCCCCGTGAAAATCAGTGGCAGAACACCCATTGACTTCAATGGGACCATGATTTTACCCTTGAACTAACCCCTGCTAAGATACTAGCTGATTGGGTTGAAGGGTATGTCCAGGCCTCCAGGTTCTGAGGAAACCTTATCCTCCAGGTCTCCTCATGTTATTCAAATACTATCTCTTTGTGAGGACTGAACAGTTTTACATTGGGTACATTTTCAGGGATGTTGACAGCAAAAGCAGGCACAATAAGATTACACTGTGCACATTTCCCTTCAACCAGTGGTTCTCAGTGTTTTTAGACTTAAGGTACCCCTCATTACTTTTCTGAACTTAGAAGCATCTCATTTCAAAAACTGATTTCATTGGTTTTAGACTACAGAAAAATAATAGAGTTCTTCTGTTGCAAAATACTCAGAACGATTGTTCCATCCAAAGTGTTGTTGACCCTATGCATTCCTATTTTAAGTCTCTGAGTGTATCTTATGAAACATTTAGTTGTTTGCATGCCTAACAATGTTAATATGGCACAGCAGCTTTAAAAGGAGCTCAAAGCACCCTGGTTGAGAATCAATGCCTTAAACTGATCTTCTTTCATGATCTGTTACATATATTAAGTAAAGCTAGTCAATTATGAAAGATTCTGCATAGCAGTACAGGAAACTTCCTTTAATGACAAGTCTGGAATTGGCATCTTCCAAACAAAGGAGGGTAAAAATGTAAACCTCTAGTAAATACCCAATTAGGTACCTAAGGTTACTTAATATTTAAATAGAAGTGACCTTGTTTCAGAAGCATATAGCAACCCTTCCTATCAAAGTAAATAGAAACTACAAGTGTTCATCACCTTTGACAATGCCAGGGCACTTATATGCTTAAATACAGATTTTATGTGCTTAACTCCCTTAAGAACTTACCATCCCTTTCCCCTCCCTGCCCCAAACACACTCCCCAATTACTACAGTATAGATTGCTTAGATTTTTTAGGGTCGGAAGGCACCTTGGGAGATCATTGAGTCTGACCCCCTGCCCTGGGCAGGAAAGAACACTGGGGTCAGATGACCCCAGACAGGTGCTTGTCCAGTCTCCTCTTAAATACCTCCACAGTAGGGAGGTCCACCTCCCTTGGAAGCCCATTCCAGATTCTGGTAACCTTACCATAAAGAAGTTCTTCCTGATGTCCAATCTAAATCTGCTCTCTGTCAGTTTGTGGCCGTTATTTCTAGCTACCCCAAGGGGTGGCCTGGTAAACAGAGTATCTCCTATTCCTTGCTGCCTCCACCCCTGGCCCCAATGAATTTGTAGACTACCACAAGATCACCTCTCAGCCTTCTCTTGGAGGCTGAAGAGATCCAGGTCCCTCGATCTCTCCTCATAGGGCCTTACTTGCAGGCCTTTAACTCTATGAGTAGCCCTCCTCTGGACCCTCAATATATCTGGTCCCCATTTCCAAGAAGGGGAGGAAGGAGGACCCAGGCAACTATAGGCCAGTCAGTCTCACCTCTATCCTTGGTAAAGTCTTTGAAAAAATTATCAAGGCCCACATTTGTGAGAGCCCGGCAGGAAAAATTATGCTGAGGTGAAACCAGCACGGGTTCGTAGCAGGTAGATCATGCCTGACTAATCTAGTCTCTTTTTATGACCAGGTTACAAAACACCTGGACGCAGGAGTAGGGGTTGACGTCGTTTACTTAGACTTCAGGAAGGCCTTCGATGCGGTATCCCACACCATACTGGTGAACAAGTTAAGAGGCTGTGGCTTGGATGACTACACAGTCCGGTGGGTGGTGAATTGGCTAGAGGGTCGCACCCAGAGAGTTGTATTGGATGGGTCGGTATCGACCTGGAAGGGTGTGGACAGTGGGGTCCCGCAGGGTTCGGTCCTTGGACCGATACTCTTCAATGTCTTCATCAGCAACTTGGACGAGGGAGTGAAGTGTACTCTGTCCAAGTTTGCAGATGACACAAAGCTATGGGGAGAAGTGGACATGCCGGGGGGCAGGGAACAACTACAAGCAGACCTGGATAGGTTGGACAAGTGGGCAGAAAACAACAGAATGCAGTTCAACAAGGAGAAATGCAAAGTGCTGCACCTAGGGAGGAAAAATGTCCAGCATACCTACTGCCTAGGAAATGACCTGCTTGGAGGCACTGAAGCAGAAAGGAATATTGGAGTCCTAGTGGACTCCAAGATGAACATGAGTCATCAGTGTGACGAAGTCATCAGAAAAGCTAATGGCACTTTATCGTGCATCAGCAGATGCATGGCGAACAGATCCAAGGAGGTGATACTTCCCCTCTATCGGGTGCTGGTCAGACTGCAGTTGGAATACTGCGTGCAATTTTGGGCACCGCACTTCAAGAGGGATGTAGATAACCTGGACAGGGTCCAGAGAAGGGCCGCTTGTATGGTTAAGGGCTTGCAGGCCAAGCCCTATGAGGAGAGACTAGGGCACCTGGACCTCTTCAGCCTCTGCAAAAGAAGGTTGAGAGGCGACCTTGTGGCCGCCTATAAGTTCATCACGGGGGCACAGAAGGGAATTGGTGAGGTTTTATTCACCAAGGCACCCCCAGGGGTTACAAGAAATAATGGCCACAACCTAGCAGAGAGCAGATTTAGACTAGACATTAGGAAGAACTTCTTCACAGTTCGAGTGGCCAAAGTCTGGAATGGGCTCCCAAGGGAGGTGGTGCTCTCCCCTACCCTGGGGGCCTTCAAGAGGAGGTTAGATAAGCATCTAGCTGGGGTCATCTAAACCCAGCACTCTTTCCTGCCTATGCATGGGGTCGGACTCGATGATCTATTGAGGTCCCTTCCGACCCTAACATCTATGAATCTATATACCTTACAATCTTTAATGTATTTATCTTCCTAATACCTCCATGAAATAAGTCAGTGTTCTTAACCCTATTCAACATATAGGTAGGGACCTACCTAAATCGTGGTGGAAGTTCACGGCGCAGTGGCACCTTTAATCTTGCTTTTTTTGCCCCCCCCCCTGCTGCTGAGTAGTTGAGAGACAAAAACCACAGCATTCATTACTTGGCCACTCAGTGGCAGGGGGCACGTGCAGCAACAAGACCAAGATTAAAGGTACCATTGCATCACAAACTTCCACCATGATTTAGGTAGGTGCCTACATATGGGGAAAATAAGGAACAGAGAGACTAAGGTTCTGACTGTGCTAGGAGTTCTTTACTGGTATTGGAATAGAAAGTATGTTATGCAGTTAAAGTGCTTCTAGTGTGGACAGCTATATTGGCAAATCTGTACTTTGTACTCATATAGTAACAGCCCTAGTCACAGGGTCACATTCATCTTATCACAACACTGAATTAATTTCAGACTCCCAGTGGTACCAGACTAACAAATACCAGCCCCAAAGAGAGTAATGCTCTATCAACCAACCCCATTCCCTATCCCCTAGGGACTCTTCCATAAAGCTCAGCTTTCCCCTAATATTGAAATCATCCTCCAATTTTAATCCTACTTGGCAAACATTTTGTAGAAAATGCTATCTGCATATTAAAACTGCCCAATGAAGCAGGAAAGCTAATAGCCCCACATAAACTATGGTGTATATTCTCCCATGATGATGGTTAAGTTGTAGCAAAGAAAAGCTATGTAGCAATGATACAATGTTGAAATTATAAATGTACAATAGATTATAAATTACTGGAAGTGTATTACTTTCTGCACAGAAAATGTGTGTGTTGCATAGCCTTGCTGGATGCTGCAACATGGATATCTATCAGAAAGAGTAATATTTTATTGCAGATACTAATCAACTGAGTATGTTTGAAATGCAGCCACTCTTTACTTTTATATAAAGGTTTTTAAAGTGTGTACTCAAGTATATGCATCAGCTCCCTAGACTGCATTTCTTCTGATTTCCATGGGATAAGTTAAACCTTCAGGGCATACAAGCATTTAGTTAAAGAAACTAAAACAGTTCATGAAAGACAGGACTGTATAAACATATTCTAAAGGCACTCTGTTTGAAATGAGGCCAAAACAAATTCTATGGACAGTTCTTTTCTTTTCTTTGGTTCCTTTCTCCTTCTCCCCCTCTGCCACATTATAATGGGCACCTTCTCCAGCAAACTTCTGACCTTCATTATGCTTCTTTCTGACCCCTCACTCAGTACAGATGGTTTTAATTGCTAAAGGCCAATGTGCGGGCCTCTGATACGTACTTCAAAGGCTTCAGTCCATTTCTTCTGCTGGATATAGATTACTCCCAGATCGGCTTGCTGCTGGACATAGTCTCTCTGCTTCTCATCCACCAAGCCAATTTGGTACAGGAATTGTGCATAGCCACCCAACATCTGCCAAACAGGCACACAAGAATGAAGCTGACATGTGGGGAAAGTATATTTTACTTTTCCAAGATAACCTTTTTTTTAAATTTTAAATCAGTCACTGAACTCAACTGAGCAAAACCCTTTTTCTTTTAAAAAATAAATGATCTAGTAACTTGATGTTTGGAAACATTTGGCAAAAATTAAAGGTTTAAAGCCATTAGGAAGTCATTGAAGGAAAATACCACCTTTTATCAAGATAGGACTGTAATCTGAGAAGAGCACTTCACTTAATTAAGTATGAAGACAACAGAAAAAATATGTAAAGAACCTACCATTTCAGGGTCACAGAAACCATCTCCAATTGCAACTCCCTTGAAGTTGATCTTAACCTTGGCTGTGGGATTGTGGGTATGAATATAGTACCCAATAGCAGGCACATATTTCCCTGCATAAATCTAGAGAGAATGAAATGGTAAGCATAATTTGAAATTACATTGATTTACCGTGTATTACACCTTGAGGATTTCTGCATCAGATAAGCAATATTTTGCTTTAATGTAATTACTGCAACTTTCCAGCTTTTATTTTCTACCACTGAAAATTATGCAGCTAACCAATTCCTGAAGAACAAAACCTTTAAGTAAATACATTATCAAAGCACTTTAAAATATTAAAAGTGACATAGTAAGAGTCACCAAGATTGGCGGGAATAAGCATTTCCCTTTAATTATCATAGAAATTGAACATCCCCATCCTGTAGAAATCCAACCCTAACTTCATTCCTGGTTAATGATTTAATATCAACCACCTGTCAGGTTTTTCCTGAGGTTGGACTAGCCAGGTACACAGTGATAAAGTGCACCAGAACCTCTCTTAAACTTGCATGATGTCCTCAAGAGTCTCAAGTTTTTGTAAATATGGTCCTAGCTCTTATGGCTGCAAAGAAAACCTCAACAATTTGATTAGAGTAGCAGATGCACAGAGCAGCACTAAATGATGAGCCCTGCTCCCTCTATAATCAGGGAGATGTTAACTCAGAAGGCCAGTAATGACAGTGTTGACATTTATTTAAATATCATGCTCAGGTAAAGTCCAGTCTATCCTTAAAAGTTTTACAGACATAGCTGCATCACATAGGCAGAGTGGTTTTAAAAACAAACAAACTCACTCTGTATGTAGGTAATGAACCTAGTGAAAGTCCCATTATAAGAGTATAACTAAATGTTAACCCGTATAAACTACGCTGGCTAAAGCATTTTATACCAAAATGATTGCATCCACAGCAGCATGGATTATCAGTTTACTATGAAAGAGGTCTCATTTGGTGGCATAAACAGGTGACATTTGGGAGACTTACTCCTCCTCTCTGGAGCAAGGTAAAGAAAACCCATGGTATTAAATCAAGCCCCACTGAGGGACGAGCCAAGCTTTTGGAGCTCTCTCAAGCTCAGTCTGTGCACAATCTACTGTGAGTGCATGTCATTTTGGAGGCTTACATGGGCAAGTCCCTCCTCCAACATTTACCGTGGCAGGAAAGCTTTGCCAACAGGCTCATTCATAGTTAAATTCAGGCAGACAGAAAACAATATACAGTAAAATGCCTGTTATCCAGCATTTGAGTAACTGGAAAACTCTTAACCAGAATTTCCGGCTGGCCGGGGTTAGGGAAGGGGAGGAGGGAAGTTCACACATGGCCACCGCCACTGCCACCTACCACCTTGTGCTGCAGCTGCTTTGCGTGTGGCCGCTGCCACCTGCTGCTCTGGAAGAGGCCGCCACCACCCCCACTTCTCCCCCACTCCACATCCAACCAGAAACCACCAGCCTCAGGTAACTGGGATTTTTAGATACCCAGCACCCCCCATTCCCCACTCATGCTGGATGGCAGAGATTTTACTGTAATGAGATTTGTCTCTATTACAGTGGTGACGCATAGGGGGTGCACAGGGGTGCACATGCATCCCCTGAGAGTGCTGGTGCACCCCCAGACAGGCCATGCTCCCTGCTTAGGCGACAGGCAGGGGGGGCAGGCAGGAGCACTGGTGCTCCCCCATGTGAGCACCAGCCAGGGAGTGGGAAGCACCACAGCCACTTCCAGGAGCACCGTGGCTGCTTCCTGCTCAGCACAATTAGTTGTAGGGGGGACCCCCTCCCCCAGTCGGTGAGATTGGCCATGTGGGGACCCTTCTCCCAGTCACTGACTGATCACTGGGGGGGGGGGGGGGGCACATGCCCCTCCTGACTGAGGTGGCACCAGTCACCCATGTTCTGTTATAAACTTTCTTTTTCCATCCAGCAACTCAAAGTCACAATACTTTCAGGAAACCAAGAGCTGAACAAAAAGAAGCTAGCTCAGACTAACCCTCGCAAGAATGAACTGATGCCCAGAAAGAAAGGAGGGAGAGGGAGAAGGAGAGGCTTCAGAAAAATTATCTGGTATATTAACCAATCTTGTCCCTGTCCTCCCCCTTACCTTCTCCCAGTTTTCTATATCTACTTTTCAAATTAGTATGGAGACTCTAAATCGTGTGATACTCATCATTAAGCTTAGACAACCATTAGAACAAGTGACAAAAACACTTTCTGCCTTCAGCTTGCTAGGAAAATTTACCCCATCTTTCTGACAATGGTCTGAGAGCAAACTACAGTTCACTGTACCTGGACCAGAAATTAGAAACAATGAAAGCTCTAGCCTCTACAACAAAGGATTCTGCCTCTTCAGGCCAATGCAAACATCCCATTCCTAGGTTTCTGTGGGTGCATCTACACATTCATTAATGCACTTTTGCTACTAAGGATTAAGTTTAGTACCTCTAATATGAGGTACTACATAAAAGCTCATTAAGCTGCCCCAACGTGCAGTAGCAAAAACGAATGCCTTTTTAGTGACATTTAATACACAGTAGACTAATTCTACTGCGTATTAGCACTTTTTGGCATGACGCTTTAATGAGCAATACAATAGGCTACTGAACATTAAAGCACACATGTAGACACACAGAGTGTCTCATAACTTCCTCCTCTTGAAGAGTCAAAACCTACAAACTCCCAGAATCAAGCATGCAAATTCCATATAAAATATTCTCTTTGTCAGGGGAATTTAGCTGTGGAAAAAGCTTCTAAGGAGAAGCTAAAATGGAATCTAGCAATATTTAAGGAAGGCTTTATGGCCTCTTCTTGAGTAAAGATTTCCCTGTCCAATATTACCTGGATATACTTTATACCACAATGATTTAACCAGGGAAGGAACAGAGCACAGCTGTTATGAAGTGCAAAGAAAAACGTAAGTTTCACCAAGTTACGTGAGGAAGGAAAGGAAGTTAGAGGTTTGCTTACTCACGTGAACCCAAAATAAGATTATGTAAAACTTAATTCTATAAGCATGTTTTTCAGTAATAGTTTCAGGTAGCTTATAGTGTAGATAATCCATTGTGGATAATAAATACAAATAGAAGTTATGATAGAAACTATTGTTTAGTGTTTTAAGGGTGCTTGGGAGGGGAAGACAATGTCTACTCCTGAGTAATGGAAATTAATTAATTTTAAATCCCAAAAAGATACTGGCTATAATAGGCAGCGAGAGAAAGTGGAATCTTAGTTTCTGCAGAAGAGCGACTGCAAATTATATTTATTTTTTTTTTAAATGAAAAGTACCCTTGTTTTAAGTGTCTTCAGTGGCTTAGGCTGTATTCATGAACCTATCTGGTGAAAACAGGTTGGGCTGTTTTCCAGAAGTACAAAGCACGATGAAAGTAGCTTTCCTGAGGATACCAGATACTGTCTCATCCACAGTATCCTTTACTTTTTTCTGCAAAAACTACTGCAGATTTATTGTGCCCCTGCCAAACATTATTAGTAAAGAAATGGCTTTCCAACTAAGAACTGAAGCTGGAATCTGCCCCTTCAGAGACAAAGTGGTTCCTGAGAACAAAACTATAATGAAAACAATGTCTTTTGACCAGTATTTCACATATGTTAGCAGTTACTCTTGCTAGATGATTTACTGTGTCTCAGTTCTTAGGTACAGTTAGGGGCTGTGCTTTCTATTTATATTTACCAGACAAAAAGAACTGTCTGTCTCAGCATTCCCTATTTACATAATGGTGTTCTTTAAAAGGCACCCCAAGGGATTTTCTACACTTTAACTTGAACTGATTTAATTAAACCAGTGCAGATCCTAGTGCAGACACTCATCAAATTATATCTCTTCAGAGTGCCCCTATAACAAAGACATGCTGATCTACTTACAAAGTTGCAAAGTAAAATTGTTATTTTAAAATGATTTAATCATATTGGTACAGTTTTGCATTTAAGCCAAGGGTGAAAGCCTGCATCTGCTTGAGTAAATGGGTGTTTTGCCATTAACTTCAAAATATCAGGATTTCACACTAGATCTTCAGGACCAAACAAACAGTGAAGAGATATGGAAAGGAAGAGAGAAAAAAGCTGCAATTAAAAACAGTTACATTCTAGACAGAGAAAATGATAAACATAAGGATAAGCCACACCATCACACGAGTTTTGGCCCAGGCTGTGTGCTGTGATATGCCCCATACCTGAAAAGTTTAGCGAGCCACATATAATAGATACCATATTGCTTACTTCCAAAAAGACACCATTGTGCCTAGTCCAGAAAAGCTCCATGGTATATGCTCCCTCTGCTGGTCAATTAATAAATACTTCCCAGGGCTGTGCTAAAGTTGAAGTGTAAATATTGTGCAGTACAATATGCCAGTGTATCTGTATGAGCAATACAAGTCAAAGAAGAGTAGCACTGAACAAAATAACCAATGGATTTTCTATTATACATATATATCCACACAACTTTCTCATGAAATCATGGGGCCTCTATGCAACCGACTAGTGTGTTTGTCAGGAGAAGCAAATCATGGATCATCTACTGAGATGTCCTGTAGCACCACAATCTGGCAGCACCAATACCAGAAGCAGTGGCCTGTGTAGAATATTGGGAATAGACCATATAGAAAGGTTGGATTGGAGACATGACAAAGAATATCTATATCTTTTAGATAACTAGATAGATATTAACAGTAGTATGTGTGTGCATGTATATGTATGTTATATTTGTATAAAATATATAGTATATTAATCAACTTCTGTCAGTACAGCAATACCATGAGGCACCAAAAGATTTTGTAGTCCTATCCCTAGGCAGATATACACATATTAAAACTGTCTCTACCTAAAGAGCTTACAATACACATACAGGAAACACCACCTAGCTGTTACAGAGTGCTTTTCATCAGTAGATCTTAGAGGTAGGAGGAAAATATGTGTTCATTTAAGTGTTTTCCCCCACAGAATCTCTCTAAACATTTCCTTTTCAGTAAGAAAGGTGTGTGACTAAGAACATGCTCACAGGTTTGCAGAAACATCTAATAACTAGATGAGTCCTGTGTAAGTTTAAGTAGACAAGAGGCAAGCAGCAGAACGCTCCTCCTCCATCTGGCTGTGGTTCACTTTAAGATTTTCTTTTTAGAGCAAAATATTTGACTTGGTTTAGTTTCTTATATCCCTTTCCCACCCCACTCAGGAAAACAACAGGGAAGCATCTTCATTTTATGTAAGTATTTCCTCTAGCTGTTAGTATTAAGTCACTCTCCCTTTTTATTTTTTTTTAAGAAAGATTAATTACAGTGTAATAAATGTACTCTCTTCTATCAGGTTCTTGTGAAATTAGAGTGCAACTTCAGCATTTTTATTTTTAATATAATATAACATGTCAGGAATGGACATTTAGAAGTTATTGGTAGCTTATATAGCAGTTTTACAAGTAGATTTTAAAGAACAGCAGTGTAAAAATAAAGTTGTAAACAAAGCATGATAAAGTATACAATAATTTGATAGGTAAGGTTATCCTCGGCAGTCTGAAAAACTGGCCCAAGCATTTTGTGTCAAAAAAGACTAATCTACCACCAACACACTTTCTGCACTCAGTTTAAATCTATTTCATATCTAATGCAGAGAGATCATTCATAATATAAAAAATAATTGTGTAGTTTTGAGATTAAAAGCTAGCTTGGCACAGAATTTTAAATTCAGAGCTTACTAATAGTTAACAAATCTTGACAAGTGCAACCAAATTTAACAGAACACAGCAATTTGTCATAGGCTGATGAGTAGACAGCTATCCAATTTTATTTATTTCAAAAGTTAGGTCTTTAAGTGGCTGAATAAAAAATTAAACTGTTGAAAAAATTCAGAGTTCCTAAGTAGTTTCAGATACTCCCTACATGCCTCAGGCTTCATGACTAAAGAGAACAAAGGCCAAGGTCAATCGATATAGAGGAACAATACAATATTAGAAGTGAACTGAGCAGTTGTTGATAAAAATGTCAGCATCACAGCATGGAAGACAGGTGTGTGTATTCTGTTCACAAGAACTGCAGAGGCAATAGAAGCACAGGACTCCACATTACCTTGGCTCAGCTCTAATCTAGGAATGTCAAGGGCAAGAGGTGTTGGCTTTCATTAGCTGTCCATCTAGATTTTTTAATTCTAGTCAAAGCTGTCAGAAGGAGTGCAAACTGTGCTTGTCCTTTTGTGATGTCTAACTAATAAGAAGGACAGAGGCAAATTGCTCATTTCACAAAGGCTAGTCCACAGCCCTTAGGCATGTAACTGGACTATAAGTAACAAGACTGAAATTTTCAAAAATGTAAAGTGTGGGTATACCACAGAGCTTCTTTAACCAGGAAAGAGAGAAAAAGAGAACACTCAAAATCTATTGGATCTTCCTGTGCCAGGGAAGTGCTGAGATAATTACAAGCACCTAAAAACCCATAACTGGGAGAAAAATAATAGACTAGTATCATTTCCAGAGGAACTGAACACCTGCAACTCCTCTCAAGGTTAATGGGAACATCAGTGACTCAGCCAGTTATCAGTTAATAGATTGGTAGCAAACACTTCTAAAGTCCAGAACACAAGTTTGAAAGTTTCTGAAAACCAGACAAATAATACATTTCAATCCAAATATCTAGTAGATGGTCACAAACCACTGAACTACAATTCCATCTCCATACTCCAGAAATCAGCAAATTACATCCCATGGGCCAGATCTTGCCCCTGGAGCCATTTGATCCATCCTGCAGTCATGGGGCTTTGGTGGCATTCAGCAGCAGGGAGTTTTGGCAGCAGGTGCTTTCACTTGCCACTTGGGGGAAGCACCAACTGTGGGTAGTCTCCCTGTGCAGCTGTGAGGAGAAGCCATGGTGGTGGGCTGCCACTAGGAAAAGGAGTGGTGATGGCTAGGTCCTAGCACCTGCCTTCTTCTGATTGAATCAATCCAGCTCATGGCCTTAAAAAGTTGCTGACCCCTGCTGTACTCCATGTCCACCATTACCAATGTCAAAACTGAACAGAAGCCTAATCAACCCATTGAATAGCCACCAGTAATTGTATCTAAACATGAAGTTAACAGAATGGTAGAGTATGTACTGCAGAAGAACAAAAACTACAAGAAAAATGTACTGGTTCAAGGGATTCCCCAGGTACTGAGGCATATCTGAACTTTGTTCCCAAGCAGAGTGCCCATTAAGTCAGACAGGGGAGAATACCTGCTTACTGGCTTCTGAAAGTTTCTTCTGCCATTGGATCACTGTATTTTAATTACAGTTTTGAAGAGTATAAGCAGCTTGGACTGCACCTGAAGGCAATTTTCTTCTATTTTTAAGTGAGGCCTTCATAGTTTTCTTACAGTACTTTTCAGTTTAACATCACATGGGTTCTGTAATGTGAACAAATCGGCATGGCAGACCACTTCCTTATTCTAAATTGTAGGGGCTTACAGAGTAAAGAGAATAAGCAAACTGAGTGTCTATCAACATGTCAAACAAAGATGTGTTGTAAAAAGCTGGGCATTGGATCTGGCAGCAAGAATCAGGAAGGCTCTGCCAGAAAATGGCTTGGGCTAAAATTACCAGGGTAAGGAAACAAGGTTGACTAGTTGACTCCTCCAATCTAGGAACTGGCACAGATGAGCTATGCTTTGTATTTGCTTACAGTTTTATCTTCCCCTTTCACTAAAGGATACCCTGATTCATTTGTGTTTGGCTCTTGACACTAGGGGCATGCATCAGGTTTCAGGGTTTTACAAATAAAAGGTTTGGACCTTTTTTCCACTATAATAAATATTTCACAACCACATTATTGCCTCTCCTGCCCCTTTTTCTTGCAACAGGTCACCTGCCTGTCAGTTCTTAGTAAATTTAAATTTTATACATGTGTTCTTCTGTTCTCCAGTAGGCATTTCATTGTATTCCATATTTTCAAATACCCTATATAATACTTCCAAAAGTCTCAGTCATGAGGAGACAGTAATTGCAGGCATACATAAAAGTAACAATTACTGAATGTTATTAAATGCATATTGATCTTTTTCTAAGTAGATTTTTTTAATTCAATTTAGACAGCTACTTTAGCGATATTAAAGCTAGCTGGTGTTCTGAAGGCATAGAAATAGAAAAAAAAATCAGTAAAAAATAGATTTACTCATACTTATTAAGGCAGCTTAGAAGCACACACTCATTAAAGTTCTGGTACATGTATTTTCATGGATGATACAGAAAATTCAGAAAAAATTGAAAAGCAACATAATTTTAATTTAAATGGGTAACAGCAAATATACCCCCAACTACCAAAAAAACCTCTGTTACATGCACACCATTCTCTTCTAAGCTAAACTAGCCATAATTTAGACCATGGTAAAGACAAAAATAAAGTTTATTTAAAATAGCTTAAGGGCAGATAAACTCAGTCACAATGGGAGCTCTCCTGGCAACTTCCCCAGTACCATATCTAATATGCACAGATCTGACCTTTCAAAAAGCACACACATTTTGTGCCCTTACAAAACTGTCCATAACAGACTAATGGAGCTCAACAGCTATTTGATGGAGCTATTTGAGCTCAACAGCAATGAAACCTGCAGTTGATCATTTTTTTTGTCTCCTTTTGAAATACCACAGGAAAAAGGGTGCCATCTGGTCCTCTAACCATCTGGTCCTCTAGGTGTGCTTTGGACAAATTGGGACATGTCTACACTGAAAACCAGTGCTGGATTATGACATGCTAAGGTCCTAAACTATGTCCAGTTTAAGAGGACCCATACAATAAAAATAATCCAATGTATGTATATTTTTGTCATTAGAACGAAAAATGTCCACATTTAAAGAGTCATTTTCCCATATCTCCTTTATCTCTTTTATTTACCAACTGACTATTATAAAACTTGATATTGAGTCAGTTGGTTATTTTCTTATTTAGAGACCCCTGATATTGTGAGGCCCTAAACTGTAGTTTAAGTAGTTTAAGCCTCAATCTGGCACTGCTGAAAATTTACCACACTAGGCAGTGGTACTTTCTTTACATATCATGCTGATCTACACAGGCTACTTCCTGACTTAGAAGGGGTGCAACCATATTCATTTGGTGCTGCAGGAAGGCTATTCAACAGAGCATAGGCAGAGCGAGAAAAGAAAATTTGGGTGGGCTGAGAGCGTGTGCACATGCCCCCCCTCCCCACAGGAAAGTCTGCAGGGGAAGGAGAAAGGGCTAGGGGGGAAAATGGGGCTGGGATCAGGAGGGAGTGGAGCAGAAGGGCTGGGGCCTGCTGCTTCCATGTGGCTGCCCCTTCCCCCGCACCCAGGGTCATTGCCTGGCACTGACGGGCCCTGCAAACTGGAAGTTCCCCTCCTTGGCTCCCCTGTGCCACGCCCCTGGACAAGCCGCTGGGCTCTGATTGTCCCACAACCTGGCCTGGCCAGGGCCTCATTCACAGTGAATGTGGCCACCTGGTGTGTCCTGCCTGGGTGGCCCAGGCAGCGAGGCATGTGACACTGCAAAACGCCACTTTCAAAGCAGCAGCAGCAGCAAGACACAGGGGCAGGGAGCAGAGGATTAGCCCATCTTACAGCTGTGGCTCGCCCTTGCCCTGTGCAAAGATTGGGGGGGGCACGTGCCCCTCCCCCTTGGCTTCCCAGCACTGTGCTAGCTCTGCATGAGCTGCCGGTCTCTGATTGTCCCACGACCCAGCCTGGCCAGGGCCCCATTCACTGTGAATGGAGCCCTGGCTAGGTCAGGTCATGGAACAATCCCCACAGTGCAGGAGGGAGCAGGGCAGGGGTGAATGATTCTCCCTGCTCCTACCCCACTCTCTCCTGCACTGTGGAGGTCTGGATCTGCTCCTCCTCCTCCTCCCCAAGCTCAGGCAGTCATAAAAAAAGATTGAAAAAAACTTACCTGTCTGTGGCTGCACTGGCTGCAAGTGTGCAGGGTATCTCAGTGTACCCTCTCCTCCCCTCCTGCTGCAGCAGCCTGCAGCCAAGCTGCCCTACAGCCCTACCTGCTGCCCTGCATTTCCAGGGGCTGAGTTTGGTTAGCCCATCCCTTCCACCACCTATGCAACAGTCATCCAGTAGTGCTGCATGTTTAAGGGTGCTGCTGCCCCACAGTAGTTCTGCAGTATAGACATGCCTTCTTTTGGCACATAATTGTGTCAGAGTGAAGTGCAAAAGCATTCAGGCTAAGCATTCATCATGCACATTTCACTGATTAAAATGACAAAGTTACCTCTACTAAATTCTACAGAGCCTAGCCATATTAAGGATGAGTCAGTGGGATTATTTTCTGGTACATACATTAGAATTATTAATGATATACTATTGTATTTACTGAAATGTAAGACAACCCTGAATTTATGGTGACCCCCCTCAATTAGATTCCACACACGGAAACATTTTAAATTTGGTATTATTTTTTATAAACAGCCCTACTGACAAAAACTATAGCACAATCAGTAAGCCATAAATTCGACATTAGCTTCAATTCAATTCAAACATTAACTTAATTTCATCCATATTAGGTCCTCTCTAGAACCTAATGAGTGCAACTCCTTTCTTAGACCCTACAACTTAGGACTGGTCACTTACACATGCATCCTCACAGTCACACTCTTCACTGTTCTCATCTTCTCCCTCATCTTCCCACAAAACATCATCTTCAGTTCCATCCATGGCACTGGATAAACAGCAGTTCCTGAAGCCTTTAATAATGGATTTAGAAGATCCCCAAAGAGTTGGAATTGATATGGTAAACCAGTGCTATGGTTGGCTTCTTAATCTTCCCACCAGGTGTATGTGCAAGGGTCCCTGCTAAAAGCCATTCTAAGTACTGATGTTGTAAATGGTCTTTAAAGGACTTATTCACTATGACATCCGGTACTTGGAACTGAAATGTCATACCAGCAGGTATGACTACAAGATCATGATTCGTTGACCAAATTTTTGCTTTCACATCTGATCCTAAATGCCCTCTGAATCAATCTAACATTAACATTCCTCTTTTCTTTAGCAATGCCCCAGGTCTCCATTTCTACACAACATCTAACCAGTCATTCATCAGTTCATTTGGCATTCACCCTTGTTCCTGGCATCTAACCACTAATCCTGGTGGTAACTTTTATTGTGGCAGAGTTTTGTATTTAAAAATCACTTAGGGTGGCAATTTTCTCCCATCTGCCAATACTGCTAACATCACTGTAATTCACGACTTTTCATTTCCTGTATTTCTCATAATTATGTATTTTGTGCCTTTCTTATGGATGATAACATTGCTTGGCACATCAAAATAGAGTGGAGTCTCAGCAGCATTACCTATCTGGCCCAGCAGGTAATCATGAGTTTTGCATAGCCAAATAATGTACTGCTGGAATTCAACAAGTTTTTCACTGCAGTCTGATGGTAACTTTTGTCCAAGTGATGTTCTTATTCTCAGGGCAAAGCCACTATGTCACATCATTTAGATATAGCACCCACTACTTGCTTTGAATTTTTGAAGGGGAATGTTCAGTTCCTTCATTATTTCTAATGCCTTCAGTCGAAGCACTTCATGGGTAACTGGCATTCCCATCCTTTCTTTTCTTGAACGTACATGAGAACTTGCTTATCAATTTCAGAAAAGTGACCTTGTTTTGGACTCCCAAATGTTTTCCATGTGAACTTAGCATTCTTGAGTTTTCCTTGTAATTGTCTCCATCAATACACATCTGTTTCAGTAACATTATACTTCCTTCCTGCCTCATAATTATTTTTTTTTCAGCATAATTTATAAACTTCATTTTAAAGTGTGTATCATAGCTGCACCTCCATTCCTTTTGTTATCTTTACATTTGTACAGATACTTCCTCTTTTTTTTTTTTTTTTTTTTTACATGGGGGTTTCCCTGCCACCACTTACCCCACAGATTTTGCCATGAGTTTCTCTGGTTTTAAATTTTGGCCAGTTAGTGGTGATCAGGACCTGTAATTATCTGCTTTCCCTGCTACCGGGTGCTCCTGCCTGCCATCTGTGCCTCCACCAAGTTCCTTGCTGCCACTTGCTTCACTGCTGTCAGGTGTCTCGTCATATGCTGGTTCCTTCACAACTGCTGACTGAAGCCTGGCCAATGAGGGATCTAGCACACTGCATTCTGATCCTGGGTCCCTCATCACTGTTTCTGACTTGTAACGTTCTGGATCCCTCATCAGCATTCTCATTTTAGGTTACTTCTCGCTGCTGCCAGGTCCCTTGCCACTGCATGCTGTGTGCCTTGCCATGTACTGGATCCCTTTCTGCCACTGCTAGGAGTCTCACTGCATGCTGGATCCCTCCTTATTGCTGCCAAGAGCCTCTTTATGCATTGGGTCCCTCGCTGCATGCTGGGTCCTTTGTCACTACAGTCAGGTCTCTCCCTGCAGCATGCAGGGTACCTGGCTGACCCCTGGGGGTCTCTCCCCCCAGAGTGCTAGCCAGTAGGCCTGTGCAAGGCAGCAAGTATTTGCTTTGGATTCAGATTTGGCTGATTTAGAGGGACAGTGATTTAATTCGATGATTCAAATCACTGTCCCAATTCAATTCAGCCGATTTTGATCTGGAGATTCGGTGTCAATTTAGAGATTTGACCATAGACTAAACAGGCAGCAGTCCTTTACCACACTGGACACAGCTGCCTCCAGCTGGTAAGTCTACTGTAGTGGGCAGAGGGGGGAGGGAAGAGGCGTGGCTGGGGGGCAGATCAATACCCCCCAGCAAGAGAGGGATTGGGGCGGGGGCTGGGACAAGCTGCCCAGCTGGGGCATGGGGGACACGGGATTTAGGGCGGGGGGCTTCTGGCACTGTGCACCACTGGTCCGGGAGCTGCTCTTCTGGTGGCTCCTCCAATGGCTCTTGCCACCGGTCCAGGAGAGCATGGAGGTCCGGGACAGCATGCACTCCGCTCACCCCAGCTGGGCAAGCAGTGGCAGAGCATGGGGGCAGGTGCATGCACCTGGATCGGGGCGAGGCTAGTGGCAGGGGCTATGGGAAATTTTTGGGTGTCTGTAGCCCCCCCCCATAGCCCCTGCTCCACTGCACTCTGTGAGGTGGGTGGAGCCAGGGCTGCGCTTCAGGCTGCGGCTGGGGATAGCTGCCCGGAGTGCAGCCCTAGCTTTACCCACCCTGTGGAGTGCAGCTCGGGGGCAGGTGGCTGGGTCTAGCCTCCCAGAACGCAGCCCAGTTCAACCTGCGCAGATCCAGGGGCACATGCCCACTCCCATGCCCTCCTGGACTGGTGGCGAGAGCCGCTGGAGGAGCCCCTGGAAGAGCAGCTCCCAGACTGGATGCACACAGTGGTGGGATCCCCGCTTCCCAAGTCCCACACCTCCCCCGCCCCCACCCTGGCTGGACAACTTGTCCCAGCCCCAATCCCTCCCTTGCTGTGGGGGCACTGATCTGCCCCCTCCATGTCCCTTCCCTCCCCACTCCACAACAGACTTACCAGCTAGAGGCAGCTGTGTCCAGCTTGATTGAGCATTGCTGCCTATTTAGTTTATGGCTGAATCGGTGCCAAATCTCTCCAAATTGATTTGGAAGCTTCCAAATTGATTCAGATCTTTTAATGGGTCTCACAATTCGAATTTGGAGATTTGGCCGTGGAATTGGGCCAAATCTCCTCTGAATCGAATTGGCTGCCAAAGCTTCACACAGCCCTACTGCCCAGCCCTTGTGGGGTCCCTCCTCACTATGTGCTGGCTGGCCCCTGCAGGGGGGGCCTGGCCAGCCTCCCTCCACAGCATGCTGGGTGCCTGGCAGGCAGATGATCAGGTTGCTCCCAGCTGCTGCCTGCCTGACAGGTATACTGAGGCAACTCAGCATACACTGGTCAAGCTACTTGCACACAGCTCAAAATGACTCAGCAGGCCCTAGCCAGGTACCATCCCCTTCAGCATGCAGGGTTTCTAGACAGCACGTGCCAAGTTACTCAGCTGCTTCTCAAGCAGCAGGTGCTAGACCAACCCAGCACACAGGGACTTGACCAGGCTTCCAGCATGCACGTGCTAGTCAAACCTCACATGCTGTGGGAAAAGTGCCTGGCCAGCACCTGCCAACTCATTTTGAGCAGCATGCATGGGGTTTCCAACCAGAACGTGCCAAAGCAACTCAGCCCATGTTGGCAGGCAGCAGCTGGCCAGGAAACCTGCACACTGAGGGGAGCTTGGGCACCTTCTGGTGGCTGGTCACATGCATTTTCTGGTTTCAGGTAAACCATATACAATCATAAGATAAGCCTTGATATTCCGCATGTTGAATGTGGGGGGTCATTTTATATTCAAGTAAATACAGTAATTCTTGGTTTTATGGATTATGCACAAAACAAGAAAACAACGGTTGGCTTTTACTGGGTTGGCAAGATGAAAGTTGACAATGAAGGTTTCTGAATTATTGCAAAAATGTGTTTTGTGAAAGAGCTGAAATACAAAAAATAAATAAATAAAAAAATAAAAAAATCAGATGCTGCCAGGGCTCTAATCTACAATTTAATCCAAGATGCATCCAAACAATACACCAAAGCTTTCTCCATCCAGAAGTTTTCAATGTGTTGCCATCTACTTTTGAGAGACTCAATCTTGAGTCTCACTTAACAACTGCATTTCAGAACAATGCCTACAAAAAGGACTTAAATAAGAAAAAAAGTGCACAGGACTAATGGATATTCCCAGGATGTAAATAAAATGTGTACACCAATCTCTTTAAAGTTTTTTAGTTGATCATTCACTCATCCTGCAGCATAAATGACAGAACATGAACAGTGTATATTTAGGGATGAAATGTGCCAATAGAAATTACAAGAGGCAGAGAGTGACCTATATAAAGAATTACTTTATATAGTTCATACTCTCATCATAAAAGAGAAAACAGCGTTCACATAAGAAAGTAGAGAGTAACTTCTTTCACTTCACTCCTCCTTTCCTAAGAAGAAAAATTAGAATCTTCTTTTTCATCATTCTTTTACCAGTCTCTAAATACTGTGCTGTCACTAAGCATAGAACAATGTAGACTTACTCTTCATGCTCACAAATAATTATAAAAGGAAAATGGTTCTTTTTGAGTGAAAAAACTGTAGCATAGAAGTAATGCTGTAGCATAGAAGTAATTTTTCTGATAATCAGGAAATAGCTGGAAAAACTGGATGAGTGCACTAAAATATAAATAAAAGTATAAAAGGTGCACAGAAATATATCTCACTCCAAGAAAGAAATGCATTTTAAAGTTGATTTACTCAAAAAAAAATGGCAGGATCCCATACTCTTCCTTCTATTTACTGTCAAATATATAGACCTAGACTATATATAGTGCAGACTTCTTTCCCAGTGTTCACATATTTTCTGGGAAATGTAGCCAATATCACAGAACAGCAAATCATTTAAGGGAAATTTTCAGTGTTCTGTTTTCTTAATTCTGTATCCAACCTGTAGGTATCATTTGATCTCAGTGGAAATGGATTTTGACAGTTTCATCCAGGAAAGCTATAAGTGATACTGTCAAAGAAAACAGGTTTGTCCTTTCAAAAAGGCAGAGAGGGGAAACTGCAAGCGTTTGACTTATGCCCATGCTGTGAAGGAGGCTGTTCTCTCTCTCCGAAGCAAACATCAAATGTTTTGAAAGTTCAAGGATCCACTCCTAAGATCCTAGCAGCCGGTAAAGTTTGTTAGCGTAACAGAGAAATCAGCAGCAACTACAAAAAATAAATAAGCAGAGGCTGAGGACAGGAGGCTAAAAACTACTACTATTTCTCAATTTCCTGTAGCTAGACCCAAATAGCTGAACCTTTTAAACTTGTCTTTCCTTCTTTGCCCTCCCTCTAGATTGTATGGAAGGGGAGTGGGATGCATGAAAAATGTAAAACTTATAAAGGGACAGCTGAAATCAGTTTTCTGCACTACCCTTTGATTAGCTGTTCCCCAGCTCTGAAAGCCTGAAGCTATAAAGAACTAAAAACCAGCCATAAACAATGGACGCTTTGAATTAGCTTCTCTTTATGTGTCATGCAAAAAGAAATGTGTCACATGTCAGCAGTAACTAGCCACATAGGGGGTCAGCTGGAATTTGTAATTCTCTCCTAGAAAGAAAACTAGTAACTAAAAACAGCTCCAAAACTGTTAGGAAATTACATCTTGAATTCCATATTAAAGTCAAGATATCTGCTAATTGAGCAAATAAAATATCTAAGCACATGAACGCCACGTGTCCCCGGAGGTTGGGTGGGGCACGGCAGGCTTCCACAGGTGGAGGCAGTGCTGGCAGTGGCAGGAGCATGGCAGAGGCAAGTGGGGAGCTTCCACAGGTAGCCACAGTGCTGTTGGTGGTGCGGGGGGGGGAGGAGTGGCAGGTGCCGACCAATGGTCAGCAACGACGCATAGACACTGCTGGCAGCATCAGCAGTGGCCAGCAGTGATCGTGGACCACCCGCAGATGCTGCCAGCAGTGTCAGCGGTGAGAGGGGTGGCGAGTGGCGGCAGTGCCTTTTCTCAGGGGGTGCACTGCCACGCTCAGGGGGTCGCCAATGTCTAAGCATGTTTGAACATATGGTGCATCATAGGAGAAGGGTGTAAGCTGGGGCTCCATCATGCCAGGAGAAAAGCACTGTGGCCTAATCCAACAGAATACAGCAACCTGACTGCTCAGTAGCCTGTAGGGTCAAATCTCACTTACTGAGACAATTCATTTTGATGAAAAGCAAATATTCCTAATGTAGTAATTTAGATCCCCCTGCTACCGATCCCATTCTGCAAAAGCACTACTGGAAGGGAATGATTCAATTTCTGCTCTACTCAGGAAATACAACAAAATCACTATATCCTTCTATATAGGGACAGGGCATCCATTTTGAATAAATTACCCATCTGATAAAATCCTGTCTTGCAATTAAAAATATTCTTGCTGACACAGTGTCCTATTGAAGATTCCAAACTTCACTGTGCAGGATCAAGACCTAAAATCTGACTTACTCTGGTAATCCCTAGCAACCATTTTAGGAAGGAAAAGAGGCAATGTTTGGAGATAAACAACTGAAAAATGGTAAGAGAAATGGTCATTTTGATTAAAGAGCATGAGTAGAAGTAAACATTTAACCAAAAATGGCAGTAGAATGGGCAGGGATTTAAACATTAGGCAGACCTTATGGAAAGCTTCAAAACATGCTAAAGAAATTCTGTTATAGACCCTATTTCTGGCACCAGTTACAAGATCAGAATTAGAAATAGAAATATACCCACCCTTCATTTTTTTCACATCTTGTAAGGCCACCATCCCCCTTGACCACAAGTTTTCAGTTTTGATTTCTGTTTTATTTTGTTTCAGTAACCCATAGTTCAGCAACCTATGGCCCACAGGCCAGATCCAGGCTGCAGAACATTTGGTCTGGTCTACAGACATGGGACTTCAGCAGCAATCACTTCCTCATGGCACAGCAGAGAAAAGCATCAGTGATGGCTGGGTCTTAGTGCCCTTCTACCTCTGCACCAAACTGGGGCAATCTGGCTCACAGCCTTGGAAGGCTGCTGACCACTGCAGTAACCACTAGGTATAACAAACAGTCAGGTTCTCCACAAACATTACTGAATACTGCAACATTCATACTATTTGCTTAAGTTGATAACCCCGGTAAAACTAAATAAACTTGTAAGTGTACTCGCAAGTCATGATTAAAAAAAAAATCAAGTGAAGATTTTTGTAATAAGAGGAAGAGCATTTTACAGGAGAAAGCTGCTGGCAGCTAAAGATTTCAGCATTGTCTAGGAGATATCAGCAGTGCTAACTCTTAGGAATTTCAGAGCAGCAGGGAAAACATCAACTCATGGGGCACAACTTACCTATATAAATCTCTTCCTACATCATCTTGGTTAACTGCATATCCTGTATCATCAGTAAAACTAATGCCAGTCCCAACCTAATAAAGACATAAAATGCATGAAATTGAAGAGGTAAATGTCTGCTTCTAGCTCTATAATGTACTTATCACATAGCAAAATAAGGTTCTGCCAAGCATGTGTTTTCTCTAAAACTAGTACAAGCCTTTAAACTGGAAAGAGTCAAAGGAATTTAAATAACAGTGAAATAATTTTGATCCTTTTTACAATAATACAGTTTTTAAAGCATATCTAGTAAAATCATTTGTGAATTTTAGACAATGAATTAAAGGATTATACTACATTCATCACAATACAGCATGAAGAAAATCTTTCAGAACCAAAGTGATGTGACTTACATTTGTCACATGTGGTCCTTTCTCCCTTTCACTACCCAGGAAAAAAACATGAGTTAAAATAAAGCTACTGTATTAGGCCACAGAAGTAAACAGTCAGAAAAAAAGCCAGATTTTTAGAACTATAGGCATGAATTTGTGAATGCAAAATGTATGTCTAATTAGTATCGGAAATTGGAATGAGGCATACATATGCAGTTTTATATGCACATGCAAATACACACTACATATGATTCAGAAACTCACTTATGTCTAAAGAACTGATTACCATAAAAGTGTTTTAAAAAAGATCCTGAAAGAAGCAGTGTTGTGTAAACATAGTTACTTAAACATACAAAGCAAGAAATCAATATTTATTTTTTGTACTTACTGGATTGTCAATATAAAGCATGGAAAACTTGGATGTCCAAGGAAACTTTCATTCAGACACTGTTAACAGATAAAGTATTGCAGTTAGCCATTACTGCTTTTTAAAATAATTTAATCAACAAGTTTTGCTATGAAAAAACCCCACTAGTAAAAGTTTCTATCGCTTATCTCCATCCTAAATCAAAAGTTAAATATGTTTCTATAACTCATTTGGACAATGTGTTGGAAGTAACATTAATACCATCAATCTGTTTACGAAAAGAAGTTAAAAAAGAAATGTGGCGGCTACCAAACCTTGCCAGTGGACACATCCATATGAGATATTTAATGCATAGGACTAAGTACAGACAAAAAGCCCGAGGCTGAATCGATTCAGTCTTTGCAAATTAATCTAAACTGCAGAGATTAAACTGAGAAACAACTGGACACACATTTACTTTTGATTCAGGAAATGCAACCACATGCCTACAGTGGCTCAGGCCAGAAGCTGGGGGACACTAGAGCACAGCTCTCTGGCATATAGCCAGTATGGGCTGTGTGTTCAATTCCTCTTCCTGCTGCCCCGGAGGTCTCTGGGATTTGTAGTCCAGAATCACAGAAGCAGGACTCTGCAGGGTCACTCATCACTTCCTCCTCCTGCTTCCAGGTACCTCTGGGATTTGTAGTCCACAGTCACAGCCAGCAGTAAGTTGCAATAAGTTTAGCAGCCAGGCAGCTCTGTACTTGGGGGAAGGTAGGTTTAACCCTCCTCCCTGACCCCAGCTAGGGTTTGCCTTCTCTGCTGGAGCAGACAGCCCAGCCCAGGGCTGGAAAGCATGCTGGCGGGCTGTGATTTAACTTGAAGCAGGAAGGGGTCTGTAACAGAGGTTTCATACACTTGTTTGACCTAAATTAGTTAAGTCTGATACTACATCCAATCAGTTTTATCTTCGGCCAGTTTCAGCCATTTTGAAACTGGTTTATGTGCACTGAACTTCTGTTCTGCTACAGGTTTAAGCCAGTTTCTGATTACTTAAGCGGCTTTATGCGCAATTTTTGTCCCAAGCCCAGAAGACTAATTCTACTGCAGATTAGGACAGCTGGTGAAAACCGTGCTAATGCACAGTAGATTTAATTTAATGTGCATTAATGTCACTTAAAAAGCATTAATTTGCGCTAATGCACAATAGCACTGATTACATTGCAATAATGTGCTTTATTTATGGTGCATTAATGTGCTTTATTTATGGTGCATTAATGAATATGTAGATGTAGAAACTTCCTCCAGTCTGGCCACAATTATAAACCCTTTGAAAAATCAGAAGTTTGCATATGGACAGCAGAAACTTTATACAATACAGCAAATAAATCTCTCTGGAGTTTCTATTCTTGCTAAGAATGCTCTAACTTTTCTTAGCACCTAATGCTGACCAGACTGCATGTGAACCATGCTATACACCAAATTACACGTGTGACACTGAAAGTGCAGAAGAGAGAGAAACAATTCCATGACCAGCAGTATGCAATAAAGAGCATTGTTACAGAAAAATTAACTCTTTCAGAATTCACAAATACAAGCAATGTTTACAGCTGAAATTCTGGTCAACAACATATGGTCCGTGTTCAACAAAAATTCCAAACATGGATGTACCTCCTGGTCCTCCTTGGAGCCAAAGTAATACAGGAACATTCTCTGGCTGTATCTATATGGAAAGATAATGGCACACACTGTTATACTATGTGAACAGAAGTGGTGTTCATTACTACCTCAATTGATCTGAATAGGTTACATGTCTTCTGAATGTTTCTGATAATTCACTCGTGGTATGTCTAATTCACTTATACTGTGATGCTTATCCAAAAAAACTGTTGTCCCTAAAACAGGCCAGATAACTTCTATCTACACGGAATTCAGAATAGGAGAATGGCAAAGGAAGACTATGGAATAAGGATTCCCATTCCAGGTGCAAAGAATAATTGTGATTTATGTTGGTGGCAACTCCTATATAACTGACTCCAGAAAAGTTCAGGGAAAGAACTGAGAAGCATTATGTTTACTTATGATTCACATAAGACCCCCCCTCCTAATGACTTCAGTCATAGATCAGGTCCCATTCTACCAGATACTATATTGAACACAGAAAACAGACCGTGCCATAAACAGCCTAAAACCTCAGTATGAGATGAGACACTACAGGTGGATACAGACTGACATGGGAAGTACATTGAGAAAATGCTGCAATAACTGAAAAGAATGGAGGAGGGAAAGTGAAATTTCCTGGCTGTTTCTAGCCAATTCCATTTGATGTAATAGTTACTATTTCATATAATAGTTGCCATTTTATTTATGGAAGCACGTGGTTCTAAGAACCACAGGTAAATTTTTAAGTTATTTTCATTAATATTTATAAAAAAAAATCCTTTATGAAAAGGAAAAAATAAATCTTGCAAAATAAAAAGTACTTCACAGAGTCATATGCTCTTCCTCCCTTTGCTTCTTAATAGATTACTGGTCTTTCAATAAAGTGCCTTCTACCCTAGAAAAATTATTTAAGGGCAACTATGCATGTATAGGTATACATTCAAGGGTTCATGTTCTGTCTACTGAGTTCTTTTGGTGCCACCTGCAGGCCAATTTGCATAGCAATTTAATTTTTTTTTTTAAAGCAGTTAAAACCAAGAAAGTAAAGAAAAATATATCTTACTGTATTTTACTTTTGGTGTCTAATAAAAAAAATATTTTTTGAAAATACGTAATAAGAGCTGTTAATTAGGTATTTCACAACAAAATTTGACTACCATCAACTTTAAATAGTGACACTGTGTTAGGACAGTAGCATAACTGAAGGGGGTGGCCAGGGCAGGAGCCCCATGAACCACCTTAGAGGCAAGAGAGGGTTAAAAAATAGCCAGCAACCCTAGTTGGCAGCTGGCTATGCTCACACTGCCATCAGCATAACAGCCAGCACTGCCCTGTTCACCACCATTGCCCAGAGCAAAAGCTCTTTCTGGTTAGCTGGTTTCTTCTGCAGGCCATTTTATATAAGTAATCCTGGCCAATAAATACTGCTAAATAAATAATCCTATGAGTTCCCAAAATATTTTATGGGAAGACGTGGTCTATATCAGTAGTCACCAACCAGTTGATTGCAATTAACTGGTTGATTGCAGAGCCTCTCATGGGCGATCTCAGTCTGGGGGGGCTGAGCACACACACATGTGTGCGCACACTCAGCCCCTGAGACAGAGATACAGAGTGGCAGCTGCTTCAGAAGTGGCGCAATGCCATGTGCATCCCACCACTGGGGTGAGCCGTGTCCTCTGCCACTGGGGCCACGCCTGGTGAGTGGGATGATCCTCCTCCATGCCCTGCCATGCCGTCTGTTGCCGGATGAGTGGGGCCTTGGCCAGGCTGGGTGGTGTGAGGATCGGAGCCTGGGAGGCTGGATGAGCCACCCAGGCTCCGGTCCTTCCACCACCTAGCCCAGCTGGGGCCCCACTTACACCTGCCCCTGCCTCTGCCTCTCACCATGGGGGCCTCGATTTGCCCCCCCCCACCTCTTCCCTTCCCCACAGACTAACACACTGTGTGTTAAACTGGCCCTGCCTGCTAGCAATGCTTTCTTGGAGGAGAGGAAATAATCGTTATATAAAACTCTTGCAATGTCTATACCATTAAGAATCGTAGCCTATTTTAAATGGTTTTCCTCAAGAAAATATATAAACAAGAGACCATATAGCCAACCATTTCAAAACAGTCTGGATTAAAACGATCAAAACTGTTCTGGATTATTTTGTGGTAACCTAACTATACAGCACACCAAGGACAGATAGAGCCAAACAGCAAAGTAATACATAAAGCCAAACATGAGTCAGCCTTGACAAGTTTATAGTATATAAATGAGAGTAAGTAGCTACCCCAGTTCCAATAGCCTCATAATTAGATTAGTAAATAGTTCATAGATTCATAGATGCTAGGGTTGGAAGGGACCTCAATAGATCATCGAGTCCGACCCCCTGCATAGGCAGGAAAGAGTGCTGGGTTCAGATGACCCCAGCTAGATGCTTATCTAACCTCCTCTTGAAGACCCCCAGGGTAGGGGAGAGCACCACCTCCCTTGGGAGCCCGTTCCAGACCATGGCCACTCGAACTGTGAAGAAGTTCTTCCTAATGTCTAGTCTAAATCTGCTCTCTGCTAGCTTGTGGCCATTATTTCTTGTAACCCCTGGGGGCGCCTTGGTGAATAAAACCTCACCAATTCCCTTCTGTGCCCCTGTGATGAACTTATAGGCAGCCACAAGGTCGCCTCTCAACCTTCTCTTGCAGAGGCTGAAGAGGTCCAGGTGCCCTAGTCTCTCCTCATAGGGTTTGGCCTGCAAGCCCTTAACCATACGAGTGGCCCTTCTCTGGACCCTCTCCAGGTTATCCGCATCCCTCTTGAAGTGTGGCACCCAAAACTGCACGCAGTATTCCAACTGCGGTCTGACCAGCGCCCGATAGAGGGGAAGTATCACCTCCTTGGATCTATTCGTCATGCATCTGCTGATGCACGACAAAATGCCATTAGCTTTTCTGATGACTTCGTCACACTGCCAACTCATGTTCATCTTGGAGTCCTTTCTGCTTCTGTTCCACCAAGCAGGTCATTCCCTAGGCTGTAGGTGTGCTGGACATTTTTCCTCCCTAGGTGCAACACTTTGCATTTCTCCTTGTTGAATTGCATTCTGTTGTTTTCTGCCCGTATGTCCAACCTGTCCAGGTCTGCTTGTAGTTGTTCCCTGCCCCCCGGCATGTCCACTTCTCCCCATAGCTTTGTGTCATCCGCAAACTTGGACAGAGTACACTTCACTCCCTCGTCCAAGTCGCTGATGAAGATATTGAAGAGTATCGGTCCAAGGACTGAGCCCTGCGGGACCCCACTGCCCACACCCTTCCAGGTCGATACCAACCCATCCACCACGACTCTCTGGGTGCGACCCTCTAGCCAATTCACCACCCACCGGACTGTGTAGTCATCCAAGTCACAGCCTCTTAACTTGTTTACCAGTATGGTGTGGGATACCATATTGAAGGCTGTCACAACCAAATTAAGTAGTACCCATGTCACAAACAAATAAAACCATTCAAAACAGTTTTTTTCTGCACTAGGTTAACTAAGGGTTAACAATAATGATAGTAACCGCTTTTTTTTGCTGTGCATGTCAAAAAGAAATTTATAACTGCGACACTAACATGAAATAAAACTTAGCCTTCTGTGCTATACATAAATCATTATAACTGGTCAGAAGAAACAGGGAGTAACCCTATGATAACACCCTAGCGAAGACCGCTAGATAATTGGCGATTCTAATTAAATTTATGACGTGACAAAAAGCAATTGGCTATTACACAAATAAAACCCGTCTTCACTTCCGTGAAGAACGGGAGACCTCTGCACACACACCTAAAAAAACCTCTGAACGTACGCGTGAGAATGACTGACAAATTGATCGCTTGTCAGTCTCCCCCGTCTCAACCTTATCAGACGTAAATCAACGACCTCCTGGCCCGACTTTTTTCTCTGTTTATCTGCCCAACCAAAGAACTCTTATGCAGACCGACCTATGACCTACGAACCTCAAGCTATAACTAACCAAATATCTCTGACCTCTGCTATTCATCACCTTGACGGCGTGAGTAAATAATCTTGCTTTACAACCGATAAGCGTCCGCCTAATTAATTCCACTCCAAGAGTCACAAATACCCGCCTGACGGCCTTCTAAGGTCCCGGACCCTTATCTGCCCGGGTGAGAGTCAGGGAGAGCTCCTGGCCGGCTGCCCTGAGTCCCGACATGGCGACACGAACAGGATCAAGGGGAAATGTGATAGAGTGGGAATTAATTAAGAACTGCCCCTGGTGTAGTGGGGGGTGCCGTATAAATAATGCGGATGAATTATGGGCCCACATCGCTTATCACCAAGCGAGCGGAGCGGAGTCAGGGTGCGTCAGCGGCTACTTCTCGCTGAGAGGAGAGGAGAGAGTTGAAAAGGAGTGGGGAACCTCTGAGTGGGACAAAAAAAAGATGATTAATGTAATATCACTCCTACTGCGTAAAAATACAAACTTAAAAACTCAGCTAGCTACAGTCAGCAAAGCTGCTGCAGAGATGGCAGCGTGCCAAAACTCTCTGTTGCCACCAAAAAATGGCACCGAGAAAAATATGACCTGTCCAGAGGACCTAAAAAAGAAGGGCGGAGCCACAAAAGAACAGGTGGAACTCCACCCAACAAGCCCGCCCCATGAGATGACGTCACTCCCAACGGCCCCACCTCCGTACCACAGGGAGGGGGCAACGAGCGAGACTCCGATCCTCCCACCAGACACAATAACAACTACAGCTGCCGCTCATCCTATAACAATAACCAAGCAAATAACCAACCCAGAGGGTACAACCACCACCACCACCCTTGACGTCATCAAAACATTCATGGAGATTTATAAAAAAGAGGACATCATCACCCTTCGCCTTCTCCTGAACCTGCTCATTACTCAGCCAGCAAAAAATCTTTTAAGTCAACTTCCACGGCTACAAGCTCTCATAAAATCAACAACTACAAACTCAGCCGTCGCCCTAAACTATCTTACTACATATCCAGTCGAATACCAAGGACCAAGACATTCCCAATTCAACTCACGAAAAAAATCAAGACTGCCGCCCCAGAGGACACTGAAAAAAAGAGCCATGTTTGGGTTCCTCCTAAACCACTTCACGCTTACCAAACAACGGCTACACGTCCTAAGAGATGCAAGACAACAACAACTGACACATATACTAGGCTACCAACCTCGACCGATCCCGCCAACTGGTCCGGGCCGCGGAGACACCCATGCCTAACAGCGCACTCCAAATAACACCGCAGCCTGTCCCAACAAACAACTACTCGAAGGGGGCATCTATAAACTATTCCAACCACTATGACATTATGCTCATAGATATACAAAAGACAATTTTATTGTTTTTTAGTTTTCTTTGTTTGTTTGTCTGTTCGTTTGTTTTGTCCCCTTACAGGCCCAGCAGTGACGAAGAGGCAATCTGTGACTGCCCGATCACAAAAATCACCGAACACCAACCTACAACACACCTGAGTCAACGACACAATGACTGCCTACTCATATGTCGCAAACAGGGTCGTCGCTCTATTCCTGCTGTTACCAACAGGTTCCTCGGCGAACGGAGCTGACTTCGAAACCTCCAACTTGATCATAAACCTTCTGTCATTTTAGGCCAAAAACATAACTAACGACTCATTTTATGGTTTTTCTTTTTCCTATTAATGATCTTATACATACTTGTTTTATTTTGTTTTAAAGCCTGTTCAAGACTTTACACAGTAAAGCCAAGTCATAATGTTTTAAATAAAAAGCTCTAAATTGTTAAAAAAAAACAACATTGATAATCTAAAGGTTTGGGGAATGTCACAAAAAGGTCGGATATAAACAAAAACATTAATTGCGAGAACATAAAAAAAATGATGAGGGAGATGATGATAAAAAAAGACAAATAGTCAAGGTTCTAAAAAAACCTATACATTAAAAAAAAAAAAACGATTTAAAAAAAAAGATGACAATAAAAAAAATAAAAAAGGCCGCTAATGACGATACAAAAAATCGGTGTTTTCAAAACTACGATTTAACTCAAATATAATAAGCCACAATTATAAAAACCCTCCATATAGAAAACATTAATCTAATACCTCACTCTCA